>NC_135576.1:105240764-105549164 GCF_965152235.1 Eretmochelys imbricata | reverse complement strand
TGGAAATGGCCCAACTTGATGATCACTTTAGATAAGCTATTACCAGCAGGACAGTGGGGTGGGAGGAGGTATTGTTTCATGATCTCTGTGTGTATATAATGTCTGCTGCAGTTTCCACGGTATGCATCCGATGAAGTGAGCTGTAGCTCACGAAAGCTCAAGCTCAAATAAATTGGTTAGTCTCTAAGGTGCCACAAGTACTCCTTTTCTTTTTTTAATAATATTTAGGTCTCTTACAGTGACTTCAAAGAGCTTTGCAATCACAACACCATGTCAAATAACATCAGGCCCATTTTACAGCTGGTGAAACTAAGACAGAGAGGGTAAGTGATTCACTGAAGGCCACTGAAGAGTCAAGATTAGAACTGTGGAAGTTCTTGACTCCCAGTCTTGTGCTTAGACCACTATATCATGCGTTTCTTTTGTAGCTTGCTGGAGTCTGATTCTCCATTGTGTAGTCATATACAGCTATGGTCAGGTGTGTTGTCTATTTAGCTGTATACTCTTTGGGGGCAGGGACTGTCTTTCACTAAATATGTACAGCATCTAGTACAATGAGGCCAGATATCGGTGAGGGTCTCTGGGTGCTACTTCAATGCAAATAGTAATAATACTGTACACCCACTCTGCACAGGTGTATATGACAAAACAAAAGAGCAAGGCAGTGGAATATGGGGTCCCTGCTCCTCAATTTCCACACAAGGTATAGTTTTTAGGAAAATCACTCCTTCATTTTTCAGTCAGTTGTAGTCTCAGCTCCTTGCTGTGTGGTAGGGAGAATGGGTTAGAGTAGATGATCCAGAAGGGTCCCACTCTATGATTCTTAGGTCAGCACTCAAGGAGTCAGAGACAAAATACCTAAAATTAGCCTCTCCCCTTCAAACCAACAACACTTTCCATTTTAGGGAGATAGTATGGGGCAAAAGACACTAAAATGTATTTAACTAAACATATTTCATTTAACTGAAGGTGTTGGCTTCGTGAGAGACAGCTCCTTATCTTAGCTGCACATCTCTTGAAAAGTAGCTAATATTATAAGACGTACCTGCATATTCAACAGCAAAATTGGGCCTTCAGAATGGTCCTGGAGGACACAGAGGGCAAAGAAAATGGCATTCCAGAAAGATACAGTGTGGTCCATTCTGTATTCAAGGATTTGCAATGCCAAATGGCTCTTAATACAAATTCAACAGGAGATCTGAATGCCTTATGGTCCTTGTGGGTGAGGTAATATCTTTTATTGCAACAACTTCTGTTGGTGAGAGAGATAAGTCTTGAGCTTATACAAAGCTCTTCTTCAGGCTTGGAAAATTACTCTGTCTCACAGCTAAACACAAGATAGAACAAATTGTTTAGCATCAGTAGTTAACAGATATTTCAAGGGACCATTCAAGGTGAAGTGGTTTGTTAACATCCTTTCAGTTACAGGGAGGAAAGGGGGCAGGAAAAATGTGCTGGGGGAGATTGTTAATGGGTTATAGACAAGGCTATGATTTAATCACGGAAACCGTGACTTCCAGTGACCTCCGTGATTTCAGCCTGCAGTGGTCGGGAGCTCCAGGGTCCCCTGTCATCTGTGGGGGCAGGGAGCAACGGGGTACCCCGATCGCCTCTGGCGCCCCACAGAGCTCCAAGCTGCCACAAGCGGTGGGAAACCCCGAGCTCCTGGTCTCTGCGGGTGACAGGGGAACCGTGCAGCTCCCAGTCGCCAGAGGCAGCAGGAAACCCCACAGCTCCCCACCGCAACAGAGGAATATCTGAGCTGCCAGCCATGGTGGGGGTATCCCTGAGCTCCCAGCTGCCATGGGCCCCCGAAGCATTGGGCAGCAGGGGTATCCCACAGCTCCCGGCCCCCACGGGCAGCAGGGGACTTCCAGAGCTGCAGGTGGCAGGGGTACCCGGCAGTGGAAACCTACAGACAACTGCTGCAGGGGGAGGCTGCAGGGGGGCTCCTAGCCTTTGCACAGCTGTCCACTTCAGGGGTGTAGAGACCCACAGATCCCCATTTTGTCATGGACATTTTTAGTAAAAGTCACAGCTTCCATACATTTTTCTTTTTTGCCCATGACCTGTCTGTGACGTTTACTAAAAATATCCGTGACAAATTCTTTGCCTTAACTATAGATTGTTGTAATAAGCCATAAACCCAGTATCTGTTCAGTCCATGATTTTTAGTGTCTAGCAAAGTTATGAATTTAAGTTTCCAGGCTCGTCTTTTGAAAGTGTTGGGCATGTTTCCTTTGAGGATGAGGACTTATGGGTCAGATAGAGAGTGATCTCTTGCTGAAAAATATGTTCAGCCACAGGTGATAGTGTTTTTGTTTTTCATCATTTTCCTGTGTGAGTTCATTTGAGAGTGTAGTGATTGTCTGGTTTCACCCACATAGTTGTTGTTGGCATTGAGGGAGCTGGATGAGATATACCACAAGTTGTGATAGGCACGTGTGGGACACATGTATCTTGAAAAGTGTGTTGTAGGTGGGGGTGGGGGTGTTGATCTTTGTAGCAGTGGAGATATGTATTCAGATTTGTATCTGTTGTTCTGGCAGGTGCTGGTGCTGCTTTGAGTTGGTGTGTCCTGGTATGTGGGGAGCTCGTGTGTCATTATGAGCTTGGAGATGTTGGAGAGTTGTTTGAAGGCCAGAAGAGGGGGTTCAGGAAAGATTTCTTTGTGGATGGGATTGCGCTCACATATGGGTTGTAGTTGTTTGATGATACCCTGTATGGGTTCCAGTGTCAGGTGGTAGATGACAACTTGGGATGTGTGGTCAAAGAGGGTTTTATTTCTGTATTGAAGATAATTCTCTCAAGGTATTTGAGCGGCCCATTCCATGATGTGATCTACTATTCTGAGGCAGTGTCCTTGTTAAGTGAAGGTGTTTTTGAGTGTGTTAAGGTTTATACCCTGAACTTCCTCCTCAGAGCAATTCTGTGGTATCCGAGTGCCTGGCTGTAGATAACAGATTTCTTGGTGTGTTTTGGGTGGTTACAGGACCTATGAAGGTAAGTGTGGTGATCCATGTAGTTTTTTAAATAGTTGTCTGTAGGGTTCCACTGTTGAAGCTGATTGTACTTCCAGGAAGTTGATGCTGGTGTGGGAGTGCTCCAGTGAGAGTTTAATGGACAGGTGGTGGTGCGTGAAATTGTGATGGAAATGCGGGGGTGGGGACTTCAGGTTATCTGTATGGTCCTTCTGGATGGAGGTAGCTATCTGACTGTGGGAGGGATCGTAGTGGACAATGACACTATTGTGAAAAGCAAAATTGATACTGCTTATCAGTATTGTAGAGATAATTGGACATGAAAAAGGAATATACCATTCCAAAAATTGTAATGGGAAGTATACAGAGGAAATTATCAAATATTTGCTGCTTTCAGTGAGTGAGCAGCAAAAATTATTCATGTTCTGGAGCAACAAAAAGCCCCATTTCCAGCAAGGGAAGGATTCTCCCAGCATAGGCATTGCAGAAGACAGACAGAAAGCTGCCCCTTGAGTGTCCCTTGACAAATCCTCACATAGGGCATATGCTGGGGGCAGAAGGGGCATGTTGTGGATGGGGCTATATGGCACCGAACTCCAAAGTTTCCAAACAACGTTACAGCCCAGGGAGGCTGCTATAATTTAGCATCCTCAAGGATGTCTCTAACCTGATCGACACTTAAAATTTAGGTCAGCATAGCTACATCATTCGGGGTGTAAAAATCTGCACCCCTGACCAATGTAGTTATGCCAACTGAACCATCTGTCTAGATCCAGCCAAGTCAGTCAAACAATGCTCACATCGATCTAGCTACTGGCATTTGGGTACGTGGCGTTCCTACTCTGATGGAAAAAACCCTTCTGTCACTATAATCTATCTGTACAGCAGGATTATGCTTGCATAGCTACAGCCCTGTAGCTAGGCCAGTATAATGCCCCTAGTGGAGACATAGCCTAAACTACTCCAGCAGGCTAAGTCCCTGGAGCAGCCCAGGGTCTGGAGGGCACAAAGGTGACTTAAAACCATCTTAGCTCTTCTACCCCCTGGGCTGCAAGTTCTATGCTGCACCTTTTGGATGCACACAGTATCTCATCCTCTTTATAAAACCTGCATAGTCTCTGAGGGTATGTCTACACTGCCATTAAAAATCTGTGACTGGCCACAGAAGTATACAAAAAAGTATAGGGGACAAAGAGCGGAGGTAAGTCAGCCTAGACTGGGAAAGCCACAGAAGAAATGGCAGATGATTTGGAGACTGAGCAAAATGTCTTGAAAAATATCTGCCAATATATCATCTGCCATTTCTTCTGTGGCTTTCCCAGTCTAGGCTGACTTACCTCCGCTCTTTGTCCCCTATACTTTTTTGTTTGAAACTGGCTCTTTACTTTCAGTCAAAAAATATATAATCTGTCCCTCAGTGAGTTTTTCTAGATATTCTTTGGTTCTTGCTCCTTTGATAAATTTATCCCTTTCTGTATATAAAAAAGATAGGATTGATATAAAGAATATACGTAGAATTGTAGAATCATAGAATTCTAGGGCTGGAAGTAACCTCGAGAGGTCATCTAGTCCAGTTCCCCGCAGTCAAGGCAAGACTAAGTATACATGGTGGTGTGTGGGTTTTTATTCAAAATTGAAACATTTTGCAAAATGTTTTTTTTTTGTTTTTCATGGGTTTTTTTAGTTACTCTGAATCTTTAAAGAAATGAGATAAATTATAATTAAATTTAAGAAGCATCTGAAAGTTACCTAAAATAGGTTTTCTATACATATGCCTATGTTAAAGCTATCTCACAGCCTTCCAGATCTAGAAACAAATAATCCTTCGAGGTTGTTTGAGCTCACCGGAGACATTTTAGACATCATCATCATTATGGAGACGTGGGTACCTCTCTGACTTCCTTGGTCTTGGGAGTCAAATTCTGGAGGCCAATAGCTATGGGTTAATAAGAGCTCTCCTCCATGTAAATTTTCATACTTTAGGAGAGATCAAATCTTGCCATCCTCCCGATACTACTGTCTTTCTCTGCCCTCAGTTGTCATTTCAGTTGTAGAAGCCAGTAACAGAGGAGTTTGATGATCCAGAAATACCTTCTCCATTCTCATCTTCTGCAGATGCACCTGTGTGCTCTTCTTCAGCTGTTTTCTTTCCCTAGAATGAGTTGTTAAGATTTCCTCTTGAGGTCTTAGGCCTGGGAACTCATTGTGGCTTTGGAAAGAGATAACAGACTTTTCAATATCCTACAGGCCATAAGTCCAGGCTGTGTGGGCATCCTTAAACCAGGACAACCTGAATCCAGCAAGGAAAATGGGTTAATACCCTCATTTTAACTACTGCTCTCTTGAAATGGATAGATGATCAGCATCAGATATCTCAGAAGAGTTTGGGATGTTTTTACTCTCTGATATTTGCCGCAGCCAATAAGAGATTGCCAAGATGGAGCTACTAGATTCATGCCTGGGGATAAAGAGGCCAAACCAAAGATTTTCAGAAAGCATGCCTGCATTTATTTGCAGTGTCATTGTTGCTATGTTGGTCCTAGGATATATGAGAGAAAAGGTGTGTGAGGTGATATCTTATATCGGACCAACTTTTGTTGGTGGTAAGTGTATGCTTTTGAGCTATACAGACCTGGGTTTTTGAGGTATGGGGAAGGAAACAAAAGTGTCGGAGCAGAATACAGCTTGGGAGAGATCCTTAAGCAAAAGGTGTTAACCTGTATTGTGGGAGACTGCTTAAAGTGAAGCGTGCAATTGAGTATTAGGTCTTGTCTCCATCACCACTTACAGCGCTGCAGCTTTCTCGCTCAGAGGTGTGAAAAAACACCCCCACACCCCGAGCACTGCAAGTTTCAGCGCTGTAAAGTGGCAGTGTAGACAGTGCACCGGCGGTGGGAGCCGCGCTGCCAGTGCTGGGAGCCACTCCCCACATGGAGGTGGTTTTTTTTATAACGGCTGCACTTGTGTTTTTTGTTTTTTGTTTTTTTTTTTGTCGCGGCAGCACTTTAACCTTACTAGTGAAGACATGAGATTGTTAAGCCTGAGTAAGTTAGCTTAGCAGTCTAACCTAGGTCCCCCAGCCTCATTCACATCCAGGGAGGTCAGCTCCAGATCTTAGAAATCCAGAGGGCCTGAATTTATTTTCTGTATAGGGTAAAACCTATCAGCAAGTTACCTAGATTTACTTTTTATTTTTAGTTTGGGGGGTGGGGAAGAGCATATGCTGATAAACCAGAGGTCAGTCCATCTTATCTGAAAGGCTGTCTAAATGGATCACACTATATGTACATGATCATCGCAATCTATCATCAGATAGATGTTAAGGAGCTTGGGATTTCAAAACTTGAGATCTGAGACAGCTTCCATAACACGGTTTTATGCTATATCCATTTTTGAAATAGGCTATAGTCCTGCTTGGAGTTGTAATTGTGATTTTCTTTTATATGCAGCATTAGTCTACTCATGTAATAAATTTTAACACTCCTCAGACTCATTGCCTAAGAGTGGGGTATCTATGTGGGCAGTTATCAAAGGAGAAAAAGATGATTGCTTAGAATAGTAATTGTAGGAATTGTAAATGATTATCCATAGCGGCTACCACCCATTTTCAGTCTCTTATAAAGGATTTCCTGATTTAATGGATGGAACTAAGGGGTGGGAGCATGCCTGTGTTTATACCCTCCTAGCCCTGCATGAGTGGAGAAGGGAAGAGTGACTCCCAAAAGTCATAGCTTTCTAGGAGATCTGAACTCATGCATTGAGGTGCATTTATCTACAGCATTATGGATCCTTTGGGGGAATCATCTTTGATGACTACACTCACTGCAGTATGATACTTTTCCTTTGATATGCCATTCCCTTCTATGGCATGCCATCTCTCTTCGCCTAGAGTACGGCTATGATGGAGGTATTGTTCCTATAGAACAGAATAGTCCCCAGAAGTGACAACCTTCCATTCTCCCATTGCAACACAATTTAGACTTTTTCATAGTACTAGGGAAGAGAATGTGTATCACTATTACAACAACACATGTTACCAAGGGTACATTTCCAAGGCACCTGTCTGAATCCAGTACTTCTTAGAACCCCTTGCTTTTTCTCATTCACTCCAGTGCCAAATGGAAGAGCTGCAGGGTTGTAGTTCGTATTTGGGAGCAGATGGTCAAACCCACTGCTGTGTCCAAGTAGGCTGGTGGGCGTAGTTATCTGTTGTATTGGGAACAATGGTAGCAAGCCAAGCATCTCTCTTTACTCACCACCTAGGGAAAACACTCAAGTTAAAAGCTATCCCCCTCTGAGTAGACTGTTTGCCAGATTTAAAAACATTTGCTGAATTGTATTTGTCCCTAGAAATAATACTGTTTTATAGCCCATTTTCTTGTTACTTTTTAAACTGCTTTCCTAAAAAGCTGTGGAGTATAAATTAGTAGGCTTTATATCAACACCGTGGACTGATTTAAATATGTTACAATTTGTGCAGTAAGGGAAGACCTTGTGACCCCAGCTCCACAGGGTAATCAGATATCAGCTTGTTAGGCCAGGTGACCCATTTAATTCTCAGGTAGGTCATGGGAGTGGGCAAATTACCACTGGCTGTGTGACCTCCTGATGAACCCATCCAGGTGGGTACTCCTACATTCAGTCCAGAATAAGGCCAAAGTAAAATTTCATTTTCTAAAGGGTAGATATTTATTTATTGATTTATTGTGCAATGCTTTCTCTTCCCTTTAATGTTGCTGTCTCCAAGTCTAATTAATTCAGACTGCAAAAGCAAGGAGTTTGATCTCAGCTGTAGATGTCACAGTGACCTATCCTTTCAATGAGGTGATAATTGGTGTCTGGTTAATTCTATTCATAGAAACCATAGGCCATAAAAAAAGCAATCCTCACTTCCATTACACAGTATGCAGCTTCAGTTGCACCTCTGCTGTTCTATGGGCTTGTGTATTTTTATCCCTGGAGACATAACATACAATTGCAGAAATGAATCTGGTATGTTTAAAAACAACTAACCTGTAAGTATATAAGTTGCATTGATATTACCATTTCAATTCAATCTGACTCAAAAGTACAATTCACGTAGGGTAAGATGCTATAGCTAACCTCCTATAACCCTTAACTCTCACAACTAAATTCTGAGAAAGGTTTATTTCCATGAGTATTATCCCTCAACAATGAAATAGGTCTGATTTAAATGAATACCTTTATCCAGGAATTGGGGACATTATTTATTTATTTAAGGATAAGATCAAGTCTCTACTGTAGAATCACTTTAGTGGATTTCAGCTACAATTTAAGCATTTTATCCATAGTGCATGGGAAGATTAATTGATTAATAGTGTTAATTGGAATTAGACAACAGAATTATGATTAGTTTAAGAAGTCAGTTAATCATAGCTCGTTAAAGATTTTTAAGGCCTAACCTCTTAAATAATAATGCTTACTTGGGAATTTTATGCATTTGCTGGAGGTTTACTTCATATGATTAAAACAGGATGAGAATTTTGGTGTTTAAATTGTTTTCAAGTGGTTTGTTGGATCTGTGGGGACCCATGACTAGAATGTGGCAGTGGAATTTTGTCTGTGTACATACACTCTTTTACATAAACCAGCAAGGGTACTGTTTAGTGTCAGCTGCTTTTTAGGAGATGGCCATATATCTTCAGGGTATTGGACTGAAATCAGACTATAAGTCATTTAAATAGCTTTGAGATAGTAAAAAAAAAACTGTGGTAACTACCAACTTGGTTATACTTCAATTGCTGACCAAGGTGTGGAAGGCTCTATATTCCATTACCTATTTCCAAAGTTATCCGGTCCCTTAAGTTTAGATGGGGTTTTGTAATAAGAAGAGCAGAACAAAGAAAAGTAAAAATGTAAACAGTTTAAAAGAAAATGTCATACTAGAAAAAAGGTGTGTTCAAAGGAGTTTTAGACCACAGTACACAGTGGATGAAATCCTGGTCCTATTGAAGTCAACTGAAGTCTTCCCATTGACTTCATTGTGGCCAGGATTTCACCCAATATGTTTACATTAGTAAAATATGCTTATCTAAAGAGGCCACATTAATATTCTACATCATAGATATTTATGGACTATGGCATTGGCTAGTTTTGCAATTGTATAGATTTCACAAACAGCACTGAAAAAAACCCTATGTAATTTATTAATATCAGTTAGAACTGTGGACTAAAGATTGCAACTAATCCACCATAACCAAATTTTGCAGATATTAGGCTAATGAGGGGGCCAGATGCTAGAATAACCTTCTCCAACAAATGCAATTTTTTACGTAAGGGAGTATGGTCTCACAGCTACTGGGAGCCAGGATTTCTGGGTTCTGTTACCAACTCTATAACCAAATTTGTTTTTGACTCTTGCTAACTCTCTCGATCGTTCTGTGCCTCAGTTTACCCTGCTGTGTATGGATATAGAAATACATGGCGATATTGTGAGGCTTAATATTTAAAATGTACTTTCAGACACTCAGATATAACAGGTTTCAGAGTAGCAGCCGTGTTAGTCTGTATTCGCAAAAAGAAAAGGAGTACTTGTGGCACCTTAGAGACTAACCAATTTATTTGAGCATAAGCTTTTGTGAGCTACAGCTCACTTCATTGGACGCATTCAGTAGCTCATGAAAGCTTATGTTCAAATAAATTTGTTAGTCTCTCAGATATAACAGTAAATATGTGTCTGTTATATGGGAAATGTGACTTTACAAAATTGTTCTGGGAAAAGGTTATAAACAGAATATATACAGTAATTAAAATTATACCTCCACACAACTCAGATCTGCGCATATAGGGCTTCAATCATCTGAACACAAGAAATTAATTGGATACTCAGAGCTTCAATCAAAAAGTCCTAGCAGAGAAATTAAATTAACTCATACATCCCAAGAGAACAGATCATGAGCTGCATTATCTAGTGGCATTAGAAAAGTCATATTTTAAGCTAAATGATCAATTAAGACAGCCAATGTAACATGTTTCCTCTATATTGTGTATTAAATGTGATTAGTACATGCTAACAGTATTATATAGAATATTTATTTCTCTCTGTGTATGCTGTGTAAACTCTCTATCATTTCATTTTGTTTGCCAAAATATATGGCAGGGACTTTCAAAGCAATATATTGGAGTTAAAGCAATCAACTCCCTTTGAATTTCAGTGGGAATTAAGCACCTAACTCCATTAGATCCCTCTGAAAATCCCAGTCCATGAGACTACACATTAGAATTGTTCCAAAACTACAGCAGCTTGTATGCCCCATACACTGAATCTGTTTCCACATTTCAGTAAGGAACACCCATTTTTCCCCTTCTCTTCACCCCACCTCTGTTCAATGTACCAATTACTTTACACTGAAGAAAATGGCCACTTGAGCTTAAGGAAAAATTAATCTCAAATTACTGAAATTCATGACATGTTTTCTGCTATTTTGTAGGCAAGATATGAATGAATCAGGCAGAAATTAGATATATAATTGTTAATAAATTAGGCTGTTAATTTATATAGCTGATCTATTTTGCATGCGCCTGGGGTCAAGTGTGCAGAGTGGAGGTGGTGAATTTAACAAGCAATCAATGGATATTAATCATTTAGAAGATTGTAACATACTACAATCTGCCATCTAATAATAATATATGAGTCAGTCAAAATATAGGGAGAAGGAACAGAATAAGGATCACATTTATAAACCTGTTGACATAAAAATCAGTCGGTGAATTGACTAACATGTACTGCCATGAATATGAAGCATCACCAGACTAAATACTGTCCGCTTTTGCTTTAGATTCTCAATTGTGTGTGTTGAGCAGACTTTTTCACCATAATACTTGGGAACTGAAGACAAAATATTACCTTGGAGAAGTGGGTGAATGTAGTAGCAGATGAGTGCTAGCATGTAAATCCCAATGCAGGTGTGGGACTGAAGTTAGAGACACAGCCAACTTAAACACTGTCTCCTGTAAGCAAATACATTTTGTAATGCATTAATTATATTGACTTATTTTTTAAAATATCTAAATTAACTGTCATTACTCATGGACTCTGTTTACGTTTGCATTTATTTAATATATCTGAAAATGAAAATCAATGCAGTCTGTTTTCTTTTCTTACTCTTCAATATCTAGGTTTGAAACAATGCAGGGGAATGTTTATTTGTTTAAAAGAAACTTTTTTCCATTGGAATTTACTTATAAGTGTGGAAATGTTTCTGCTAATCTTTTTTGCAAAAGCTTATTGTTTTACAAAATTTAAATTTTGTCCCTCCCAAATGTAGGCTGACTGTGTGTCTCAGCATGAAAGGCCATTTTTTATTCTACTACAAATACTAAAACTGCCTGGATCTTGAAAGCTCTAACAAGCCTATAAATAAGACTTGTCCTTGAAAGGCTGCAGTCATTAACCACATCAGGGCTCCTTCCATGGAGGATGGAAGCCTATACCAGCTCTGATGCCAGTATATAATTTTGACAGAGAAGAGTTGATTACGGGGAAAATTTACTTAATTAATATTTGTACTTTCAGGTTAAATTGGGACCCTCTTCCCATAAAGACTTGCCTAGCCACATAGCCCATTTTTGTAAGCATCTGTTGAAGAAAAAGGCTCCGATTCTGCTTTTACAGTGCATGAGCAGACTATTGCACCCACACAGCATCCTGTTGATGTCACTATGGGGCTCTGTATGAATGAACCCGTCCACCTACACATTGCAGGAGTAGGGCCTAAAACTATACATGGATTATTGATGCAATCATGATAAAATTAGTGACTTTAGCTATAAACCAGGAATCCTGCAGTAGCTGGCAGAAGAACAGGCTATGGGAGAGCTAGGGGTAAAATACACCTTGTATTTTTGCCATTGTCATTAGAGAATGATTTATTGAATCACCTGATGTGTGCAATGTATTGATCAGCAAGGGGTGGGACAGGAAATTTGAAGTAAATACTTGGCTGCTTGTGTGAAACTCAGTCTAACTTGGAGGAACTTAACTTTAAATGTTTGTAGAATGAGCACACTAGTATAAAAGAACAAGCATTGGATTTATGG
This sequence comes from Eretmochelys imbricata, assembly GCF_965152235.1. NCBI lineage: Eukaryota > Metazoa > Chordata > Testudines > Cheloniidae > Eretmochelys > Eretmochelys imbricata. The sequence continues at coordinate 105,537,123 of NC_135576.1, read as the reverse complement.
TAAAACAGGGGAAAATAAGCTATTAACATTATTTTCTGGTAACTGTTAAGATTTCCTAATTAAATATTAACCTAACAATGAGCTGTGCTGGGAGGGAGTGGAGGGGATAAGAAACATGCTATCTTTGTTGATTGATTTTCACCCAGCGTTTCTGGTGGTTTTTCACCAAGTTTTGCTTCCTAAGCTGCAATCAAGCACACATGAGATGGACATGATATCCTTTATGGGGCTGGATAAGGTCAAAGGCCTTTACTTTAACACCTTTCTTTGCTGACAGAGGTGGTAACAATTTCATAGAAGACGACAAGGTGCCAGCCACCCTTTAACAGGTGGTGCATAGACTTTTGCCCAAGAAATAATCTTTGGATATTAGCAACCTTGCCAGTTACTAATGGGACCCAATAAAGGTTTACTCTCAACCATCTAACATGATGTTCATCTCACATGTTTATGATGTTCGTGAACAAAATGTTCATCATGATGAACATTTTTAACATGATTTTGAAAGTTAATGGGCCTTAATCACTTAAACACTTGTGAAAGCACCACCCTCAATGTAGTTTTCTAGTGATGGCAAATCCCTAAAAGCAATTAACGGCTATGCTCAGATCTCTAAACTACTGGCCCATTCACCTCTGATGCAAATTAATCTTGAATGATTTGAGACCTTATTTCCCATATCTTTTCCCTAAAATAAAACTCTCCACAGTGAAGAATAGAGCTTTTTCAGTACATGGCCTACATTTGGAATTTGCTTCCAGTGGTGCCTGATGGAGCAGAGTTTGCCAAGCATCAGGGTATGATGAAAGACCCATTCCTTTTTGCTTACCAGGTTTTTTGGCTGGTTGTTTATCTTTGCTTAACAAACAAGACATCAAAAAAATTCAATAATCTGGGGTATACTGAATTAGCATATGATCCATGAAAGCATACTGTTAACAGTCATAACAGGAACAGTGTGTGTCACATGACTAGTTGGCTTACTGTATGCAATTTTTGTGTTTAAAATAGTTAATAATAATAATGGCTGTTCTAGTGATAAATAGTATATAAATGAATGAAAAAAGAAATGAAAGCATGGTGACTAGGCAGGTGACTAAGTGTTTTGGGCTTTACTATGGGTAGATGCAGGTGCAATATCCAATAATAAGCCTTCACATTTGTTAGATATATATTGTTCCTGGCATGGTAGAGAGGGGCAAGGGGTCAGTATTCAGATCCAGATGAGGTTCAGAGTAGGCATCAAACTGAACAGGTTCCTGGGAGATTTTGAAATAAATGATTGAAATCTCACAAGACCAGTTGTTGTTCTGAAGTTTCCACCATTTTGGGCTGCAACCCCATCCAGACAACTGGTCCCTTCTGGTTTTGGATCTGACCTAGACTTCAAAACTGTTCAGAGCTGATCATTCTAATCCAAACACCCACCTTCCACATGTGGAGAGAGGAGGATTTGATTTTTTGGCCATTTGAATTTATATTTATTCTTCTGATACTTAACAATAATAAGCACCTATCCAGGACTCAGAGCACTTTTGCAGTGTGCTAAAATTCACAATATGAAATAGTAATCTCATCAACTCATCTCCAATGCTAATGAGTTAGCATTATAGTCAGAAGACCCTGAGTTGTCTACTACCGTCTATGTCCATCCACTTCTTCCCCAAATGCTGGGGGGAGGGAGGGGGGGATTGGACTCTGTAGTGTGTTCAAAACTAGGGTTTTGGAAGACCAGAGGTGGAGCATGTTCCAGAGTCAAGTGGCTTTTGTTGAGAGTCTTACTTGTTACAAAATAAACATAATACGAAGGAGAAACAGACACCACTGGATTCCAAATAACCATGTTACTAACTATATGCAACATGGAAGGTCTAGCTACATACAATACACTACTGGTCTGGCAGAATTGTGGTGGGTTCTGAAAAATATAAGATAGGGAGGAGACTCAAACTACTTAAAGGGATACTACCCAATTCCTGTATTCTACCCACCTTCATGGGAAACAACATCTTAGTAGCCCTCTGCTGTTTCAATTAAGGGGGCTATGGTTCTAGTGCTTCTGCCAATTGCAACTATGGAGGTGTCACAGATAAGCTGTGCTAATGGCTTGTGTTGTTCATGTGTGTGGCGCTTGTCTAGTGGATAAGTATTCATGGGAGGCCATGTATTTAATGATTAAGCACCAGTGTTTCACCTTTGGGCTCAAGTTTGTCCTCAAGTGTTTTCCTTAAAGCTTTTTAAAATCCCTGTCAAGTCACAAAGTAAAACCACTATCCTGTATATGAATTGTGCTGTCTCTGGAAGTTCCTGGGACTTCTTGCTAACAAAGGGCCTCTGTTGACCCTTCATACCCAACAGGTATATAAAGCCCAAATGGAACAACAATAAAGGGGCCGGGGGGGGGGGGGGCGGGGAGGGAAGGGGGTAGGGAAGCAGGCCTCACTGAAGCTATGTAAGGGGATTCCATGCCCCCTGCACAGTGCAAAACATAGCTCCATGGTGGCTCTGTGGCCCTGTAGAGAAAGTTATTCAGGGGTGGAGAAGAATGAAGGGTTATATAATCTGTCCATGAGCTATGCGGATCCACTGGGCGAAAGCTGGAGTTGGAGACTTCAGGGGTTGTGGCTGCTACTTCAACAATTGTTTGAGTGTCCTGTGTTGTGCAAATGTGTTTCAGACCCCCTTCAGACTTGAAGTAGGTAACCCTCATAAGGCCTGTTTACCCGGTCTTTGCATGGAGGACCAGTGTTTGGCCCATAGAAGTAGAATTGTTCCTTATTCATAGATATGGGGATTCTCTTATGATGGAGGTCACTGGTCAAGTAGTTGTAGGAAAGTTCATACCTCAGCTTGTTTGCTTGTATTGTTTTGTTTCTGGACAGAGGATATAAAGAATATTTTAATCACAGTACTTTCTGTCAGTTAATCTGCATAAGCATCACCTTAAAAATGTCTTCTGTTCTTTATATAGTAGTGAGAGACCAAATTTTGCCCCCGTTAGCACTTGATCTTTGAAGGATGGTAAAGCTGGTCCAAGAAGATCCCAGTGGCCTTAAAAAACAGTAACATCTGCTGGACAGCAAGCAGCTTGTTGGCTGAATCTAGCAACTAGGAAGCTTGCTGTGGATAACTTTGCCCTGAGCGGTAGATATCATTGCATTTACTGGGAATGAGAGGATTTAAATGTATACTAGGAAGATCTAGCCTTCCAAATGTACATAAAGTTTTGAAAAGATGTAAACCTTTTTGTAGAGGAGAAAAGGGCTTAAGTGCCTGTGTATAACAGTGAGGCAGTCAAACAGGCAATTATGGAGAAAAATTGCTAAAGCTAAATGTCAAAAATGATGGTGACCTCATTGAGTTGCAGAGTTTTAAAAATGTCCTTGGCTCACACTGAAGTGCAAGTGCTAATGTGAACGTTTATTCATCCATACATGGAAATAATTAAGATGTCTAATATATTTACAAATAAATATGCTTGCTGGGAGATAACAACAAGCTGTCATTTTGAAACCCAGGGTGATACCGCCATGAAGCTTAGAAATCATTTTTACAGGATGGTGCTGTTCCTCTGAGTGAAGCAGTTTCACCCTAATGCAAGAGTTATTGCCGCAGATCTGTTTGTGAAAACTATTTAAAATGATTAATGCTATAAAATATTCAGCTGCACTGCCGCCTCCCCATAAAATTCTCTCTTTGATAAAAAGCTACCGTGTGCCATTTTTTCCTGTGTACAAAAGGATATTAATACTTACAGTACCTGCCTTGAAGGAATGTTGTGCGGAATAATTAATATTTGTAAAGCAAAGCACTACAGCAACATCAAATACTACTTTTTTTGAGATTTGAGGATTATGGTGATGGGTGCAAGGCAGGTTTGTTTATTATGGAGATGGTGGTTGTAGTTCCATAGTTAAGGCTGATTACAGGTTTGCACTTAATAATAAACAAGTTACTTACCCCATAAACTGAAACATATATTTGGAGACCCCTCTGTTTTCTTGGTTTCTAAGAATGTCTCTGTAATATGGAGTATTTACATAAATCAGAAATGGGTCTACTTAGAATTTGCCAGGAGTGAACCACGGACAAGCTTTGGTCTTGAGATCAGTTCAAATAAGTACCCCGATAATATACCCAAGCCTGATCGCACCGACAGTCACTGCTTCTGTGGCTCATTTGCACCAATCTTGTGGCATAAAATAGCAAGTCCCCTGTAGAATGCCCTCTCATAAACATGATTTCTGGGCAGACATTTGACAGCACCCGGAAGAGAGGACAACTGCTAAAAGTATATGGTTTGAGTCTGCTGTGCATTTTGGGTTTAGATGGGTGATTATTTTACACTCCCTGCTTGTCTCATCGCTCATTAGAATCCCTAGTTTAAAGACGTCCTATTCCACATTGTTGTTATTGCACCACTGATGTGCTGGGTGCTGATCTTTGCTTCTGTACTTTGACCTCTAACATCCAAAGAGCTCTTAGCAAGCTCTTCCCTTGCCAACATCTCCTCTCTGGTTTCCTGCTGCTCCCCAGTTTGTGCCCCAATCTCTGCCATCTCACTCCTCCTTCTATCTCTTTCCTTCTTCTGACTTGCCACTTATGCCTGGAACATCTGCCCTCATCCTACATACAAGGAAATCTTGCTCTTTCTCTGCAAGACTCACTTCTGGTTAGTCTTCCTTTGCTAACCTGCACCCCCAACATATGCAAATCCCAACAACTAGGAGGAAGTAACAAAGTTTGTAATTCAACATAATTTCCTCCAGCCCTTTGTTCTTTGTCATCCATTGATGTGATATTGTACACCTATGCTGGGTTTTCAAAAGCACTCACCATTGGCCTACCTCAGTTCCCATTAAAGTCAATGGGAGTTGGAAGTTTTACTAGTGATGTCAATGGGAGCAGACTGTGGCCAGTGCTGAACCCTATTGAAAAAACATATTGCTTAACTTCCTGAATCGGGGACTTTTCAGTGTAAATCACCATGTGCCTCTATGCAATTGTATAAATAATATAATACTACTATTATTATGTTAACAGCTCTGTGGTGCTTAAAGTAATTTGATTTATTTTTGTTTTATGTTTCGTTTTGTTGGTTAGTTTCTGCAGGTAGTTCTCTGAGATAAATTTTGCTTCTTTGTTCAAATACTTTATAGATTCACTTATCTATGAAAACACAGGAGATTAGCTCAGACAATTGCTCCGAGTCGTCCAAAATCCAGTCTCCTTCAGGAGTCAATACCTGAAACTTGAATTCAGGAAGGGGAGCCTCTACATACATACTCACACACACACTCACTCACTCTTCGCCTAGTCAGTTGCAAGGCTATGACTGTGGAAGTAAATTCCATCTCACCCCTCACATGTAATATCTCCTGAATCATGCTGTCTGATTCTTCTAGTATCCGTGCAACAAGGATAGAAACTTATTTCTACATGGTTATTCATTTAGAAGGTCACACCCTTTTCCACTGAAGTCAATGGGAGTTTTAGGTGCTGGCAGTTTTCTCACTGACTTGTTCAGGAATAGGATTTAGCTCTACATGTACAGTTGTTAATTCTAAGGATTATTTTGGTTGGGGAGACTAGTGAAGCATAGAGAAGGTGCTTTCTATAATTTTTTTTAATGTATGTGAGAAGATAGGACTTAAATTTCAATCAGCTAATCATCTAACTTTAGATCCAGTACTACCAGGTTCTTAAAGTTTCACTTAAAACAGAGAGCACAAAAACGCACATAGTGAATGATAGTCTCTCTAAACTTCAAAGGGAGAGAGACAGCTGTGACATACTGTGAGAGTTGCTTCTATTACTTAATTCTGCCCAAATGGGACTAAATTATGTTTTGAACTTGCTTCTTGGTCCTTTCTGAATTTGGACGCAATTTTAATGAAATAAAGGGTTCAATTTGAAATCTTTGAAACTTATGAAACAGTAATGAGAACAGGTCTATGGGAGGGGGTTTTTTAAAAGAAAACTGTTAAAATATAGAAAATAATAAAACATGGGGTAAGAACAGAAGAGGAAAGGGATTATGTCACTTATCTTGAGCGTATGTTACCATGCCTCTGTGGAGAAATGGAAAGAAAATAAACAGCATGTTGTCCCTTGTATTCACACAAGACTCCTTGATACAAGATGAGCTTTGAAAGAATCATCTTGATTTTGTCTTTCAGGTTGGCATCTCTGAATTGCAAAAATTGCTTTTCCAACTCTTGTGTAAATCTGACTAATCAACTAAAGCCAAGGCAAAACCTGGCTAATTTAACTCAAGATTTCCTTGTGAATAAATAACATGCTGAAAGCTATTCACTCAGCCGATATCCCAAGCTGTACTGATGTGAAATATATCACTGGTTCCTCCAGGACTTTACCATGAAGTGGTTAGTCTGGAAAACTTTTTCAAATAAATCGTTTGCTTGTAAGATAAAAGCATATCCCAGAAAATAGGTCTGAAAGAAATAATTTGAATGAAACAACATAGGAACGATAAAGCAATTGTTGGAAGTTCATTCCACAGCCAGACCCACTCATCTGAAAATGCCTTATCTCTGTCTCTCATGTGTTTCAGCCTGGCCATTATGATGTCTTTCTTCCCTTTCCTTCCCTTTCCTTCCTTTTCTGTTGGTGCTTCATAGATGGTGATGTGGTATCTAATATAGCTGCAGTTTGAACCATTAATGGCTTGTAAACAGGACCAAGACCTTGAACATGAAGCAGATTTAGCAGAGGAGCCAATCACAGGCTTGATGGACTCATGATGACTGAACTTGTGGAAGAGGCAGGCAGCCACATTCTGCACAAGCTTGGAGTCTTTACCTCTTTTTTCAGGCTGGCCAGAATATAAGAATTTGTGCTTTCCAAGTTTGTTTTCATTCCATGAAAAAAGAGAAAAAATAAATCCTCCTCAGAATAGCTAGTAGTCCAGTGTCGGACAGAATCAGACAGAGCATGGACTTGAACCTAGGTTTCACACATCCCAAGTGAATGCCCTAACCACCAGATAATTGACTATTCTGGGGTCTCTTTCTCTGGTTTTAACCAGAAAAACTGTCCAGGACCATACAAACCTTTGTGATGAAACTTTGGTCACAACCCATACATTCTTTCAAAACGTTTTTGTGAAATGTAATTTTTGATGGGAAAATTATTTTTTGAATTTTTTTTTATGATCTCTAGCAGGATTTCTAGCAAGGCCTTTTATATATCCCTCTGTAGATCAGAGTCATAGACCAGCCACGGGTATCTAATTGCAGTGTGGACATACCCTTAGAAACCAGTATATGATATTTGCGTAGGTTTTAACTCTTGTCCACACAAGCGATTAGAGATTGCTGTGTCCTAAAAGGCGTATGGTTCCATCCAAGCTATGAAAAGAAAAGAGAATCTTACACTGAGGGCTTGTCTACAGTTCTGCTTACATTTATGTAAATTGTGTTGCTCAGAGGTGTGAAAAAGCCACCCTCTGAGCACTGTAAATTACATTGACTTAAGGTAGTGTCCACACTGTGTGATGTCAGAGGGAGACGCTCTCCCACCAACACAGCTTCTGCCTCTCATTGAGGTGGAGTAATTATCTCCCATTGGCAGATGCGATTCAGCGGCAGAGCTGAATGTACCAATGTAGCATGGTAGTGTAGACTAGCCCTAAAATAATCTGGTTGAGATCTGGACTCAAACCAAGATTTATCAACCTTCAGTGGAGACTTCTTCACATAGATAACTTCACTATCTACATAAGTGTGGTAAGCGTTAATATTACATCTACTTAAAAGCTCCTCCAGACAGATGATCTGCCCCAGGCGGAATCTGCAAAAAGTAGTTGTCACTCAGCCAGGGAGCATCTTAAAAGTAACCTCAGGATAGAAATTGTGCAAGAAATAAAATTAACTATGGGGCAAGGGCATGATGTCCCTGATTCGCAATAGTGCGCAGCATACATTTTTTTTCAAGTGACCATAGTTATCTAAAGAGGGGCCAGATTGACTACTTTGGATATCAAAGTCCTCAGTCCATCCAGAGAACAGAAAAAGCACAAACAGTACAAACTTCTACCCTTCCCCTTTGTCTGGGCAATGTGCTTGGAGAGGGAAGATCTCTCGGAGCAAGACAGTTTCCTTGACACACACATATCCTTGTTCGCTCTCCAGAGATTGCCAACAAAGGTGACAATTCGTGTCATTTTTTTTTTTTTTTTTTTTTTAATTTTGTGATGTCGACAATGCAGGGAACTGGACTCAGATCACGAATTCACTTTAGAAACTGTAAACCATGAAACAGCCATCAGGCAGCAATGGCTGTTGGTTACTGCTGACCTGTGTAGGAAAACAGGTGACCCTTTGAAGTGGAAAGACACCATATTCCATGCTCAAATAAATTGGTTAGTCTCTAAGGTGCCACAAGTACTCCTTTTCTTTATTCCATTAGTATTCACCTATGCACACCACCTACAACTGATATCCCCCAGAAGGATAGTTTCAAGGAAAAAACGTTTTGTTTTCAGGATGCACGGAGCCCAGCTATAGATTCACTGCCATGTTGAGAAGTTAATAAAGCCTTTGTTTGTAATATATTCCCCTTATAACATAATTGTTATGGGACTGTTGATCTGAGTTTTAAGTGCCTGATAAATTGAGTGTAAAATCCTGTGGTAGGGCAGGAATTAAAGGAAAGAGAGTTGTGCTCTGACAATTTAACATAAAAACACTGACATTTTTTGTTACAAGGAAGAAGCATTAATTAGAATTGGACCTTAGAGCTCCTGCAACCCCAGATGCCATTAGAAAATAGTGCCCCACGTATGAGCCAGACTGGGACATTTTGCTTCTTTGAATGCCCTTTCCACTGTGGTTATATGTTTTGATAGCATTTATGGTAATCATGAAGAGTAATGGGTTTTGATGGGTGATTAAAGGAGCACTGTAAACTTACAAATCATAGGTGCCACAAGTACTCCTTTTCTTTCTGCGAATACAGACTAACACGGCTGTTACTCTGAAACAAATCATACAGTGTAAACTAAACATTGCTAAATTTTGTACCTGTTTAATGAATCTAAAATGTGAATTTTACAGTAATAAGAGTGAATGGATTTTATAACTCCAATTGACTTGCTGTTTGCAAGCTCTTCTGATCCAATGGTTCACATGCAAGGCAGTCCCTTTTTCCAGTGAAGTGAAAACTTTCTGCTGACACTGTAAAAAGCACCAAGGTGTGACATGTTCTTCATGCCTTGTGCAACCATTCCACTTGTACATCATGTACCTAACTCATTCTGAATGTGTGGTACATAATTCAGAGTAGCAGCCATGTTAGTCTGTATTCGCAAAAAGAAAAGGAGTACTTGTGACACCTTAGAGACTAACAAATTTATTTGAGCATAAGCTTTTGTGAGCTACAGCTCACTTCATCAGATGCCTGTAGCTCACGAAAGCTTATGCTCAGATAAATTTGTTAGTCTCTAAGGTGCCACAAGTACTCCTTTTCTTCTTGGTACATAATTGTTTCTGGAAGGGCTGGAGGCTTTTCACTTTAGGCTCGCTTCAACAGCTTGTTTGCTCATTTTGTCTGTCTTCTTTTTTTTTTTTTTAAGGAGAGGTCTCTGCAAACTCCATCATTAAATCTTATGAAAAGCATACCAGTATTTTTATAAAAGTATGCATATGTAAAGTGATGGATTATTCTTGGCAGCACTGACTGACACTTTGGTTTGAGGGAGTGAAGGATAGACCAGAATGTGTGAGAGCACTGATTTTCTGTGGAGGCAGGGAGGCTTCTTCATCCTTTTATTGTGTTGGAGAATCCCTCATGCAACATCCCATATCCTCACCTCATAGCCCATCAGTACTCCTCCTTAGTCAGTGCTAGAGGGAGAGGCAATGTTTGTAAAGGGGTCTGAGGATTAAAAATGCAGTAATAGTGCAAGATGATACTTTTACATTATAGTGCACCTCCGCACACCTCCAACCCTTGTAGGGGTGTGGTGATTCCGGAACACTCCCTGCCAGTGGGAGGGAGAGAAATTTAGGCAAGTGACACAATTTTTAACTCTTTAAAGTGTCTGTGGCAGGTGCTGTTCTTTTAACCCTAACCAGAGGTAATTTTAATACAAGATTAGTTTTAAAAAAATGAACCAAATTGTTGTTCATGGCAGCGTATGCAATGAATAGAAAAATGAAGGGCTTTTGATTCACAATTGATTAAAAAATACCTGGCAGGTGGTAGTGCTAGATGCTAAAAGAGTGAGAGGGGGAAATTAATGATTAAAGCTAAAATGTTAACAATATAATTAATGGGAGATGCATGCCAATGTTGGCTATATCTTCAAAAGCATGTGTGTCTGTTGCATAGAGAACTACCACCTGTACATGTTCAGCAGGAGAGCACAGTCAGGACATGAGTACAATGCATTTTTTCAACATTAACTTCTGAGACACAAATGATCCAAAGCTCGTTAACATCAATGGGAATTTTTCCATTGACATAAGTAGATTTTGGATAAAGCCTCATGTGTGCCCATCTACCGTTGTTTGTTTCCCGTCATGGGTGATTCAGAGTCATGTTAAAGCACATTAATGCTTCAATATCTCATTCAGTGCAGCACTGCTATACAAAATTGATCTATCAGGCCCCTTTGTGGGTTGCCATGATGAGCACCTAGTTCAGTCTGAAACTTAAGTGTGCAGAAGTGCAGGTACCAAAATGTAAAGAATAATTTCTAGCTGTACTTGGGAGATTTGTTTCAGCTTCATTCGTGCAAATTAATTCTAAGTTTTTTATGCACATTTCCTCACAATGCAAGTTTGAAAATCCAGCTGTCATCTGCAGAGGAAAGAGCTTCCAGATGAGGAGGGAGATTCCCATTTTAGACTCTCTCTTTATTTGTAGACATTTTTTCCAGTTATGGGAATACAGGGTTGGGGGATGTTCATATTATTTACAGAAAACTACACTAAATCAAAGTTTCTCTTGATTTTTTTTTCAAAATTTTTTTTCAAAAATGTTTTCAAGATTTTTTTTCAAAATCTAAATATTGTAGTACATTTTAAAAAATCATTTGCCAGCCTGAGAGAGCGCAATTACTGCAGGATTAAACAAATTTTTTTCACTTCATTATACAAAACCATAGAAATAGGGTGGGGAGAAATTTTCTTGTATCGTGTTATGAAATAGCTTTACAAATTATTACGGTATCATCTGGAAAGTGCAATTTCTGTTGCTAATGGAATTTATAGGGCAGAATGGGGATTAAAAGTGATCAAAGGTGCATGTCAAATTGGAAACCATGTAATAAATTCATGTGTGATTTGGACATCACCCCACTGTTGGGTAGGGAGTAAACTGAGAAAAGGAAAACACAAGAGTGAAGTATGAAGGTTTTATTGACATTACCCACATCACATCTCCTTTCCCTTCCTGGACGAGGGGATTTTTCCCCGTAATCACTAGAATGAGAAAAAAGGCTGGAAAGGAAAAGGGTAGCAAGGTGGACTCTGCGTGTGGCTCTCTTCTTTCCCTGCGTCGCTTCAGGTAGGGCCACCCAAGCAGAAAAGCGAGATGTCCCCGGGCAGTTTTGCAGTCAACAGGCAGAGTAAGGGAGGCCTAAGCCGTAGCTGTCCCACAGCAGCTGAAGAAATATCCTTTTCACAGCTGGAATGTCTCCCACTGTGACATAATATTTGAGTGGAAGCTCACTAGGGCACTCTTGGGGCATCGGTATGAAACTCAGAGACCTAAACCCCTTCTAGTGTTGTTTTAAACGATTTTTTAAATAGAGTCCTCTTTGTGCTATAAATGATCTGACTGCTGCCCTCTTTTTTTGTTTGGTTGTGGGGGTTTTTTTTTGGTGCGGGGGGTAAATACAAAGTGAGGATCAGAGGTAAAATAGGTAGAAAGGCACTGTAACTCTTGGTAGGCAGGCCAGACTTGGGTTTGACAGCTACTGCTACAACAGCATATATCTAAACTCTTCGAACTAGCTTGTTACCAATAGCATTACATCTTGTTTTTGGCTATTTGAGTGAGTTCTTGGAGGCAGTCTCAGAGGCCAAAGAGTGAATGAATGGAAATATGGAGACTAAGCTACCTTAGATGTGGTTGCTTCATGTCCTTGCTTGCGCACAAAAGTATGGAGATACTTGCTACCTTTGCTTTAACTGTCTTGGCGATGAATAGAGAAGGGTACCCTCTACTAGAGTCAATCCATCACCTTTCACAGGTATTAAATTCACTTTACATAGAAAACCATTGAAGATGTTTGCATAGTGAAGTATCCATTGAGCTCCCTTAGCAGATAATAGACTGTATAATTCTTTGTAATAACACTGTTATTTATTGCAATTTATATTATTTTTTATTTATTTCAGTTACTTATTGCACTTTTCATTGCAGAAACTTCAGCTCAGATAACTCCTGCTAGCTCATTGTGTTATGCTTTTGCGCAGCATAATGCATAATAGTGTACAGGTGTACAGCTAAAGAGAAGGAACACAGTGTGAGTACTAGGACTATTTTTAAAGCACACTTATTTTCAGATGGGACACTAGAGGTGGGTCAGAGTTGAAATAACTATTTCACATTTCCCCATTTTCTTGTGAATAGGCTCATAATACATGGCAACTGCTGCACTGTGGTGTCCTTTTTCTAAGCAGTGGCTCTCCTGGGGAATATTATGTCTGGGAATAAGAAAAACAGGTCAGCACTTACTCCAGGTATATTATGGACTGGAAGTAGAATACCAATTGTATTCCATTTACCTCCAAATACAAGTAGAAAATAGAGCTGCTTAGGCTTACCTAAACCACTTCACGTCATTGGATTTCTCATCCAAAATACATTGTGTGTGTTCTAAAAACTAGTTCTATGCAGACACAGCTGTAATTAAGTCTCCAAACAGGAAGTCAGAATCCACCAAAATCAATGCACAAAGCAGATGTTTAGAGTTGGCTTTTCAGATGCTCCTTGCTAAGTGTTGACACAATGACTGCAATATTTCTCCAGTTGCAATCTTCATTTCTCTCCTACCATACTCTGCATGATATAAGAACATAAGAATGGCCATACTGGGTCAGACCAAAGGTCCATCTAGCCTAATATCCTGTCTTCCAACAGTGGCCAATGCCAGGTACCCCAGAGGGAATCAACTGAACAGGTAGTCATCAAGTGATCCATCCCGTGTCGCCCATTCCCAGCTTCTGGCAAACAGAGGCTAGGGACAACATCCTGGGACATTGAGAATTTATCTAGTTCCTTTTTGAACCCCTGTTATAGTCTTGGCCTTCACAACATCCTCTGGCAAAGAGTTCTGCAGGTTGACTGTGCGTTGTGTGAAGAAATACTTCATTTTGTTTGTTTTAAACCTGCTGCCTATTAATTTTATTTGGTGACCCCTAGTTCTTGCATTATGAGAAGTAGTAAACAATACTTCCTTATCTACTTTCTACGCACCAGTCATGATTTTATAGACCTCAATCATATCCCCCCTTACTCGTCTCTCTTCCAAGCTGAAAAGTCCCAGTCTTATTAATCTGTCCTCATATGGAAGTCATTCACACCTCTAATCATTTTTGTTTCCCTTTTCTGAACCTTTTCCAATTCCAATATATCTTTTTTTTTGAGATGGGGCGACCACATCTGCACTTGGTATTCATGATGTGGGCATACCATGGATTTATATAGAGGAAATATGATATTTTTTGTCTTACTATCTATCCCTTTCTTAATGATTCCCAACATTCTGTTTGCTCTTTTGACTGACACTGCACATTGAGTTGATATTTTCACAGAACTATCCACAATGATTCCAAGATCTCTTTCTTGAGGGGTAACAGATAATTTAGACCCCATAATTTTATATGTATAGTTGGGATTATGCTTTCCAATGTGCATTACTTTACATTTATCAACATTGAATTTCATCTGCCATTTTGTTGCCCGGTCACCCACTTTTGAGAGATCATTTTGTAGATCTTCGCAGTCTGCCTAGGACTTCACAATCTTCAGTAGTTTTGTATCATTTGCAAATTTTGCCTCCTCGCTGTTTACCCCTTTTTCCAGATCATTTATGAATATGTTGAATAGGACTGGTCCGAGTACAGACCCCTGGGGGACAACACTATTTACCACTCTTCATTCTGAAAACTGACTATTTATTCCTACCCTTTGTTTCCTATCTCTTAACCGGTTACCAATCTGTAAGGGGACCTTTCCTCTTACCCATGACAGCTTTCTTTGCTTAAGAGCCTTTAGTGAGGGGCCTTGTCAAAGGGTTTCTGAAAATCTAAGTACACTATATCCACTAGATTTCCCCCTTGTCCACCTGTTCGATGACCCCCTCAAAGAATTCTCGTAGATTGGTGAGGCATGATTTCCCTTTACAGAAACCATGTTGACTCTTCCCCAACAAATTATATTCATCTGTGTGTCTGACAGTTTTGTTCTTTACTATAGTTTCAACCAGTTTGCCCAGAACTGAAGTCAGGCTTACCCACCTGTAATTGCTGGGATCACCTCTGGAGCCCTTTTTAAAAATCGATATCACATTAGCTATCCTCCAGTCATTTGGTACAGAAGCTGATTTAAATGACAGGTTATTTAACTACAGTTAGTAATTCTGCAATTTCACATTTGAGTTCCTTCAGAACTCTTGGGTGAATACCATTTGGTCCTGGTGACTTATTACTGTTTGTTCCAAAACCTCCTCTAATGACACCTCAATCTGATACAGTTCCTTAGATTTGTCACATAAAAAGAATGGCTCCGGTTTGGGAATCTCCCTCATGTCCTTGGACATGATGACTGATGCAAAGAATTCATTTAGTTTCTCTGCAATGGCCTTATCATCCTTGAGTGCTCCTTTAGCATCTCGATCGTCCAGTGGCCCCACTGGTTGTTTAGCAGGATTCCTGTTTCTGATGTACTTAAAAAAATGTTTGCTATTACTTTTTGATTCTTTGGCTAGCTGTTCTTCAAATGCTTTTTTGGCCTTCCTGATTATATTTTTACACTTCATTTGCCAGAATTTATGCTCCCTTCTATTTGCCTCACTCGGATTTAGCTTCCACTTTTTAAAGGATACCTTTTAGCCTCTCACTGCTTCTTTTATTTTGTTGTTCAGCCACAGTAGCACTTTTTTGGTTCTCTTACTACATTTTACATCTGATCCATTTCTAGTAACACCAACAAGAAAAGGTGGAGGTCATTGTTCATTAATGGCAAAATCAGCACAATAGTCACTTGGGGCTGGGGGAGGGGTTGTAGCTACACTGGTAGTGTGCAAGTGGTTTGAGGCATTCTGGATGTAGTAGCAGCAAGGTGGATGTGGGCACCAGTGGCACTTACTATGCTTGAAAAAGGATGAGACATGTTCTCCCCACAGTGCCAATCTCCAAATGCAAGCAGGTGCTCTGAGGGGTAAGGTATAGGCCACTCTCTCATCCACATGTCCGTTTTGGAGTGCAAAGCACTGTTGAACGCACTAACTAACCACTCACATGCTCAGGGAGCACGAAACCCAGCATTCTGCTCGCCTCCTGTATGGTGCATTGTAATGAAGAAGGTCCTGGAGCACACTCTCCTCTCTAGTGCACCCTTAAGCCATGCAGGGATCTGCAGTGTTCCATAAGGATCACATCCTCCCCTTGTTACTGCAACCACAGAGGGTCCATGGACAATGAATGTGGTGCAGTTCTGCTACACAAGTGGAGGCACGATTTGAATTGGCTAGACAGTGTGTTCAAAACACTTTGTGTGGCAAGGAGTTTTGCCCAATGAAAACTCCCTGCATTCTAGGGGGAAGAGGCAGGCGTAACAGGGGTTAGGTGATATATGGATCCCATCCTCTCTTCAGTGGTAGGGGCTATATAACCTCAGGTTTGTGGTAATGGTTATAAATCAGCCTGAGGGTAAGGGTTCATTCACCTGTAATATCTCTGCAAAGCCCAGCCCAGTATGGAGACTACATTACAGGTCTACACTACAGCCAGGATCGACGTTCTGAGATCGATCCACCGGCAGTCGAGTTATCGGGTCTAGTGAAGAGCCACCAAATCAACAGCAGATCGCTCTCCAGTTGACCCCTGTACTCTACCCCAATGAGAAGAGTAAGGTAAGGCAATGGGAGAGTTTTTCCCGTTGACCCCCCCACAGTGGAGACCCCATGGTAACGTCGACTCCAGCTACAGTATTCACGTAGCTGGAGTTTCATAGCGTAGGTCAACTTACCAGAGTAGCGTAGACATAGCCTTAGTAGCATCTTGAGGCTTTGCCCCATGTGAGTAGTTATAATCCATGCAACTTGTTACTTTTATATCTATGTAGAGAATATACGTGCATGTTAACAAACTCTTTTTGAAATCTTCAAAAATAGTTTCCATTCTCTTTTTTGAAAACTTGAAAATGTCTTTGATAAAATATGAAGGGCACATGCATTGGGGTTTGTTTCCCATTAAAAATAAGGGGAAAATTGATGTTGTAATATGGCAGACTATGTTAAGATTATTAATTTGAGTTCATCCCAGTTTTTTCAGTTCTCAGTGTGACTTCTGTTTAATGCCTACACAGAACAATCAAAACTGGTTTAGTTTACAGAACGAGCACATTCAGAGTTTTATCTTTCCTCAATAAACAGATTTAATCAGAGCTGGGTTGTACATTGATTGATGGAAGTCTTAATAATTTTTTTTACCTAAGTCAAACACTCTCACTCAACCACTTCTGCATAGCCACAACACTCTGCAGTTTTCACAGCTTTCTGATCATCTTTTTTTTTTTTTTTTTAACATAAATAAAATTGTTTCCAGGATCCAACAGCTGGTGCTTGCTGGCTGAAGGAATGAACAGAAAGACAATGTGTTCACAGGATTACAGAACAGGCTGAGAGAGAGAATTTATGCAGAGTTTTATAAGCTTAGTGAGGCAGAAAATAGATTGGGGTGCAGAGAGGAAATAATGTGTCAGTCAAAGCTAAGCTTACAGACATAAGCTTCCATAACACAAGAGCAGTCATGTGCTGGCTTGGCTCTTGTAACTTCAACAGTTACCTCTAAATTTGGGTGGAACCCCTGGCAGATGTTTTCATGAGATCTTACTCTTAAGTGACTTTTACTACAAATCTGTCTTTTAAAACCTGCAGCCAAGGCAAGAACACAGCAGCAGTTTCTTGGGCCATCTGGAAGGCATGAGAGAGATGGTGGAATGCCTTCAAGGATGACTCCTAAAGATGGAGCGAATCCTCCAGCTAACTTGAACATTATAGTTTTCTTATGAAATCTTAGATTTTGGTCTCCCTGCACTTTTATAGCTTCATCTTAATACAACAAGCATCTGTGTGGCATTTGTGAATCACTGAATGTCTCTGCAATACTTGTGTGTGATTGGCAGATTACATGCTTATAACTTGTAGTGTATTGTAATAATAGTGTCTAGCAAGTTAGGCTTGAAACTGCAATCACGTTCTTTTAGTCCTTCTACATGGATGTTTTGGTGAAATGGCTGCTGCCATCCCCCCTTCCTCTGTAATTTGATTTATAACTAAGGAGTTGCTGTCAGAAATGACTAAGACAGACAAGGTTTAACCAACAAAATTGCAATGCAAAGCATTATTGGTAATACTATGCAAATTGCCAGAAAGGCAGCAGCGCTACTATTTTAACTAGTATCTTAGAAAGAATGTCTGTTCTATTTGTGACACACAGTAAATAAAGAACCTGGTCTATTGATTTCACAGTATCTATTTCATTATTTTACTTTGAGCGTATTTTTAGTTGCTTCCAAGGTAACTTTGACGATGCCATCAACATCATCCACATGGACAATGGCATGAAATAGGGCTGCCTTTTTTCTCTTTGTTGTTGTTTGGCATTGCCACAGACTAAATAATGAAGATGTGTATTAGCAACACAAACAGTAATATAGCATGTGTAGATGGCAAATGCCTAGAAGACCTAAATTTCATTGATGATATTGTGCTACTGAGCAACACCCCTGCAAAGTTACAAACAAAGACAACCTGGCAAAAACAGCAGGCCAAGCAGGGCTCAAAATTAGTTATGTTAAAAGAAACATCTTTGTAACCCTGACATCACATTAGAAGGCAACAATATCAAGAAAGTAGAACAGTTCTCTTACCTGGGCAACACCCTCCTGGCCTACAGAGACCTCAAGAAGGAAGTGACATCAAGGATATAAAGGCACACACAGCATTTAATAAATTCAGCAATCAAAGATATACAGCAAAAGAATAAAATTGATAATTTTCAATTAAACTGTAATCTCTGTGCTAGCATATGTCTGGAGAGCCACCGAAATATTAGATGCCCTCAAAAATAAGTGGTGTGGAAAGATTCTGGGCATTGGTTAAAAGACTTCATCACCAACAAAGAGATCAGAGAAATTGCCAACAATGCTTCATTTCCAGAGAATCAGACAGAAGCACATGTTTGCAGCATGTATCCTGGATGTCAATACACAGATTCTCTCACACATGAAGCTCTCAAGTGAAACCAAAACCTTAAGAAGAATCCTTAGCAGAGGGGACAGAATAGTCTATCTCAAAACCATAGAGCAGATGGAAGCAGCTCCAAATGTCAGAGAGTGGGATGGAAGAGACTAGTTTTGTTCCTATGTGCTAACACTGGCATAGGAAGGAAGTAAAGAAGTAATGTAATGTGTGTCAGAGACAGTATTAAAGAAGGAAAAACAGACTGAAAGGGTCAGTTATCAAATGTAAAGGGACAACAATCTTCTACCTCTGTTAGAACCACATGAACAGCTAGCAGTCCAGGTCATAATGATCTGATAGGTCCTACTGAATGCCTAGTTGAGATTCACTTTCTCTAGAGCACGACATTTATTTAAAGTATCATCATTATGTTAGACACTCACTTCATCTGTACTTTACTGGGTTGTAGGCTAGACAAAACACCAAAACTAGTTTGTGTGTATAAAATGAATGAGCAACGAATACTCCAGTTGCTTTATTGTTAGATGGCAGTTGAGAAATAACAGGTCACTCAATTTTCCAAGACTATCTCCTTAACAGCCCACTCCTATCAACATATTTAGATATTTGTGGCAGGCTAATGGAGGCCATTTTCACCTGGCAACTGCATCAATCCTTAGCAACATTATGTATGCATACCCACTGCTGATGTAATTTTTAGTTTCTGGTAACACAAAGCCAAAAATGGAAGATCAAACTATAAAAACCTTTGGAGAGAATGTGTCAGGCATTTTCAGATAGTGTTTTGCCTTAGCAACCGTCTCATTTCATTCCCTAGCAACTCTCAATACAAGTTTAATCGTATTTTCCAGCTCAAAATTACATCTCGTGAATTAGGAGGATTCCCTTGTTATGTTTAACACAATACATCTTTTTTCAATGTTGTAGTTTAAGACAAACAGTTCAGCTCAGTACTCCATAGTAGTAATTTAAATAAATGGGAGAATATCATGCCTTGAGAGTTTTTAAAAGTTAGAATGTCAGATCCTATATTTTAGGGCAGCAGTGTCTCTTATGCACATTGTTGTTTTCGGTGTTGCTGTGGCTGTGTTGGTCCCATGATATGGGAGAGACAAGGTGGGTGAGATAATATCTTTTATTGGATGAACTTCTATTGGTGAGAGAGACAAAGTGACTTGAAGAAGAGCTCTGCAAAGTTCAAAAGCTTGTCTCTTTTACATGTGAGCTAATTAAGACAACTTGAATTAGATTCTTTCCTCAAATACATACATAAATATAACCCCCATTGATTTCACTAAGAGAGAGGCACAATTTAGCTTTCAGACTTTGCTTCATTTTATTTGCATATTACTCTCTTAGGGCCAGATCCTGTGAGGGGCAACATTGCACAATTCCAGTGGGGCAAAGCTGCCCTAAAATCAGTTTAATCAGGCACAGGAGGAATCCCTTTGTGCTGGAAATTTCTTGGAGTGGAAAGCCTCTATAGCTGTTCCTTTGCCACCCTCAGGTCCTCACCCCTACTCCTTCTGCCTGCTGTGGCAGGAGTTGTAGCCAAGGTTAAGAGGGCACAGCCAGGGAGTCCCTATGCTTCCATGATGCAAGCTGACAGAGCAGCCCTTTGGGGTTGTGGGCAGCCAACACAAATTACAGCAGCATTCATGTAGTCGAGGTGGGTACTCAGTGTATCAGGGCTACACTGGAGCCCTTTCCACACTTTGTCATCACTTGGTACAACCTGGTGTTCCACTGGAATCTAGCCAAACAGCTCCAGATTGTGGAATTTATTTTTTCTGTTAAAAAAATCCCTCAGAAATCTCAATTAAAAACTATTTAAAATACTCTTATAAAGAGTCTTGTATGAAAGTGCGTATGAGAGAGAGGTGCTTTACAGATAAATATATGAACAAGAAATCGAAAGAGATAATATACACATGAATTATAGGACAGGGGATAAAAAGAGCAGACACAGAATTACTTGAGCAGTGACATTTAACACCTGCCTTGTCAGTTTCATATTTGACTTTGTGTTTTTGTTTTGTTTCTTGGTCATCATCTATTTCCTTAACACTGTTAATGTGTATGCACAAAGGGATGTGGTTAAGGTTGTGTGTTGCAGTTTAACTTTGGCATTTCTTCAATTGTCAGTGCTTAATTCACTCTATGCAACCTTTAATGCTCGTCTAACAGGGGAAATCGGTGATGTGTGTGTGTGCACACGCGCACACATTAGAGAGAGAAACTGTGCTCTACAGGTTAGAGCTGGACGAATAACTGATCTTTTGATTCAGAAGCAGTTAAAAATGGGGGAAGGGTTGGGCTTTTAGGTAGAACCCCAAATCCGAAAGTTTGGGGAATTTTCTGGGAATCGAAAAAGTCCCTTTTGGGTCTGTTCCAGAGAGGTCATTCAAAATTGGATTTGTCACATCCCCCAACTGAGAGCCCTAATGACCAGCTTAAAGGTTATAAGTGAGGGAAGCAACGCCACCATCACCTCCTGCTCTGGCCATATTGTGAATGGTTGAAATTATTCGTGTCAAATTGGTGAATAGTTTAGGGTTGACCAAAACTGCATTATTTTCTGAATAGACTATTCTCCCTAAAAAATTCACCCAGCTCTACTGGAAATGGACCTGAAACAAAACTAAGTATCTGAAAACCACAAAATTTAGGAAAAGTTCATATGCCAATCCAGACTTTGTGACTTGGACTTATTCCACTACACACATGCACACACACACTCCCTCCCTCTTAAAAGGCTAATGTTTGTCTCTTTTTGAAATACTATATAAAATTATTACTTTTACATTGCATATACAAATAAAAAGGGGTACACATTCTTTTCTGTACCTGCCGTCATTTATACGTATCCTTTCTGCATCATCACCCAGACACAAAGGACATTACTTATTGCTATCATGGGTGTGCTTTGAAATGTCTTCATTTCCCACACAGTCATTTCTACTTGACTAGACTCATTTTCAGTTTATTAAAAACAAGGTCCTCTTAATCATGGTATAGTCTCATAGAAACAATAAGTAGCAGCACTAAAATCTTCTAAATTCTTTTTTAATTAAAAGTGGCATGATTGTTTGAATAAGAACATATCACAACCTAGGGTGATATACATGACTTACTTGTATTAGTGTACTTCAGCTTCTCATATTTCCGCATCCTATGAGTCTTATTCTATTCCCATTAAGATAATGTGAGTTATGCTGTTCACAATAACAGAAGGTGGCTCAAACCCTACATTAGGAAAATAAATTCTGTATCTCATCCCAAAGTGTGATTTCATATGTAATAATGTAGCACATCTCTCTCTTTGTGTGTGTGTGTGTACACAAACATCTCCTATGCTAGAACCGCAATTATCAAAATGTCCAGGTGACATCCAAAAAGTTTGGATAATCAGGAGAGCCAGCCAATATATTTTACTTGTGGCACCTTAGAGACTAACCAATTTATTTGAGCATGAGCTTTCGTGAGCTACAGCTCACTTCATCAGATGCATACCGTGGAAACTGCAGCAGACTTTATATATACACAGAGAATATGAAACAATACCTCCTCCCACCCCACTGTCCTGCTGGTAATAGCTTATCTAAAGTAATCGTCAGGTTAGGCCATTTCCAGCACAAATCCAGGTTTTCTCACCCTCCACCCCCCCACACAAATTCACTCTCCTGCTGGTGATAGCCCATCCAAAGTGACAACTCTTTACACAATGTGCATGATAATGAAGTTAGGCCATTTCCTGCACAAATCCAGGTTCTCTCACTCCCTCACCCCCCTCCAAAAACCCACCCCCATACACACACAGACTCACTCTCCTGCTGGTAATAGCTCGTCCAAACTGACCACTCTCCAAGTTTAAATCCAAGTTAAACCAGAACATCTGGGGGGGGGGGGTAGGAAAAAACAAGAGGAAATAGGCTACCTTGCATAATGACTTAGCCACTCCCAGTCTCTATTTAAGCCTAAATTAATAGTATCCAATTTGCAAATGAATTCCAATTCAGCAGTTTCTCGCTGGAGTCTGGATTTGAAGTTTTTTTGTTTTAAGATAGCGACCTTCATGTCTGTGATTGCGTGACCAGAGAGATTGAAGTGTTCTCCGACTGGTTTATGAATGTTATAATTCTTGACATCTGATTTGTGTCCATTTATTCTTTTACGTAGAGACTGTCCAGTTTGACCAATGTACATGGCAGAGGGGCATTGCTGGCACATGATGGCATAAATCACATTGGTGGATGTGCAGGTGAAAGAGCCTCTGATAGTGTGGCTGATGTTATTAGGCCCTGTGATGGTGTCCCCTGAATAGATATGTGGGCACAATTGGCAACGGGCTTTGTTGCAAGGATAAGTTCCTGGGTTAGTGGTTCTGTTGTGTGGTATGTGGTTGTTGGTGAGTATTTGCTTCAGGTTGCGGGGCTGTCTGTAGGCAAGGACTGGCCTGTCTCCCAAGATTTGTGAGAGTGTTGGGTCATCCTTTAGGATAGGTTGTAGATCCTTAATAATGCGTTGGAGGGGTTTTAGTTGGGGGCTGAAGGTGACGGCTAGTGGCGTTCTGTTATTTTCTTTGTTAGGCCTGTCCTGTAGTAGGTAACTTCTGGGAACTCTTCTGGCTCTATCAATCTGTTTCTTTACTTCCGCAGGTGGGTATTGTAGTTGTAAGAAAGCTTGACAGAGATCTTGTAGGTGTTTGTCTCTGTCTGAGGGGTTGGAGCAAATGCGGTTGTATCGCAGAGCTTGGCTGTAGACGATGGATCGTGTGGTGTGGTCAGGGTGAAAGCTGGAGGCATGCAGGTAGGAATAGCGGTCAGTAGGTTTCCGGTATAGGGTGGTTTTTATGTGACCATTGTTTATTAGCACTGTAGTGTCCAGGAAGTGGATCTCTTGTGTGGACTGGACCAGGCTGAGGTTGATGGTGGGATGGAAATTGTTGAAATCATGGTGGAATTCCTCAAGGGCTTCTTTTCCATGGGTCCAGATGATGAAGATGTCATCAATATAGCGCAAGTAGAGTAGGGGCTTTAGGGGACGAGAGCTGAGGAAGCGTTGTTCTAAATCAGCCATAAAAATGTTGGCATACTGTGGGGCCATGCGGGTACCCATAGCAGTGCCGCTGATCTGAAGGTATACATTGTCCCCAAATGTGAAATAGTTATGGGTAAGGACAAAGTCACAAAGTTCAGCCACCAGGCATTGGCACCCTGACAGCAGGATTGTCTGGCTATGTAGACTCCCTCCTCAGGCCCTACGCTACCAGCACTCCCAGCTACCTTCAAGACACCACTGACTTCCTGAGGAAACTTCAATCCATCGGTGATCTTCCTGATAACACCATCCTGGCCACTATGGATGTAGAAGCCCTCTACACCAACATTCCACACAAAGATGGACTACAAGCCGTCAGGAACACTATCCCCGATAATGTCACAGCTAACCTGGTGGCTGAACTTTGTGACTTTGTCCTTACCCATAACTATTTCACATTTGGGGACAATGTATACCTTCAGATCAGCGGCACTGCTATGGGTACCCGCATGGCCCCACAGTATGCCAACATTTTTATGGCTGATTTAGAACAACGCTTCCTCAGCTCTCGTCCCCTAAAGCCCCTACTCTACTTGCGCTATATTGATGACATCTTCATCATCTGGACCCATGGAAAAGAAGCCCTTGAGGAATTCCACCATGATTTCAACAATTTCCATCCCACCATCAACCTCAGCCTGGTCCAGTCCACACAAGAGATCCACTTCCTGGACACTACAGTGCTAATAAACAATGGTCACATAAACACCACCCTATACCGGAAACCTACTGACCGCTATTCCTACCTGCATGCCTCCAGCTTTCACCCTGACCACACCACACGATCCATCGTCTACAGCCAAGCTCTGCGATACAACCGCATTTGCTCCAACCCCTCAGACAGAGACAAACACCTACAAGATCTCTGTCAAGCTTTCTTACAACTACAATACCCACCTGCCGAAGTAAAGAAACAGATTGATAGAGCAGAAGAGTTCCCAGAAGTTACCTACTACAGGACAGGCCTAACAAAGAAAATAACAGAACGCCACTAGCCGTCACCTTCAGCCCCCAACGCATTATTAAGGATCTACAACCTATCCTAAAGGATGACCCAACACTCTCACAAATCTTGGGAGACAGGCCAGTCCTTGCCTACAGACAGCCCCGCAACCTGAAGCAAATACTCACCAACAACCACATACCACACAACAGAACCACTAACCCAGGAACTTATCCTTGCAACAAAGCCCGTTGCCAATTGTGCCCACATATCTATTCAGGGGACACCATCACAGGGCCTAATAACATCAGCCACACTATCAGAGGCTCTTTCACCTGCACATCCACCAATGTGATTTATGCCATCATGTGCCAGCAATGCCCCTCTGCCATGTACATTGGTCAAACTGGACAGTCTCTACGTAAAAGAATAAATGGACACAAATCAGATGTCAAGAATTATAACATTCATAAACCAGTCGGAGAACACTTCAATCTCTCTGGTCACGCAATCACAGACATGAAGGTCGCTATCTTAAAACAAAAAAACTTCAAATCCAGACTCCAGCGAGAAACTGCTGAATTGGAATTCATTTGCAAATTGGATACTATTAATTTAGGCTTAAATAGAGACTGGGAGTGGCTAAGTCATTATGCAAGGTAGCCTATTTCCTCTTGTTTTTTCCTACCCCCCCCCCCAGATGTTCTGGTTTAACTTGGATTTAAACTTGGAGAGTGGTCAGTTTGGACGAGCTATTACCAGCAGGAGAGTGAGTCTGTGTGTGTATGGGGGTGGGTTTTTGGAGGGGGGTGAGGGAGTGAGAGAACCTGGATTTGTGCAGGAAATGGCCTAACTTCATTATCATGCACATTGTGTAAAGAGTTGTCACTTTGGATGGGCTATCACCAGCAGGAGAGTGAATTTGTGTGGGGGGGTGGAGGGTGAGAAAACCTGGATTTGTGCTGGAAATGGCCTAACCTGACGATTACTTTAGATAAGCTATTACCAGCAGGACAGTGGGGTGGGAGGAGGTATTGTTTCATATTCTCTGTGTATATATAAAGTCTGCTGCAGTTTCCACGGTATGCATCTGATGAAGTGAGCTGTAGCTCACGAAAGCTCATGCTCAAATAAATTGGTTAGTCTCTAAGGTGCCACAAGTACTCCTTTTCTTTTTGCGAATACAGACTAACACGGCTGTTACTCTGAAACCAATATATTTTGAAATCAGCCCTCAGGGTTTCCTGAAAAAAATAATAGATTTCAAAGCCTGCTGGCCAGCTCCTGTGACTATAAACAACCTCCTTCGGCATTCTCTGTATTCTATCATGGTATTCAACTTAGGTTCTGAGGACACAGACTGCAATTTCAGCTTAGCCCTTTTGCAACGGTACTCAAGGAACAGGGAATTTCACAATCCCCTTATCCCACTGGACAACCATTCAGGGTTAGAGCATTTTCTAGTGTCAAGAGAAAGTAAATTAAACAGCGATATATTGAAGGAAATCAGTGATGTTCTAGATCATTGCTAGATTGGTTTTTCAGGAATGGGCAATTTCCTAAGGACTGGAAATGGCAAACATACTGTAGTACTATTACACAGAAAATAATTGAGACATGGTATTAATACTGTAGTCTATTTGTTTCTTTTGGGGAAAAGTATTTGAAACAATATTAGAGGAAACATGATTTATCACTTTAGGGAAAACAACTGGGTACAGTTTTTAGGCTTTAATAAGGGAAGAAAGGGAAAGATACCATTTGGGATGGAGACTTTCACCATAGATCTATGATAGTAAACTCTTGCTTAATTAACTATTTTTGTTCATTAAGAGCCCAAGCCAAAGCCCATTTGAATCTAATAGGAGTCTTCCATTAAATTCAACAGGTTTTGGAACAGACCGTATCATTGCCATCACAGAAGGAGGAAATGACATTGGATCTTACAGGTTTAGGTTTTCAAAAAGCATTTAATGAGTTTCCATAAGAAAGATGAAGAGTTAAGTTGTAATATCATCATCATTATAACCTTTTGGTTAGAGAAGAGGATTAAAAACAGGGTGCACATTTTTGTTGATTTTTTTTCTTCATTTTTTTCCCCTTTAGCTGGAAGGGAGCAGGCAGTAAATGGTTCTGGGGATCTCTCTTGGTTAGGTACAGATCTGGATGAGGCTCATTACATTGGAAGTAAGACATAGAATGGCTAACACTATAACTAGATCCAGAGGGATACAGATCTCTTAGGAGCCTGGACCAAGAAATGGAAATACAATCTGATATGAAAAAATGGAAAGTAATACTTTTGGGAAAAATGAAGCGAAATAGGGAGTACAGACTAAATGGAACAGTCTTGTCACGCTCCCCAGTAAAGTTATTAGTTGCAGTGAAACAAACCCAGAAACTAAGTGCTGTAATGTGACACAGTGAGAGATGGAAAGCAAAATAAAGAGGGGGGATTTAAGGATTTACATGTCACTGATCAAGCCTCAGCTACACTAAGATCAATCTTAGATACTTTTTCCTGAAGAGGGTATTATTATACTTAATCATTCAAAGTGCATCGTAAGGGTAAAATTCATCGCAGCAGAGAGAGCCATCACAAAGCCTATCCTGAGGACTTCAGCGAGAATCTTCCAGATATTCATGCCAGTGCTTAACTTTACACATTTAAGGAGCCCCATTGAGGTCAGCCTGCTGAAGTGCATGATGTTAAGAATGTTCATAAATATTTCCAGGACTGAAGTGTTGAGTGGGAAGTAAGTGGTGCATAGGCCTTGTGTTGGCCCTCGGCGTGTGGTGAATTTCACCTTAAGTGAACAATGTGCTTTGCAGAAATGTTAAAAGTTCTCTGACCCAGCTATTTTGAAATCTAAGGGCCCAATTCTGCAGCCCTTCATTCTCACTTGGTCAAAATTGCCCACTGAAAATCAGTGGGCCCAATTCAGATCTAGATTAAGCAGGTGCAATTCTATTGAAGTTAATGGAGCTGCAGCCAGTTGTGGCCAGGGCTGAATTTGGCCTTTTGTCTTTTAATAGGAATTTTTGCCTCTGTAAACTGTATGATTGGACCATAACAAACATGACTATAATACAAGCAAGAAACATCAAATGAAAAAATGGGAGCAGAGTGGCTCACGGGTGAGGTCCTCACTGAAAGGCTGCCTGAAAGAAGTGTATGTTCAGAGGAGGCAGGTCACTTGGTGCTAAGGAAGAGGGAAATTGTTCCAAAAACGGGGAGCTGCATGACTGAGTAGGAAGAAGGAGACTGTGTGGGAGCATGAAAGAGAGAGGACTGGGTGGAAGTGAAGCAGACATGACTACAGTGTAAAATAAGTACAATGACTCCAGGATTTTTAGAATGGTGGGTGTTGGTGAGTAGAGAGGAGGATAAATATGCATGAAGGAGAGAGAAATACTTGAGAATATCCAGAAAACAAATTAGATGATGTTACTTTTATTGAAAGAACATAAGCCAAAATATGTATAAAAGGGGCAAATCTTGACCCGTTCTCTACAGCTGCAGAGGTCCCCAAGGGCAGCGGAAGTTAGATAATTAGATACTACAATGGCAGGCACTGTAGAAGATACAGCTGTGCAGGAAGCAGTGCAAAATTGTTTACCCATTTTATCTAAAGAAAGACCATTCTTGATTTATACTGATAAATGTTTAGCTTCTGAACATAATAAAGATTGTATCCACAGCCAGCCCATTAAATATTTTATTTGAGCAACAGCAGCTTCTTTTCATATTTAATTAATTTTTTCTAAAAATATCGCTGTCTTTAATTCCTCTTTTAGTTGTTGTGGAAATACCTACCCCAAATTAGGCTGCAGCTCACATAAGCTGAGTTCCCCTACCGCTAGCATGCTTACTGGAAAAAGTTAATTCATGGCTATTTTATGCCTCTGATCTTGTGAGCAGGACTTCAGTGGGACTATTTACATGAGTAAAATTACTCAGGCATGTAAGTCCTTTCAGGGTCAGACCCTTAGCTTTTTCCCTGAAGAATTACTAGTGAGGCAGATGTGGAGACATAGTGTTGAAAGGAACAGCTAGAGCAGTAATATGTTCACAAACTCCCAATTTTTTTGTAGTTAAATAGAAATTATTATTATTATTTATTACTTATTAGAGTAGTGCAGCTGGGGAATGAGGGGAAACAGCAGTGAAATCAAAAGCCACGTTACCATATGCTGAACAGATAATATGCAAAACTTCTCAGAAATGGTGTTTAATTTTTTGTGTCTTCATTTTTATATGGATTCACAACTCAAACGTTTCTTGTGAAAATTTCCCCTAAGACCAGCACTTTTTAAGTGGTCTCTTTTCAAGCAAAATGCATGTATTTTAATGCACTCAATGCTGGGGTGCACTCTCCTCTTCCTGGGCTGCCTCTCCTCCTGGATGGCTGCTACCAGTCCTGCTGGCTTCCTGGGGTGGAGTGATGTTCCTGATCTCTTTAGGCCTCTGGCCCTCTGCTGCTGCTGCAGAAACAGCTCCTTGGACCTGTCCCTCCTGAGCATCCCCCTCCCATTTCTCCTCCTGCTCCTACCAGCCCTCATCCTGAATGAGAAATGACTGGCTGTGGAGTGACTCGTCCTGCTGCTGCCAATCCCCCTGATTGGCCAGTGCTGTTGATGGGGTCACGAAAGAGGCAGCGCAAACTGGTAGCAGGCTCAGAGTGGTCCCATTAGGCATACCCATGTTCCCACGCTCTAGGCAGGGCTGCAGTAGCAGAAAATGCACTGGAGAGGAAAATGTAACTGTAGAAACTAGCCATAGCCTCCCTTGCTTTGGGTGATGGGCAGGGCAGCCTGATCCAAGGATGATCAAGAAGGGGTTTTTGCCAGGGAGTGCCCTGCTTCTCTTTGCAGTAACTTCTTCCTCTGGCGTTTTTGTGGAGCCCCTGATGGGAGTTACACTTTTGTCAACTCTTACAATTTTATTGTGAGTCTCATGATATTTGCAGTTTGTCTTAAAGCCCCAGTTCCTGAAGTCTAGTCATTACATGAGAATCTCAGCTTTCATTTAAAAAAACAAAACAAAACAAAGACCACATCTTACTAACCCTTATGGTTTCTGAGAAAAAACTTGAGAACATGACCCAAGGGCACCTAAAGGCTCAGAAACGGTTTCTGGGGGAGGAAGGGGAGAGCCTAAAATCTATTATTTTTGTTTGTTTTTAAACTCACTATTTTAAAGCCAACCTCAAGACTTTTGGAGGCCTGACTCATATTTGAATGCTTGGGGTTTGCATTACTGGAGTTAAATCTGCTCCTGTTGGCAGGGTCTTGGAAGGAAGGAGGCGCTATTATAGAGTACTGCCTACCCTACGTTGGACTCAGTCCTTGCAGTGTTACAAGTTACACCTCACTGCATCAGCTTTAGAGAGCCTTCCCCATGTGTTAAGTTAGCATGACATTCACGGTACTATCCAAATATTATTTACTGTTGACAGTTCAGTGTGTATTTGTGCCTTACAAAATTTGCAGGAAAAAAAATTGGATTTGATTAATCAAAGGTGGTTCAGAACTGTGTAAGTTTCTGAGTGTACCACTAACTATCACAACTTACCTCTCTCTCTCTAGGGACATTTTAAGCCTGGCTGGGAAAATGTCAGTATTTTTGGCAAAAATGTGAGCACAAGAAATTTTTTCTATCAGTAAAATCTATTCATTGAAAAATTTCCAGTCAGCGCCAGTAGTTGCTCTATAATTAGTACAATAATATCTGAGCGCTTCTCATGTCCATTCCTCTGCTGAAAAGTTTAGGTCAATGCTTTTGTATTTCTTTTCTTTGTAATGTTTTTGTTTTAAAGGAGACCGATTTTAAAGACTGTAGCTACTGTTCACAAAAGAGGAATTTAAGTTGAAGGAACTTTGCCTCTGAATGTAGAGTCTGTCATCTGTAGTATACTTTGGAAATGAATACATTTGGTCAGTGAGAATGAAATGCACCTTTTTAATATTAATCCTTCTCTTAGAGCCTGATCCAAAGTCCATTGGAGTCAACAAGAGGCTTTGTATTAACTTCACTGGGCACTGGGTCAGGTCCTTAATGCTCAGGACTATGTATACAGTCAGACCTGTATTTCCCAAAAGATCATAAAAATTGTTGTTGATTGAGTCCAAAGAGTACACACAGATTATCCTTACCTGCTAGCCTGGAGTATGTAATATCATGCATATAAAGCAGGTATTATGTCTCTCTTCATAGACTAACATGTGGAAGGTGATGGTAATTCATTACAGAGGATTTTGTTTTCTCTTTTATATGTCAGACTTTGTTTTATTTGTAACCCAAATAGTTGTCTGCTTTATATAAATGAATGAAAATACCTTTTCTTCTACGCACACTGTAAAAACATCAGTCAGTATCCTTTGCTGTTAGATACTGAATGACTAATATGTACTGTTTCAGAGTAGCAGCCGTGTTAGTCTGTATTCGCAAAAAGAAAAGAAGTACTTGTGGCACCTTAGAGACTAACAAATTTATTTGAGCATAAGCTTTCGTGAGCTACAGGTCACTTCATCAGATGCATTCAGTGGGCAGCTGAGATTCAAGGTAAAATATAAAAATGTTGTTGCTTGTTCTTGACCTTCTTTTAGAAACTCTCTAATGGAAAATATATTAGGCATTTCCCAAAACTTGATCATTCTGTCTT
Source organism: Eretmochelys imbricata (assembly GCF_965152235.1). Taxonomy (NCBI): domain Eukaryota; kingdom Metazoa; phylum Chordata; order Testudines; family Cheloniidae; genus Eretmochelys; species Eretmochelys imbricata. The sequence goes on along the minus strand of NC_135576.1, from coordinate 105,505,952 downwards.
TTTTCCTTAGGTGAGAAGTCCGGTGGACATCAGCAGATTCTGAAGAAACCAAAGTAAGATTTTACGTATGCTGTATTTCAAAGTGTTTATGATTACAGTTCAACTTTTTTCTTAAGGGGAATATCACTAATTTTTGGCATGGATTTCTTGGTGTAAATCTAAAATTTGTCTTGTACTTGGCATCCTCTAGCAGTTGTTGGAAAGAGTATTATTTTTAAGATCCCTGTAGTGGGAAACAGCACATTGTTTGGAGAGGTGGCTTTTGCAGTGAAATCTTGTTCAAAGGAGTCTGGAGGGGCCAGGGGTGAGATCACAGTTTAGATTTTTTCAGGCTTTTTGGAACAAAGGACAAGAGTCTTAATCCCAAAGTGGGTTTGTCAGGTATGCTGCAAATTAAATGGAAATGTAGTTAGTGAGTAGAATAAGTAAACAAACAAACAAAAGGTTGCTTTTGAGCCTTTATAACTTTTCTGTTTGGTGTCAGATTCAGTAAACCAGCAAAACACTTCATGGGTTCTTGTAAACATGTGTTCTGCATATCACACCTACTTGAAAGTTTACATGTAAATTCTTACATTCTTTTAAAGACAATTCTGTATTTCAGTTGTGAAGAAATCTGATTATCAAACACTTTGAGCCTCATTCAACTCCCTTTCCTGTCTCTTTCCATTGACTTGAATAGGAATTGGATTAAGTCCTTAATGAGAATATATCCGATTACAGCAGCATGTTAAAACTAACCAGCGACTCAAATCAATGAAGTGAAGTATTAATTATTGTATGTGTACATCGATAGCTTTTAATCTGCAATGCATGATACCTGTCTTATTTGGATTTACCTAAGATGTGAACAGTGATTTACCATTTGCCAGTCAGGCTACAAAATGTACAAGCCAGGCATATGGCGAAGGATGGTCTCTCAGTTGTTTGTTTCTATTTCTCTGTTAGGCCAGTAAGAATATTATTTAAAGGTTTCAGAGTAGCAGCCATGTTAGTCTGTATTCGCAAAAAGAAAAGGAGTACTTGTGGCACCTCAGAGACTAACCAATTTATTTGAGCATAAGCTTTCGTGAACTACCGATGAAGTGAGCTGTAGCTCACGAAAGCTCATGCTCAAATAAACTGGTTAGTCGCTAAGGTGCCACAACTACTCCTTTTCTTTTTATATTATTTAAAGTTAGTTTTTATATTTCCTACATGTTGCAATAAATGGAAACTCTAAAGTCAAAACTGGTGCCATATTTAGGTATAATTGCTCGGAGTCCCATTTCAACCAGGGTTGTCCTCAGTTTTTAAAATCAGCCTGCATGTTGACAGCATTTTAATAATGTTTTCTTGCCATCACTGGAGGCTGCTTTGTTTAGCAGGTGAGAAGCCATTGGTGGCAGGCTCCTCTCTCCAACCATTCTTTGCTGGTATCTCTGTATAGAATGAAATAGAGAGCAGAGTAAACTGAGCAGGCAAACAAATCCTCATTGAGCAAGATGGGTGGTGGGGAGAGTAGCAATAAAAATGGGACCTACAAATACAAGAGAGAGTTAGGAAAGGGTCAAAGATTTTAGATTACTACCTGTAGTTAGAAGAAAAGGAGTACTTGTGGCACGTTAGAGACTAACAAATTTATTTGAGCATAAACTGAAATCTTATGCTCAAATAAATTTTAGTCTCTAAGGTGCCACAAGTCCTCCTTTCCTTTTTGCGGATACAGACTAACACAGCTACTACTCTGATATCTGTAGTTAATTTAACTGGGATGTGCCTATGTGATCCTATTTCAGCTGATGGTTATATATCGGCATGCTTTTGAACGAGAAAATCCAGTCCTCATAATCTATGTTGGAATAAATCCTGTGCACACACTTCTTAAAAAATAATTAATACAAATAGTCCTTATGTGTGAGAAGATTTTTTTCTTCCCCTTCTAGAGGGAGGTTGGGGGGAGGAGAACTGGGGATATGGACATTTCGGACAGGACACGAGGACCTGCCCTTTTTGACTTATAGGTTAAAATCTGACATAATTGAACATCTTAAAAAACAAAGACTTTTAAAACAACCTTTAAATGTTCTGTCTCAACTGAAAATACATTGCCAACATTTAAGACTCTAACTACCTGTCTACAGCCACAGATCAGGTAGGTTTAGTGGAGAGGGCACCAGATTGTGAGAGTCAGGAAATCTGGGTTCTAATCCCAGCCCTGCTACTGACCTGCTGCGTGACCTGGGCAAGTCACTTCAGTTCTCTGTGCTTCTGACTCCCCTCCCTACCCTTTGTCTTGTCTATTTAGACTGTAAGATCTTTGGGGCAGAGACTGTCTCTCACGATGTGTTTTTGATGTCATTATTTTCTGATGTCCTCCATGAACAAAAGACTTAAAAACAGTTCTAAGACAAGTTGACATGGAATCATGGAAATCCCAGTGTGTCTGAGTTAGCTCTTGATGCTGTAAGTAATGCATTTCCATTTCTGTGCCATCATAGTAATGAATCACTATCTTATGCAGCATACAAGTATTCATCCTCCTGAGGCGGCTATGACATCACTTAGAATATTGAATCTTCATGAAAGCCTATGATGTTATAAAAACTGACAGTTATATAATATACTTTTTTTCCTCTTTCCTTTCACCTGGCACAGCGTGTTATGCAGGGAAAAAAAATTCTCTCTGTTTGATGAGGTTTTCTTTGCCACAAGAGGATGTCTTCACTTCAGCCTGCCTTTGATAGATTTCATTTTATATTTAGATTTAAGTTTCCAAGGAAAAAGATAAATCAGGATCACCTAATCATAGGGAGTCTGGATTGTACATGAATTAAGAAATGAGCAGAGACATTATTTTAACTAGTCAAAAGGTTCTATTATTTCTAATTACTAAATTATAATTGTCCAAGAGCAAATGAAAGGTTGCTAAGACACAGCATATTACTGGAGAGGGAGCAGGAAAGAAGAAAATCAGCACAAATTATTAATAAATCAGATAGCAGCACTAGTATTAATCTAGGCATATGTTATCAGGGTTTCAAAATAACCATGTGTGGTATGATGATAAAGCAAGGCTTTGTTGAGATTCTGCTATCATTCTGTATCATCTATCATGAGAGGCCTTTCATAAATGATGGAAAATCTGCAATTACTTGCTGAGGAAATAATAACTTCCTGGTAAATGGTGAGCAGGTGTACAAAAGTACAGAGATTCTTAGCAGAAGGAACCAGCGTTACCATGCAAACAACTTGGAGTTCTATGGGACAAAGTTGGAACTGACAAGTTCAACTTGGGAAGACATGATCATAAGACCACGTTATAATGGACTACTTCACTAATTTCCCAGAAGTAATCTCACTTGAATATACCACAGCAGCAACAGTTGTCAGGCACATTAAATCTGTATTTGCATGGCATGGAATTCCAAAAAGAGTAATAACTGACAACAACCACTGTTCAAGAATAGGGAATTCCTGAACTTTGCTAACATGTGTGACATTCGTCATGACATGAGACACATATATCTTCAGTGATGAACTGCCAGAAGCTGAAGAACCAGTTCCTTCAGTCGCTCCGAGCCTTAGGCAGCATTTCGGCGGCATGTCCTTCAGTCGCTCCGGGTCTTTGGCGGCACTGAATGCCAACGAAGGCTCGGAGCGAGTGAAGGACCCCCCGTCGAAGTGCTGTCGAAGGCTCGCAGTCCTGCTGAGTAAGTAAAAATTCACAAGGGAGCCTCCCCGGGCAGGATGGTCCCGCAGGCCGCAGTTTCTAAATTTAACAACCGGTTCGCGCGAACTGGCTCCAGCTCACCACTGTATATCTTCCCATATATATTAGAGCCAATGGATTAGCTGAATATGGAGTACATATAATGAAGAACTTGCACAAAAAAGCAATAGATGCAAGAGAAGATACACATTTAGCACTGCTCAACTATAGAGATAACCACTGCAATATGGAAAGTCACCATGCGATGTGACGGAGAGTCTGCCGAGGCTCCTCAAGCCCTCGGACCGCTACCCCTTCCTGCTTTTCCACGTGGGCACCAATGATACTGCCAAGAATGACTTTGAGCGGATCACTGCAGACTACGTGGCTCTGGGAAGGAGGATAAAGGAGTATGAGGCGCAAGTGGTGTTCTCGTCCATCCTCCCCGTGGAAGGAAAAGGCCGGGGTAGGGATCATCGAATCGTGGAAGTCAATGAATGGCTACGCAGGTGGTGTCAGAGAGAAGGCTTTGGATTCTTTGACCATGGGATGGTGTTCCAAGAAGGAGGAGTGCTAGGCAGAGACGGGCTCCACCTAACGAAGAGAGGGAAGAGCATCTTCGTGACCAGGTTGGCTAACCTAGTGAGTAGGGCTTTAAGCTAGGTTCACCAGGGGAAGGAGACCAAAGCCCTGAGGTAAGTGGGGAAGCGGGATACCGGGAGGAAGCACGAGCAGGAGTGTGTGAGAGGGGAGGGCTCCTGCCTCATACTGAGAATGAGGGGCAAACAGCGGGTTATCTCAAGTGCCTATATACAAATGCACAAAGCCTGGGAAACAAGCAGGGAGAACTGGAGGTCCTGGCAAAGTCAGGGAATTATGATGTGATTGGAATAACAAAGACTTGGAGGGATAGCTCGCATGACTGGAGTACTGTCATGGATGGGTATAAACTGTTCAGGAAGGATAGGGAGGCCAGAAAAGGTGGGGGAGTTGCACTGTATGTAAGGGAGCAGTACGACTGCTCAGAGCTCAAGTATAAAACTGCAGAAAAACCTGAGAGTCTCTGGATTAAGTTTAGAAGTGTGAGCAACAAGGGTGATGTCATGGTGGGAGTCTGCTATAGACCACTGGACCAGGGGGATGAGGTAGACGAGGCTTTCTTCTGGCAACTCGCAGAAGCTACTAGACCGCACGCCCTGGTTCTCATGGGCGACTTCAATCATCCTGATATCTGCTGGGAGAGCAATACAGCGGTGCACAGACAATTCAGGAAGTTTCTGGAAACTGAAGGGGACAATTTCCTGGTGCAAGTGCTGAAGGAACCAACTAGGGGCGGAGCTCTTCTTGACCTGTTGCTCACAAACCAAGAAGAATTAGTAGGGGAAGCAAAAGTGGATGGGAACCTGGGAGGCAGTGACCATGCGATGGTTGAGTTCAGGATCCTGACACAGGGAAGAAAGGAGAGCAGCAGAATATGGACCCTGGACTTCAGAAAAGCAGAATTTGACACCCTCAGGGAACTGATGGGCAGAATCCCCTGGGAGAATAACACCAGGGGGCAAGGAGTCCAGGAAAGCTGGCTGTATTTTAAAGAATCCTTATTGTAGTTACAGGGACAAACCATCCCTATGTGTAGAAAGAATAGTAAATATGGCAGGCGACCAGCTTGGCTTAACAGTGAAATCCTTGCTGATCTTAAACACAAAAAAGAGGCTTACAAGAAGTGGAAGATTGGACAAATGACCAGGGATGAGTATAAAGATATTGCTCGGGCATGTAGGAATGAAATCAGGAAGGCTAAATCACACCTGGAGTTGCAGCTAGCGAGAGATGTTAAGAGTAACAAGAAGGGTTTCTTCAGGTATGTTGGCAACAAGAAGAAAGCCAAGGAAAATGTGGGCCCCTTACTGAATGAGGGAGGCAACCTAGTGACAGAGGCTTTGGAAAAAGCTAATGTACTCAATGCTTTTTTTGCCTCTGTCTTCACGAACAAGGTCAGCTCCCAGACTACTGCACTGGGCAGCACAGCGTGGGGAGGAGGTGGCCAGCCCTCTGTGGAGAAAGAAGTGGTTCGGGACTATTTAGAAAAGCTAGACGTGCACAAGTCCATGGGACCAGATGCGTTGCATCCGAGAGTGCTAAAGGAATTGGTGAATGTGATTGCAGAGCCATTGGCCATTATCTTTGAAAACTCATGGTGATCGGGGGAAGTCCCAGAAGACTGGAAAAAGGCTAATGTAGTGCCAATCTTTAAAAAAGGGAAGGAGGAGCATCCTGGGAACTACAGGCCAGTCAGCTCACCTCAGTCCCTGGAAAAATCATGCTGCATGTCCTCAAGGAATCAATTCTGAAGCACTTAGAGGAGAGGAAAGTGATCAGGAACAGTCAGCATGGATTCACCAAGGGCAAGTCATGCCTGACTAATCTAATTGCCTTCTATGATGAGATAACTGGTTCTGTGGATGAAGGGAAACAAGTGGACGTGTTATTCCTTGACTTTAGCAAAGCTTTTGACACGGTCTCCCACAGTATTCTTGTCAGCAAGTTAAAGAAGTATGGGCTGGATGGATGCACTACAAGGTGGGTAGAAAGTTGGCTAGATTGTCGTGCTCAACGGATAGTGATCAATGGCTCCATGTCTAGTTGGCAGCCGGTATCAAGCGGAGTGCCCCAAGGGTCGGTCCTGGGGCCGGTTTTGTTCAATATCTTCATTAATGATCTGGAGGATGGTGTGGATTGCACCCTCAGCAAGTTTGCGGATGACACTAAACTGGGAGGAGTGGTAGATATGCTGGAGGGTACGGATAGGATACAGAGGGACCTAGACAAATTGGAGGATTGGGCCAAAAGAAATCTGATGAGGTTCAACAAGGACAAGTGCAGAGTCCTGCTCTTAGGACGGAAGAATCCAATGCACCGCTTCAGACTAGGGACTGAATGGCTAGGCAGCAGTTCTGCAGAAAAAGATCTAGGGGTGACAGTGGACGAGAAGCTGGATATGAGTCAGCAGTGTGCCCTTGTTGCCAAGAAGGCCAATGGCATTTTGGGGTGTATAAGTAGGGGCATTGCCAGCAGATCGAGGGACGTGATCATTCCCCTCTATTCGACATTGGTGAGGCTTCATCTGGAGTACTGTGTCCAGTTTTGGGCCCCACACTACAAGAAGGATGTAGATAAATTGGAGAGAGTCCAGCGAAGGGCAACAAAAATGATTAGGGGTCTGGAACACATGACTTATGAGGAGAGGCTGAGGGAACTGGGATTGTTTAATCTATGGAAGAGAAGAATGAGGGGGGATTTGATAGCTGCTTTTAACTACCTGAAAGGTGGATCCAGAGAGGTTGGATCTAGACTATTCTCAGTGATAGCAGATGACAGGACAAGGAGTAATGGTCTCAAGTTGCAGTGGGGGAGATTTAGGTTGGATATTAGGAAAAACTTTTTCACTAGGAGGGTGGTGAAACACTGGAATGCATTACCTAGGGAGGTGGTGGAATCCCCTTCCTTAGAAGTTTTTAAGGTCAGGCTCGACAAAGCCGTGGCTGGGATGATTTAGTTGGGGATTGGTCCTGCTCTGGGCAGGGGTTGGACCAAATGATCTCCAGAGGTCCCTTCCAACTCTGATATTCTATGATTCTCGTAGTATGTGTCTAGTCAAATAGTTCCATACAGTACAATTTTATTTTTCTATCTTTCCCTTTAAAAAAAAAACACTAAGAAATTTAATTTAAAAACAAAATATTAGAGAAAGGTTGCAAGATTTAGCATGAGTAGGCCCACAATTGTTAAAGTTGTGCACGCAAGCTTAACTCTATCTTTTTGAACATATGCATTACATATCCCTTTGAGTTTGATACCGTTTTTAGTTATACAATCACTACTGCTGCTTAAATAATATGATATTCTGGTTTATATTTCTCTACATCTGTAGGTACAAGTACATAAACTCTTATAATACTTTGATCTACTCTATCTATGCCAGACAACAAATCCATGGAAGTCATATTTGTATGAAAAGAACACAGGAAACCATACTTACACATCATATTATAGAACAGGAAAACCAATACAGAGTAATAGTAAACCTTTATTGGTGTAAAAATTAGTTTTGTAGTTAACTGCCTCATCTCCTGAAATGCATATGTGGAAAGTTGATTACCAGTTATAAAGAATGTGTGTAGTTTATGGCTGCTGACTTATTTATTAAAAATACATAGCTTGAGAGTTTATCATGTAAATAATCTGTAGTAAAAGATTTTAGATCACTAAATCAATTAAAAAAGTATAACTATGCAAGAATTAAACAAATTACAAGATGCTACACGTGTAGCCACTGTTCATGGTTAATGCATGATAAAATATAGCTTTATCGCATGTGACCGTGTAATTGAAGGACTGCTTGGTTTATCATAAGTATGCATAAAGGCACAGCATTCGGTTTGCTTGTGCTATCTTAATTTTGTAATTTCCTGATGAAAGCTAAGCTATCTAGCCAAGGGGATTAGCTCTGCCTTCATATAAATGGGTACAACTCCCATTGACTTCAATGAGAAGTCACCCACTTATGTAAGGGCAGAACTGAAATCTTAGCTTTAGCTTAACATAGTTTGCTTTTATGGATTAAAATGTGCATTTTCCACTAAAGGAAATGGCTTCTTTTGAATGTTGCCATTTACTTCCTGGGTAAAAACACTGGGTCATATCCTCAGATGGCTTAAATTGGCACCAACTGAGGATTTGCACCAGCTGAAGATCTAGCCCCCTATTGCTTTTGAAACTGCAGTATGGGAATTTACCCATGACCTTTAAGGTACAACCATGTTGGATTTAATAGAAATATTACCTTTGTGTTTACCAGACAGAAAATTAAGTGAAGCTGTGAATCTAAACATATTTGGGACTGTAACTGTACCTGATTTATTAAACCAGTCATTAATATGCCATTTACTTTTTTGAATGAATTGAACCTGTGGTGACTAAAAAAGAGAGATTATGGTGTAGACTTCAGGAATCAATAGCGTGAGCTGTGGGCACTCTGTATCTTAATAATACATTTGAATTTTTGGCTGTTGTTTGCCTTAGTTGGGTGCTGCTGTTGGACTTTTTTTTTCTTTTTTTCTGTAATCACAGACATTATTTCAGCTGACTTCTCCCCTACCATCAAACTGGTGATCATTACACAGCTTAATAATATATATTTTAATGCTTATTTTGCTGTTTATTCATTTAGAGATCTATTCTTTTTCTTTGTGTAAACACTCTGTTCCAGTCTTGTTTAAAAAAGTCTGTGCACTGAGGCAAACAGGCCCTGAATCCTAGTTTAAGCAGGACATATCTCAAATTATTATAATAGTTCATTGATAGGTGTCTAGACTGTTTGTTCTTTTGTTTTTTCACTTTTGCATGTGTGCTTGAGTCATAAATTGATGAGCACAGTACAAAACATTAAATAAATCCATTAAATTATATAGTACTAGAACTAACCAGGTGCTATAACCATGGGCAGCAAGTGGACACGCAGCCCTTCGGGGATGTTAGTCCCATGGTCCTGCCCCCTGCAGCAGGAGCACTGAGCCCCCTTTTCCCCTGCCGCGGCCAACCCCGAGCCACCCTCCCCCACCACCACTGCCAGAGCAACCCCGGGTCAGCCCCAGCTAGTCGGCCAACTGACCCACGCCCTGGCCTGAGCAGCCCCAGCTGCGCCAGCCAACCAACCCCTTGCCCTGGCTGGTCGGAGCAACCCCAGCCCAGTGTCCTGCAACAGTGGTTCCCAGCCCCAGCCCAGTGGCCCGCAGCAGCAGTTGCCAGCCCCACTCGCACTGGCCGGCTGGAACAGCCCCAGCTTCGGACCGGCCCGAGCAGCCCCAACCCAGCATCCTGCAGCAGTGGCTCCAGATATTATATCCACCACCCACGGCAATCTCTACAATCTCCTAATAAGTTTGGATTGCTTTCCTGGGAGCCCAATAGGCATAACAACTTCCACCAAAATCCTAATAAAATGTGCAGACAACCTCAAATCTGCTGCTGCTCACTTCTGAGGCGGGGGAGAAATGCCTATTTTTCACCTCCTTTTTACACCTGCTCACACAATATATAATATATAAAGTATATACTTTTTTTCACATTTCATTTTTTTTCACACATCCCAGTTAATTACATCAAGTCAGTTTGCATTAGCTCATGGATAACCTGAAAAAGCCAAAGAAAAGCTAGGAATAGTCTCACTTTTCAGTATGGATAGATGCTGCACCTACATTGATTATTCAGAGGCATTGCCTGTAGAAAGTTTATATGGGTAACTTGTAGGTAATAGCTGAAAACAATAGCTGCCGGATTATAACAATGAGTACTAAAAAATTTTCAAGTTTAGAACCATTACCATATTACTTGAGCCTAACAGGCTATCATGAAAGAATGGACCAACTCGTCAAAATCAAATCCTTCTTGAAACTCAGGTCTGTGCACAATCCAAAATGAGCTAAATGTTTTTAAGGTCTGAAAGTAGGTAGCTAGGGACCTTGCAATTATGTACTCCATGCTTCTTTTCCCTACTTTACCTTTCTTGTCTGATATGTCTTGCCTCTTCCATCCCCAACCTGAGATCTGATGAGTCAGGCCATTCTCCCAATGCCTTGCCTTTCCTGAGTCCATCATTTGTTCTGTGCTCAGGCTTCTTTTGCTGATATTTCAGATTCATCAAAAGGTCACTTTCCCTCCCTTCCCTAGTCCATGCTTTGTTACCCCACCTGCCTCTCAGCTGTCTCCCACCATTCCCATTCATATGCAGGTGTTTTTCTGACATGATGTGCCAGATCGTCAAACTGCTGTACTGACTGCTTTCTTCAAGGCCAGAGAGGCCTCAAAATGCCTTGTGCACTTCTGACCCAGTGGATCCCAGCAGCATGAGGGGTAACAGCTGAACCCCCACAACTAATGAAGAATATCAGCAAAGCAAGAATACCTGACTGTGAGTGGGGTGGAGGGGTCAGATAAGAGCAGAAGTGGCATCAAGGACAGAGAAAAAGAGAAACATCTTACAAAAGCGTGGGGTACCTCCATGTGCTGTTTTGTCACCCCTCCTGTCCAACATGTATCTTAAGCTGTTTGTGGGCTTAGTAAGAAAGCACAAGATGCAATGTTTTCAGCATTCTGATGACACCCAACTTAGTCTCCTTATCATCCACCTGCAATGACATGGGTTCAGCAGCTTAGTCAATGACTAGCTGAGACTGGTGCATGGATGAATGCAAGGTGGCTAATGCTCAACCTAGATAAGACTGAGGAGATGATGGTGGGCTACAGGAAGCAGCCAGAGGAGACAACAGAAGTAATATATTCCCTCTATCAAAAGGACCAATATCTGCTATTAACTACTAGCGTTCACAACTTAGGTGTGATTCCCCATCTGTCTAGCCTGGATCTAGCTAGAACACCCTCGGGTTTTGCATTTTGGGAAGGGAAGGTTGAATGTAACGCCCTTAAATTTGTTCGGGAAGCCCAAGGTTGAGAACCCCAATATCGAAGAAGATTTTACCTCTTGCTTCTAGAGGTGATCCTTCCAAAACCAGATTAAGATGGCCAATGGCTGTGCCGAAGATAAAGGGTTTCATTCTCCTGTGCTGTCAGTCTGAGAGCACCAGCACTAAATACACTTGAAGTCTTACTGTTAAAAAAAAAAACAAAAACAAAAACCTGTTAGCTATTATCCCTTCTTTTTGTGCTGTTGTCCTGATGTTCTGTGGCGGAGCTGATAGTGCCTGTTTCACAGGCAGCTAGAAACAAAGTAAAATGTAGTTATGTATTATTTTAAGCAAAGACTCAAATGGATTCTAAAGCAAGTGAATGCCTTTGCTTGCTCCTAACCGGCTGTTCCCTACTGCCTCCTCATTACCTATATACAGTTTTAGAAATCGCTCGTTACTAGTGATCATTTTTATTGTTTTTTCTAACAGCAATAACACCAATATTTTGGTAGTGTTACACAAAAAGATATACGGTTAAAGTTGTTCTTTTTAAAATCTATGTTCATTAACTTTGTTGGTCTGTGAAGGGAAATGTGTTAGGCATTTGGTTCATTATATGTCGGGTTACTTTGTTTGAGGTTTAAGATTAGCAAGATTATATTATGTCAAATTTTATCTTTGCCTTTCATTGTGATTTTAAATTTCAACGGAACACTTTCTTGCCTCATGAGGGTGAATGCCCGTGGAAAACAAAGGAGTGGTGCATTGTTATGATTAAGAGAAACATATTCACGAATACAAACATAACCTGCAGTTTCTAATTACTGACATCATAATTAGTATTAGCAACACTAATGCCGTATTGGCTTAACACTGTTATCATACACACAGAGTTTAGAAGAATCCTTCAGAGCCCTGATGTGCTCTGATATCACATTATAAATTATCCTTGTCTTCCTGTCATGTGGAATACTTCCTGTCCTCTGACCCTCTCTAATTACTGATGCTAACATCTCAGAGGGACTTCCTAGAAGTTCAAAAATTACTGTATTGTTTTAATTATTCAGTAAAAGACTGATTAAAGTATGTCTGAGAGCAGTGCATATCTAATTCATAATTACATACATAAGTGATAAGCTCTGTGGATTAGACTTTTTACCTCAAGGGATGTAGTTTGAATCCTGCCTGGATCATGAGTAGATTTGCTGTAAGACATCTTTCATAGGAGAAGCTTTCAATATTTGGTGGTTTGTCTCACATCTTGCATTCCTTTAATAATAATTAGCAATAAGAAGTTTATGAAACAGTTAACCCAAGCATCCCCTTTTGGAAGTATATATAATTTCTTGGGGATGGGGGGAAAGTATTCTGTTGTGGGGAAAAGGGGTTTCCTTCTTCAGTAACTGTTCACTGTTAGCATAGCTGTTGTGCTTTATGTACATACGTTGTTGTTCGGGGGAAAAAAAGTGTAAGGTGAAAAAAATTCTTTTGGTGAAGCTATGTCACTCACAGGTTTGAAGTCTGGTATTGACACTGAATAGCAGGGATCTGCCACTGAATGTATTTACAGCTACAAATGCAATATCAAATGGTTGGTAGCATTAAATTGCAAAATTGAAAGGGCAAAAACACACACTCTGCCCCGCCCCTCTCTTCAATTCCTCAAATAGAGGTGAAAGTCTGTCATCTGCAAACAAATGGGAGGAATATCTAGTTTTTCTTCTTACTATGGAATTGAGACAGAGGCAGGGAAAGAAAGTTAGTATAAGGTGTATACTCAAATAACACTGTTACAAGACCATTTTACCAGATATTGTACTTGTCACAGTTCCTTCCCCACTCTGAACTCTAGGGTACAGATGTGGGGACCTGCATGAAAGACGCCCCTAAGCTTATTCTTACCAGCTTAGGTTAAAAACTTCCCCAAGGTACAAACTTTGCCTTGTTCTTGAACAGTATGCTGCCACCACAAAGCATTTTAAACAAAGAACAGGGAGAGAGACCACTTGGAGGCATCTTCCCCCAAAATATCTCCCGCAAGCGCTACACCCCCTTTCCTGGAGAAGGCTTAATAAGAATCCTCACCAATTGGTAGAGGTGAACAGAGACTCAAACCCTTGGATCTTAAGAACAATGAAAAATCAATCCGGTTCTTAAAAGAAGAATTTTATTTAAAGAAAGGTAAAATAATCACTTCTGTAATCAGGATGGTAAATACCTTACAGGGTAATCAGATTCAAAACAGAGAATCCCTCTAGGCAAAACCTTAAGTTACAAAAAGACACAAAAACAGGAATATACATTCCCTCCAGCATAGCTTATTTTACAACCCATTAAACAAAGAAAACCTAATGCATTTTCTAGCTAGATTACTTACTAACTTTACAAGAGTTGGAGAACTTGCATCCTGATCTGTTCCCGGCAAAGGCATCACACAGACAGACCAAACCCTTTGTCCCGTCCCCCACTCCAGATTTGAAAGAATCTTGTCCCCTCATTGGCCATTTTGGGTCAGGTGCCAGCGGGGTTACCTTAGCTTCTTAACCCTTTACAGGTGAAAGGATTTTGCATCTAGCCAGGAGGGATTTTATAGGACTGTATACAGAAAGGTGGTTACCCTTTCCTTTATATTTATGACAGTACTGTAGTGGGATGTGTGGATGACTACTCTTGGGCGGGTAGAAAAGATTTAGTATTATTAGTTCTGAATTTACTGAAACACTATGAAATTTGAGAGGACTAGAAATGATGTATAATTAAATGTTCAGTTTCTGTTCTATCCAATTAAATATGCCTTAGCAATAATGTAAACTGTCTTTCTCCTAATACCCTCCAGTCTCCAAGGTTATTGATTATGGAAACATGGATACATTTCAGATGAATGCACAAAAGCTTGGACACAGATCTGAAGCTTATCCCAACTACAGAATCGGAACCTCTTGGATCAGTAAAATTGGGGTTGGAAATCTCATGTGCACAGACCAATTATGCAACTTGTGAAAATACACAAAAATATACTTTATTAATTAAGGATTAAAGCTACATAATTTTTCCCTATCTGAGTATTAACCTGGCACTTTAAATGTCATCAGGTGGGTGGAGAAAAAGTTCATGGCTGAAACAATGTGCTCAGCACAGCATCCATGGGGTGAGTCTTTGTCTGATTAACCAGAGGAAAAGGGGTACTTTGGCCCCTTTAAGGGGGCCCTCCCCCCCCCCGAAACAGGTAGTAGAGAGGGCATGGAGAGAAGCTTACAAGAAAAGAAAAGGGGAGAAGAGAAGAGCAGGAAGCAGCTGTGGCAGGTGAAGGTAAGGACACTGCTCTTCCTGCTAACCAGAAGAGTAAGTGTGTGGAGGGGAGGGGGGTTGTTTATACCCCATGTGGTCCTGGAAAAGCTCTGTCTTACCTGGATCAGGCTGGCAGCAGCACCCAGCCAGATAATTTGCAACAGGATTGGGATTCCTCATGACCCCCTGTGGGCATTACACTACTCACGTTTTCTTTGTGGGCTGGGAAGGAACGTTTCCCTCACTGTGAAATTGGCCAAGGCAGGGTGAGGTTTTTCGCCTTCCCCATAGCAAGTCTGGGACCTGGAGAGGTGGAGCAGGTGGGTTAGGTGATAATGTTGCTATTGAATATATAAAATTCATGGCAGATGACCAGTGAAGGTATTTGTTATGGAAGGATCCCCTTCTATTTTCATACCCCTCCTTTAGTGAGTGTATGGCCATTATTATGGTTGATCAAATACAGGGGGTCCAGAGCAAGACCAGATTGTTGCCTTGGAAGCTGGGGTACATGTATTTCTTCCCAAACTTGTGGTCTTTACAGACTCTAACTGGCTTCTTAGAGTCAGAGTGAGGGGAGAAAGGAAGAAATTTTCTCCAAATCCTTCTCTATACCTCCCCAAGCAGGTTGACTGGAACTAGAGAAAACTGCCTGCCACATATAATACATGTATGCTTTGTATCATGATTTTATTTCCTACCTCGACACCTCAACGTGATGCAGTGGTGACCCTGGCTGTTCAACATCTATGGTAGCGGAGTGCATTTTCCAGCAGGTCTAACCACGTTACCAGGGGTCAGATTGTCAGTCCTGCAAGGGGATTGCTTCCTCTGTGGAGGGACATATAATCCCTCTTTCTGAGGCTGCAAACTAGCTAAATTGAGGAGGTAAATGCGCCACTGACAGCCCAGCCAGTAGGTGGCTGAAAACAGTGGCTAAAACAACATGGAAAACCAAGTCTCAGTTCTCTGCACGTTCCTCGATCCCCACTCTGGATGCAGTGAGGCATTTGAACGACGAGAGGCTGCAAAGAATCTCTGGTGCCAGAGATTCCAAAAGGAAACCGGACAACTCTCTCAGTGTGCACTTATAACTGCAGAACACTGATGAGGGAGGAATCGATAAACTATCTCATGTGGGAAAAGGCAAAAACAGCCTGCAATGTGCTAGGTGTTTGCGAAACACGACAAAAGAAGGAGATGAAGATCAGCTGGAGGGATGGAAGTGTGGTCATTCTAGGAAAAGGAGAAGGCACGAGGACAGTTGGAGGAGTCGAATTCATCATAAACAAAGAATGGTCTTTGAAAATTGTCTCATGCCATTTGAAGTCATTGCATATTGGGGTGCTTTACCTTTGATTGAACTGAAATAGTACCCTCAAAATCATCCAGATCTATGCTTCCGCAAGTGCATATGAAGATGATATGGAAGGATTCTATCAGGAAACCCTCGCTCAGAGTTCCACATATACGATTGTGATGGAAGATTTTAACGCCAAGGTTGGAAGAGGGAGAGAGGGTGAAAAGTTCATAGGAAGGTATGGTATCATAGAATGAAATGAAAGACTAGCTATATTGGCAGAGATGAGGAGAATGTTCATCAGTAACACCTGGTTCCAAAAGAAGACCAACAGAACCTGGATCGCACCAAACACAAAGACAAAAAATGAAATCGATTACTTTCTGATCAATAGATGATGCATTGTGCAGGATATTTCAGTAGTGCCATCATTCAATCTCGGTAGCGATCATCACATCCTGAGAGCCAGACTCACATTCACTGTGAAGGTGGAGAAAAAGGCGCTGTGTATGGCGAACAGAAGGCACCAACCAATAGCTTTCGATGAGGCAATCCTGAAGGAAAACATTTCTAGGGAAGATTGGAGCTTCCTGGACGACTGCAATGATGATTATGAGAACTTCAGTAAGAGACTGAAGCGGTGTGTGAAATCAGCTGAGTGTGAAAGACCAAGAAGAGCTAGCGAAAGAATCTCAGCGAATACAAAGACTTTATTGGAGAAGAGGAGGAAAATGAAAAGAAGTGGCAGCGACAGGCTTGAGTACTCCCTTCTCTGCAAGCTCATATGAATGAAGTTGAAGGAAGACTTCGAGAAATTTTGAACTGAAAAGCTTCTAAAGGCTACTGAAGATCATAAAAGTCTCAAAAAATGCAAACGGGAATTGGTGTTGTATAGATCACCATTATCGGCTTTGAAGAATAGGGACGGAGAATCAATAACCGATCGAACAGAGATGGAGGCAATCTTCAGGGATTTCTATACACATCTGTTTGCATCCCATATAGACATCGCAATGCCATCACTTCAACAAACCGATGAACACATACTCCCGGTTTTCATCAGCGAAGTCCATCACGCAGTCCATCAAATGAAAGAGGGGAAGGCTCCAGGCAAGGACGATCTGACGGCAGAAGTGCTTAAGGCGGGAGGTCAGGAACTTTGGAAAGCTCTTGCCCAAAGGTGCAGCTGCTACCTGGAAATCCAGAAGATACCATCCAGTTGGAAAGAATCCAATACCAGTTTGCTGCATAAGAAAGGTGATCAAGAAAATCTAAAGAACTGTCCCCCAATCAGTCTGCTTTTGCATATCTATAAGTTGTTCACTAAAGTAATAACAAATCAACTGTTGTGAAACCTGGATGAACAGTAACCTAGAGAGCCGGCCAGCTTTCGAAGGAATTACAGCACGATAGACCACATCTTCACTCTAAACCAACTACTAGAGCATTCAAGGGAAAACAGGTTCCCTTTGTGCATTGCCTTCGTGGACTATGAGAAGGCGTTAGACAGCGTAGAGACTAATGCCGTTCTTGAAGCTCTTTCAGAACAGGACATCAGCGCGAAATATATAATAGAATCATAGAATCATAGAATATCAGGGTTGGAAGGGACCTCAGGAGGTCATCTAGTACAACCCCCTGCTCAAAAGCAGGACCCATCCCCAATTAAATCATCCCAGCCAGGGCTTTGTCAAGCCTGACCTTAAAAACTTCTAAGGAAGGAGATTCCACCACCTCCCTAGGCAACGCATTCCAGTGTTTCACCACCCTCCTAGTGAAAAAGTTTTTCCTAATATCCAACCTAAACCTCCCCCACTGCAACTTGAGACCATTACTCCTTGTCCTGTCCTCTTCCACCACTGAAAATAGTCTAGAACCATCCTCTCTGGAACCACCTCTCAGGTAGTTGAAAGCAGCTATCAAATCCCCCCTCATTCTTCTCTTCCGTAGATTAAACAATCCCAGTTCCCTCAGCCTCTCCTCATAAGTCATGTGTTCCAGACCCCTAATCATTTTTGTTGCCCTTCGCTGGACTCTCTCCAATTTATCCACATCCTTCTTGTAGTGTGGGGCCCAAAACTGGACACAGTATTCCAGATGAGGCCTCACCAGTGTCGAATAGAGGGGGATGATCACGTCCCTCGATCTGCTCGTTATGCCCCTACTTATACATCCCAAAATGCCATTGGCCTTCTTGGCAACAAGGGCACACTGCTGACTCATATCCAGCTTCTCGTCCACTGTCACCCCTAGGCCCTTTTCTGTAGAACTGCTGCCTAGCCATTCAGTCCCTAGTCTGTAGCTGTGCATTGGGTTCTTCCGTCCTAAGTGCAGGACCCTGCACTTATCCTTATTGAACCTCATCAGATTTCTTTTGGCCCAATCCTCTAATTTGTCTAGGTCCTTCTGTATCCTATCCCTGCCCTCCAGCGTATCTACCACTCCTCCCAGTTTAGTATCATCCGCAAATTTGCTGAGAGTGCAATCCACAACATCCTCCAGATCATTTATGAAGATATTGAACAAAACCGGCCCCAGGACCGACCCCTGGGGCACTCCACTTGACACCGGCTGCCAACTAGACATGGAGCCATTGATCACTGTCCGTTGAGCCCGACAATCTAGCCAACTTTCTACCCACCTTATAGTGCATTCATCCAGCCCATACTCCTTTAACTTGCTGACAAGAATACTGTGGGAGACCGTGTCAAAAGCTTTGCTAAAGTCAAGATACAATACATCCACTGCTTTCCCTTCATCCACAGAACCAGTAATCTCATCATAGAAGGCGATTAGATTACTCAGGCATGACCTTCCCTTGGTGAATCCATGCTGACTGTTCCTGATCACTTTCCTCTCATGTAAGTGCTTCAGTATTGATTCTTTGAGGACCTGCTCCATGATTTTTCTGGGGACTGAAGTGAGGCTGACTGGCCTGTAGTTCCCAGGATCCTCCTTCTTCTCTTTTTTAAAGATGGGCACTACATTAGCCTTTTTCCAATCATCCGGGACTTCTCCCGTTCGCCACGAGTTTTCAAAGATAATGGCCAATGGCTCTGCAATCACAGCCGCCAGTTCCTTTAGCACTCTCGGATGCAAGTCGTCCGGCCCCATGGACTTGTGCACGTCCAGCTTTTCTAAATAGTCCTTAACCACCTCTTTCTCACATTACTAAAGGAAGCGAACTTTGGCTGCAGCATCAACACATCGCTGTTCAATACTCCCCTCCGAATCCCCATCAAGAGAGGTGTGAAACAAAGAGATACAGTTTCACCAAAATTATTCACAGCCTGTCTTGAATTGGTTTTTTGACGAGCAGCCTTGAAAGGCGGGATTAATATCAATGGCAAGCGGCTAAACCATCTCAGGTTCACAAATGATATAGTGCTGATAGCCGAAAATACAGCCCAGCTTGAGAGAATGCTTAAAGAACTGAACGCGAAAAGTAGTCAAGTCAGATTAAAAATGAACCGATCGAAAACAAAATACATGAGATCACTTGTTCTGCCAAGAACCCAAATAACTCTTGGAGGAGAGCAGATCCAAGAGGTTGATAAATATCTTATGTTTATTTGGGCCAGGAAGTGAACATGCGCCACAATCAGAAAGTCAACTGTCATGCAGGAAAAACGCTGGATGGTGCTCATTCAATGACGACAAGGACATCCTCCAAGGAAAGATCAGCAAAACAACTCATGCAAATCTTTTTAACTTGATCGTGCGTCCAGCGATGTTTATATAGCAGCAAAACATGGTCGCTGACAAAGATTGAAGAACATCAACTGTCTGTCACACACAGGGCGATGGAACGAACATTTTTGGGCATTTCGCTCCTCGATCACATCCCCGGTGATCACATCTCCAATTAAATAATTAGGCAGCAGTGTGGAATGCGAGATGTTGTTGTTGAAAACAGGCTCAGCAAAATGCGGTGGGTGGGACAAGTGGCCCGACTCAGCAACAACAGATGGGCCGCAGCTATATCTGAGTGATATCCGCGAGAACAGAAACGGCCACACGGTCGGCCTCCAAAGAGGTGGGATGATTTCCTAACAAGGAGATATGGACAAGTATGGCGAAGGATGGCCAGAGCGAGAGACGATTGGAAGACGTGTTGTGATCAGCTCAGTCTCAACTGATGAAGGACCGACAGTCTACGCATTCTATATTGGGAATAAATGTCCTTTATTTCATACTTCCTAGTTTCTCTCAAAGTGTCAGGTTCAAAATCCATGAAAAGGGAAAAGTAAGGCCCATATTGGATACACAGATTTTTTTTTAGATGTGAACTTCAGCTTTACTCACTTGCTGGCCTTTAAAGGACAAGGTAAATGCCCATAAGTGAAAAATGATGTGTTTTTGTTCCTCTAAAATCAACAGAATTACATATTCTTAAAATTAAATTTCATGGCTGTTCCTTACACTCTTTCAGCTTTTCTACTCCTGGTCCCAGCCAAAATCAGGAAATGATGTGCTATTTATTTATTTCAATATAACCAATATTTTCCATGGTGCTAGGTGCTATATGAAGTGTGCACGATTTCAGATGGATCAGTTCCATAACACTCCTGACCTACCTCCTGTAACATTCTCTCAGACCACTTCATATGTCCAACAGCACACCTCATCCGTTACTCCTAACATCTGCCCATTTGTATCCCAGCCAGCTCATTTCCTCAGGGAAACACGTGGAAGGGTAGATAGGGCTTTTAGTGCTCTCTGTCAGAACAAAGGAAGACATATGTTGCAGAGCTGAGAGCCTTTTGCTGTTAAAACAAGTTGGGGAGCTGGTGGAGATGTCCGCTTGAGTACCTTAGCTGATTGCAACTCCATGGGTATCGTATCACGGAGGTTGTCTCTAAGTAGCTAATGAGAACCACATCCTTGTAAGGCTCTGATTCTGCAGTTGAATCTGCTGATGGAGACCCTTGTGTTTGTATGGGGCTATGGGACCATGTGGCTTCACACAGGCACAGGGGGTCTACATTAGCAGCTCTGATTGGGCACAGGATAGTTTTATGGAATTAAAATTTAAAAGTAACAGGGATGAGGGGCAGTTACTGGAATTTCAGTCCACAAAAGAGCTACATTTGGATCAAGTCGTGGGCAGAGGTGCACATTGATTTTTATTACATCTGACCCAGTTACTTCATTTCTAGCAATATCATAGAGATTTTATACGGATCTGATCTGATTGTTCCAGGTTATGATTGTTAAGCACAGAGACTTTGATTTAGATGTTAAAATGTCTTGTCAAACTAGATCCTCATCTATATCATTAAGGATATTCTGATCGCTCCTCTCCAGTCATAGATCTTTGATAAAGTGGGAGCTAACTTGAGAAGAATGAAGTGGAAGGGAAGGGATATTTTATTGGAGGGAGCATCTTTCAAAGGAAACCTTCACCCCCCTCTTTTTGACCTCTTTTTGGTACCAGTGAGTGCAGCCAGACTTTGGGAAAGAAAAACAGATCGTATAACATGAAATTTGGACACTCTCTCTCCCCATCCCCTGCCCTTTAGCAGAGATATTATGGGTGGCACATTAGAAATGTTTATACTTTTTGGAGAGGGTGGTATAGAGACAAATTAAATCCCCTGTTTGGATATGCCAATGTGTCCATCAGATATGAAGCCAAGTCAGACTATTGTGTGATGTCTGTGGGAGGGGAGAGAAAAAGGCAATTAGGGTGTATTTTAAAAATTGTATATCATATTTCTCTAAGTTGTGGCCTTTATATTAAAAGAAAAGTCAGTACAAACCATTTATTTTACTTTTGTTAATCCCAAATTACCTTTTTAATAAGTTGGGGAAGAAGGAACATCGTCTGTAGAAACATTATCTACAGTAAATTTCCTTGGGCTGCGGAATTTAGTACTTACTTACATCCTCCGGTTTTGGGGTTGGGGATAATTAATTCTTTCTCCCAAAATCAATGTCAATACAAATAAATCTGAAGTAACAGTCTATAGAGTTAGTAGTAGAAAACAAATGTATATATTATAGGGTTAGAATAATGGCATGGGGCAGGGGGAGGAGGTTTCTATGTGAATCTTACTAAATACAGTAGAAAAAGAACAAACCAAAAGCCTGATAGAATAAACTGTTAATACTTTGACCCTCCCCTTCCCCCCACTCCTGCATCATTGCTTGGTGAATTTTGTCACAAATCTCTAAGTTTTCAACTAATTGTATGTAGGGTTGCCGCCTTTCTAATAGCTGGTAACTGGACTCCTGAAGCCCCGCCCCATGTCCCACCTCTTCTCCCCAAGGCTCTGCTCCATCGCTCACTCCTCTTCCCCGCTCCTCACTGGATTGTCTCCATCTCTCTCCTCCATCCCCCAGTTGAGCTCCTTCTGCTCTGGGGCTGGGATGGGAGTTGCTGCAGTCTGACAAGGAGCCTCCCTGCAGGTAGGAGGTGGGCTTGAGTGGGGGGTTGGCATGGGTTAATGACCCAGTGCCTCCCCTTGCCCATGGTAACCAGAATTTTGGTGTCCAGTCAGTACATCTGACTGGACTTTCCAATCAAAAACTGGGCACCTGGTAACCCTAAATAGCACCCAGACACATAAGCCAAAAACTGGACTGTCCAGGTAAAACTCGGATGGGTGGCAACCCTTGTTGTGTAAGGTTTCGTATCATGGAACTCCCACTGGCTTTAGTTGGAATAATGCACATGGACCTTAGACAACTTCTAGAAATGTAGACCTCAAATGTTCTATTTCACTGTTTTTGTGTGACTCTGATAAAAGCAGCATAAAAAGAGCAAAAAGCACATACAGTAACCAAAAACTAATTTTACTCACTGTGTAATTGTCACATTACTTTCATGGTGGTACAAAGGAGATTTATAGCCTTTCCTTTGGGAATCTTTCCATTAATTTCAGTGGGTATTGGATCAGGCCCAAAATGCACAGATTAACATCTATGAATGACTGTGCAATTAATAAGAGAGACAAAGTGGGGAGAGAGAGGAGCTTTCGAGTTACACAGAGCTGCTCTTCAGGTCTGGGAGATGTACTCAGACTGTCACAGCTAAATACAAGGTAGAACAGATTGTTCAGCAAAAGTAAGTTAACGCATATTTCAGGGGACCATTCAGGGTGAAGCGGGCCATTAACACCTCTCCATAGAGAGGACAAGTGGAGGGAAAAGTTTGGGGATGGTGTTAAATGGATTGCAGATTGTTACAATAAGCCAAAATCAAGTGTCTCTGTTAGTCCCTGAGTGAGCTCCCAGGCTTGTCTTTGAAGGTATAGTGCAGTTTCCTTTGAGGATGAGCACTGTGAAATCAGAGTGATGGCTGTGTGAAAAGTGTTCACCCACAGGTGACATGGTGTTTTTGTCTTTTATCATTTTTCTGTTATTTTAAATTTTTTATATTTTTTCTCAAAAGTGTGTCTCTCTCACCAACAGAAGTTGGTCCAGTAAAGTTGGGGTCAACACGTCAACAACATGGCATATACAATTAATAGTTGTAATTACCTATATGATGGCAGGTCATTCAATGAACATCCAGCTTGTTTCAGAAAACTGGTGGGCATATGGGCAGACTGAAGTAGAGATCAAGAAAGCAGAAATTGGGCCTGTCTTTGCCCTAGGGCTATTTGTATGGTCAGCTGGAGAGCCTTATCTTCCCCAGGCTATTCCCACAGGTTATATAAGAGCTCCTTGAATTAACACACAGAGACTTGACACTGAAATACATAAATATCTTTTGTACTGAACACAGGTGCCCAGATAATAGAGAGATTAGTACCGTACGAATAAAGTGAACCAACACGCCGTGTGGCTTTGTACGAGGGCTAGGAGACAAAACTGCACATTGGACAAATGTTTATATCGAAGATCAGCTTGTGTGAAAACCATTTCAACTGCAATATTGTCACCATTGTGAAATTCCATATATTTTAAATGTTGTTCAGAAGTTCCATGGCAGATAATTTGGACATTCTTATTATATATTAATTTTGTTACGAACAGAAGACAGGGAGGATAGGGCAGCGCATAGTGTCTCCCACTTGCATTAATAATATATTCAGGGGCCCATTCATATTGGCCTATACATAGAAACACATCATGGCAAGTGGGGAAGGAAGTGTCCAGGACATATGTACTCTTCTTCTTGTTGTAACTCCAAAACCAGTGTAACTCTAGAACCTGTCCCCACAAGATGCAGCAGCTGGTAATCCTAGACAGGTGCTCTCTCTCCCAGAAGGTTCTTATGTCTCGTCTGTGGCTGGCCTGTCTACACAGGGATGTTGTTGCTTACAACTGAGGGCTCCTTTGTAGATCTGTCAGTCCTGAATGACACTAGCTGATGGTTGGGTCCCAGGCCAAAACTTTCGAAAATGGACGTTGCCTTTTAAGCATCTAAATAAGTAGCCTGATTTCACAATTTCTGAGCACCCAGAATCTTCCATCTTCTAGGTGCTCAGCATTTTTGAAAATCAGCTTATTTCTTTAGATGTCTACATAGGCATTTAGGAGCCTAAATTAAATCTTTGCCTTGGTGTCTTACCATGCCATCAGTTCCTCCTTTGCCACTGGCCGGTCAAGCCATCAATCTTCGTGGGTCCTGGTGTTCAGACCAGGAGAGTAAGCATCCCAATTATTTGCCACAAAATAGAATTTAAACTGAAGCAAGATTTCTTCAGTTCCAGTTATTTGTGGATATGGGAATTATTTTTAAAGTTCTAATACACATAAAATTACCATGGAGGAATTCCTGTGATGCAGTATTATGAATAATGATGCAAATTCACTTTAAATACTTCATTTATTCAAATAAATCTCTCATCAATGAACAGAGAGCTACCGAAATATGACTGCATTTCACTCGAGATTGTTGATTTAAAAATTAAAAAAAATGAATAGTCATACTTTCGGGATTTTTTTTCTTGAAAAAATATCAATTTCTGTTTAAGTTGTCCCTGCAGGGCATGAGTTAACCATTTGCACACAGCAAATAGAGGATACGATGAACAGAAAGAACCATGAAGAAAACAATTTTCTGAAAGTATCAAGCTTTTTTTAAATATTACCAATACATTTTGAGCATATGCCACAGAAATGGAAGTGAACTTATGGAATCAGCCTCTAGGTAATTGGTTCTTATCCAGGGTGTATAATTTTAGACATTTTTGCTGAGACATTCTTCCTTTTTTTTCTTTTGTTTATGAAGAAAAAATAGCAAATACAAAACATATTTCCCACAAACATTTAGACAGTAGCCTTCTGTGATAGAAAATGTAACAGAAAATTATAGGCTTCATTGTCTCTCAAGCAACTCTTTTTTTCCCCTTTGCTATGTATGTAGTTTGTTAATCTTAAAGGCAAATTTAGTTAATCTAGTTACAGAGGGTTTATTGTGAATAGCCCAGTTTTAGCAAAAACACCTATCGATTTGTTTTCAGCAAAGAAGTGGCTTTGACATGGAGTCTTGATTGGCTGGTTTTTGAATCACAGGTATCTCCTGTTTGAGGACAGAATGACTGTCAACTGAGGGGCTTTGTGCAATGTATTAGATGGCAATGAAATGAATTTTATTAAACAAATCTCTATAGAGTGATACCTTCACAGTTACAGTACAGGGAAAAAGGGAATTTTTCCACCACCATTTATATATAATTTAATAATCAAAATTTTCAGCACCTGGGTGGATTTCCACTCCCCTCCTCCCATCTCGCTTTCTGCCTCCTCGTAAACGCTTGGTAAAATTGAATCCCCCTGCCCTTTTCCCCCCAACCTCTGAAGGGATTTTAAGAGATTAATCCAAGTTTTAACTTTTCCAGGCTATGTCACAGCTTCCAGCACGTAGGCTAAGAATCTTTGTGGTTATGGTTGAACTACTTGGGTCTTTAACCCTGAATGCCCAGTTTTTAATTGATGCTATGGAAGGGAAATGAGAGAATTAGTAATGAAGTAACGGCTATTCCTGCAAATGATGCTGAGGCCTGTATCCGGTAATGAGCTTAACACCTGGCAGACAATGCGAATGGCCCTAGAAATGAGCTCATTTTAGTTTCATTGTTCCCTGTGCTATGGAACAACACTTAAATTCAAAAGAAGCCTATGGTGTTTCTACACACACGCATATTTTGGATTTGAGCTATTATTTTTACAGTACGGTGCACTTACTTACAAAAGAAGAATTCCATCTCTCCTTTGTGCCACAAAAGGCACATTATAGTCCACTTCCTCCCCCACCAAAAAGGTGAACTGTTAGCTTGAATTTTAGCCCAGAATTAGTCCCCTATGCTCAAATATTTTCACTCCATTTTGTATCCAGTAGCTGTAAGTCTTTGAAAACCATTGTTTTGTTTTTTGGGTTTTTTTTAACCCTGAGTTTAGGAAAGTTCCATATTTCCAAAAAATTTAGATGGGATTATATTTGACACGGTGCTTTTAAATCTCATTCTACATGGGCCTATTAAAGAAACAATTACAGAACCTCCAAATGCCAAAAGTTTAGGATGGAAAATTACAATACTGGTTGCGGATAGGTGGTTAGAAGTTTCCCCCTATTGAAACTCAGCTAGATTTTTCCAATACATTTGTGCACTGCATTCTTAGTAGAGGAAAATGTGAGTCTTATAGAATATAGATAATAAATATCTGGGAGGGGGACCCCAAAATGTTTGAAAAAACTAACTGGCATTCAATTGTGTGCAATGGAACTGACTAAAGCAGTCCTTTTGTAAAGTAAGCCCTGGTCTACATAGGACTTTAGGTCGAATTTAGCAGCATTAAATCGATGCAAACCTGCACCCGTCCACACGATGAAGCCCTTTATTTCGACTTAAAGGGCTCTTAAAATCGATTTCTTTACTCCACTCCTGACAAGTGGATTAGCACTTAAATCGGCCTTGCCAGATCGAATTTGGGGTACTGCGGACACAATTCGACGGTATTGGCCTCCGGGAGCTATCCCAGAGTGCTCCATTGTGACTGCTCTGGACAGCACTCTCAACTCAGATGCACGATTGTCTGCTGTTGCTCTGATGCAGGGAGGGGCGACTGACGACATGGCTTACAGGGTTGGCTTACAGGGAGTTAAAATCAACAAAGGGGGTGGCTTTACATCAAGGAGTATTTCAGGCAGGACTTCACGGAGGGTTCCAATAAGAAATGGTGCACCTAAGTTATTGTTCTTATTGGAACAAGCAGGTTGGTCTGGCCTCTGATTGATACATGGCTAGATTTACCTCGCTGCACCTTCTCTGTGAGTGACTGCAGTGTGACCTAGACGAATGAGTCCCCTGGGCGGGTTGCAAATGAGTACAAAACAAATCTGGTCTATTTCTTGTTTTGATACACTCCATCTATCTTTGACATTTTTGGCTGGCAGCAGATGGTGCAGAAGGACTGCATGCCATCCACATCTCATGGCTGCTCGGCAGAAGATGGTACAATAGGACTGCTAGCCATCCTCATCTCTTGCCTGCTTGGCAGAAGATGGTACAAGAGGACTGCAAGCAATCCATATCGTCTGCCTGCTCACCGTAAGATAGTTCAATAGGACTGACTGCAGGACTAAAGAGAATGACCTGATCAAGTCACTTCAAATTTAGTCCCTGCACCCAGGTCTGCCCAGGCGCTCCTGATCGACCTCACAGAGGCGACCAGGACCACCTCGGACATGACGATGACGGCTACCAGTCCTACTGTACCGTCTGCTGCCATAAGGCAATGGGTTGCTGCTGCTGTGTAGCAATGCAATACCACGTCTGCCAGCACCCAGGAGACATACGGTGACGGTTACCTGAGCAGGCTCCATGCTTGCCGTGGTATGGCGTCTGCATGGGTAACCCAGGAAAAAAGGCACAAAACAATTGTCTGCCCTTTCTTTCATGGAGGGAGGGAGGGAAGGGGGGCCTGACGACATGTACCCAGAACCACCCGCGACAATGTTTTAGCCCCATCAGGCATTGGGATCTCAACCCAGAATTCCAATGGGCAGCGGAGACTGCGGGAACTGAGGGATAGCTACCCACAGTGCAACACTCCGGAAGTCAACGCTAGCCTCGGTACCGTGGAAGCACTCCGCCGAGTTAATGCATTTAATGCACTTAGAGCATTTTCTGTGGGGACACATACACTCGAATATATAAAACCGATTTCTAAAAAACCGACTTCTATAAATTCGACCTAATTTTGTAGTGTAGACATACCCATAGATACGTT
The DNA here is from genome assembly GCF_965152235.1 of Eretmochelys imbricata. Lineage (NCBI taxonomy): Eukaryota > Metazoa > Chordata > Testudines > Cheloniidae > Eretmochelys > Eretmochelys imbricata. The sequence goes on along the minus strand of NC_135576.1, from coordinate 105,478,021 downwards.
TGGTGGAAATTGGAGAAGGTCAATGACAGTAGATTGCATCAATACAATCTCTTTCCCTCTCCCACTATTCCCCCTCCCCCCTTAGCACTGCTGGGAGTATCAAAACAACAGCTTTTAAAAATCGGAATTCAAGTTAATGGAGTAAGGCAATGGAGCTGTTACAACTGATAGCATCCTTAATTAGTCATCTTAGTGGGAATTGTTTAATCATCTAGAGGCACTGCTGCTTCAAGTATGTGAATTTCTTTATTTATGTCTGTATAAAGGTGCCATATATAACAAAACGTGTACACATGTGGTATTCTTTTAATCAGAACATATCCAAGACATTTTTAATTGGCAGCAGAAATACCAACTATTGAGTATTGAAATCTAAAATCTTATGCAGCAGCCTAACTGTTCTACCTGCCAATTTTAAGCTTGCTTACTATATATTTTTTTAAGTTAACAGTTCAGTGCTCACTTGCCTGCAAAGCTGGGGGAAAGGGGGTGTGTGAGCGTGCGTGTGTTTGTTTTTTGAAGGTGGAAACATGAGGATTTCTTTTCATATGTATTGTTTGTGTCAAATAATGCTTGTAAAATAAAAAAAAAATACAAGTTGACTGGTAGGCTGTGCATGAAGATTTGAAAGAAAAACAATATTCAGGAAAGATCCCAGGAATGCTGACATTCAATATTTTGTAAGATACCTTCAGAATGTGTTTTTAATTCTATTTGTGTGTGTGTGTGTGTGTGTGTGTGTGTGTGTGTGTGTGTGTGTTTAATGTGCATGTGCTAAAACATTATAACTAGAAGCTTATTGGTCACATGATCACATTTTGAGATGAGAGTTCTTTTACTATTTTATGACTTAATCAGAGTAATAAACCAGATTAGTTAGGATGACTTTGATATTGCTGATCACTGATACAAGGTCAGATTGTGAACCCATTGTTCACATCAGTGAACAGTTCTTCACCAGTAATAGACTGAATGAGATTACTGGGATGAGTAAGTACTCATCAATGTGAGTAAGGGGTTCGCACTCTGACCCATAGGGCTTTATGTTTGCGAAGTTCTGTCAGTATGATAACTGATGCTCACACAACCCCAAGAAAGTGTTGTGGTATAGAGTAGTTGGTCACATTTAACATTAATGTTCCATTTGTAAATATGGTTAATAAATAATAGATAGTTACAAATATATCTGTAGAAGAAAAGTAAAGTGGAAGGATGATCCAGTGGTTAGGGCACTAGCCTGGGCCCTAGCCAGGTTCAGTTCCTTGCTCCATCATAGACTTACTGTGTGACCTCAACAACTCACTCAGCTGTGTTTACACTGAAGCTGGAAGGTGTAATTTCCAGCTCAAGGAGACATACCTGCCCAAGTTCTGATTGAGCTAGTGTGCTAAAAATAGAAGTGTAGCCAGAGCGGTGGGAGGGATAACCACCCAGAGTTTGTATGTGATTTCAGTTTGGTACATAGTTGGGGTGGCTCACGCCACCATGGCTATACTTCCACGTTTAGTGCATTAGCTTGATCAGAGTTAACTCAGGTTGTCTCCTTGAGCTCCTGTGCCCCATCTGTAAAATTGGGATGATAGTACTGCCTAACCTCCTCACAGGGTTGTGGCAAGGATAAATATACTGAGGATTGGAAGGCACTCAAATACTGTAGTAATTGGGGCCACATAAGTGCCGAAGATTGATAAGTAGAAGAAGTTGTAAGTAATCTGTTGGACTGTATAACAATTGATTAACCGTGTAATAAAACATCTAGTAACCATTTATTATCCCTCTCTAAACTATTTGTAAATGGGACCTTAAAATAAAGTGTGAAGGATAATTCTATAGATGAGAAGGCTGACACAGAAACAGTTAAGTAATTAGCCCAGTGCTACAATAAGACTAAAGCAAAGTCAAAATTGGTGTTTCTGGCTCTCTGCCTCATGTTCAGCTCTCTAGACTGTACTGCCACACGCTAATAATAGCTTTGAATTTATAGTTTAAAGCCCCTTGTCCAAACTGGTGGAACGTTGTCTTGTTCAGTTGATGGGACATGCTAAGCTTCCATTTTCAATGAATGATCCTATTTTTTGAATTTACTGAGAAAGTAAGATGCTGAAATCTTATGTTTTCCAGGAGTTATTTTTATGACGAGGCACACTTAAGGTCATTACCCTAAACTGAAAGACTTGATCTGAGACCGCAAGGGTTACTTACATGTCTCTGTAGCATCATTTCTGGACTATTGCACTCTAGCAGACCCTTCTCTTCATGTCTCTGTCCCCCCACAGTCCCAAAGTCAGCCTGCCTGAGTTAACGAACTTGAGTTGTCTCTATATTGATGCTTAACTGGCATTACCAGAGATTGATAAATGTAGACCTGTTAAATTTCTGTCAGTTTGAGTACTTTGATATTTCCGAGTAATTTTCTTTCTCTACCAACTTGGTCTGAGCTAAGTATTTGCTGGCATAGTTCCAACTTATTACATTATAATACCATGACCGCTTCCACTGCTTGATTCAGACAACAAAATTATGTACCAGAGGGAGGAAGCATTATGAAATAGCACACCAATTTAATGCCCCAGAAAACTTAGATTTCACAGTATCATGCTCTCAAAGCAAAGTAAAACCAACATTTGCAGAGGAAAAGCATGAGAATGCTTCAGTTGTTATATAGCGAGGAAACTGCTGAGCATGTGGGAATTGAGTCCATATATAAATATTAAATACCAAAAACCTCTATGTAAATATCAGAAAAGAGTTGACTTAAACTGATAAAATCAAGGCATTTTGTGTTAAGGTAGACATATCTTAGCTCATGGTCCTATGCAAGAAAAGTGTGGGGGGGGGGCGGTAAAGTTAGGACTTTGTATTAAAAGTGTTAACTTTGAATTTTGCAGTGTTTTTTTTTCAGTTTGTCAGATCCTTCGTGGCATTTAAACATAGTTTCTGGTATTTAATTTCCTTAGTGGTTTTCTTAAAGTAAATCTTTCATGGAAGGTTCTACAGTTACTGTATTATTTATCTGGAACTATTCTCCCAAGCTGGTCTTTTGGATACATATATAATTAGGCAGTTTTTTTAAAACTTGACTTTTATTAAAACATGTTTCATTTCCTCCTAAAAATTCTGGTCTCTTGGGTAAATCATTAGGCAGGTTTTTTTAAAAAATCTGTATTATTGACCTAAGTGAACATGTATTATGCACTTTTATTAAATACATAATTAGACATTTAAAAAAAAGTATGTATCAACCTTATGGACTGCAGTGGCTTACAATGTAATTAAGATGGATTTAATAATAGTATATAGTCCCATAAATCCCTGATTTTTTTAACCATAACATCATGGCCATTTCCAAAAAATTATAAAAATCAATAAGAGCGTAATATTGTATGTATAACTTATTAGCCAAATGTCATTTTTTAAATTGAATAATAATTCTTTGCACTGATAGCGGCTTTCATCCAAGAATCTCAAAGCACTTGATAAACATTAAATAATTAAGTCCCTCAACACATGTGAGGTAGGCATTTTTGAGATGGAGAAACTGAGGCAAGGAGGAGTTAAATGACTTGTCCAAGGTCACACAGTGAGTCAGTAGGACAGCTGAAAATAGAATTCAGGAGTCCTGATTCTCTGTTCTAACCACTAGATCCCTTTTTGAGACTTTTTTTCCCCATTATGAAAGTTGAAGAGTAGCGGCCCATTTGCCTTACTTCTCTTTTGCCTTTTTTCGTTATTTTACATAACTACATCTCACATAAAAATGTATGCACTCTCATGAGAAAATACACTACATTCTAGCAACTTTAGAAGACTGTAAAATAAAACTGGTAACTCTTTGGAGATGATATACAAACATAGGAAGCACTCGTTTGACTGACAGTTTTGAAAATACTCTATTCTTTACCCCCAAAAGATTTCCTGTTTTTCTTCTCAAACTCCAGCTGCTCCTTCATAGTTACAAAAGTTTGACAAATTTTGTCAGGGACAGTGTTCCAAATAAGTAGAGGTTCCTGAGGCTACTGACTCTCCTCCTGTTCCCACCCATTTGCTGATTACCTCTTTTTTCTCTTCCATGCGGCTGCTTTCTCCCTTTGTTTTCTTTCTCACTCCACTACCCTTGTCAGAATACATGTACCGGTTCTTTAAATCTATGGAAGAAAGCCAGGGAGGCAGGAGTTAGGAAAAAATAGCATGTGATCATGTAATTAAGGATCGTCATAAAGCATACACACAAGGAGGCCAAATTAAGCTTGCACAGTCACTCTTAATTCTGGCATTTCCTAATTTTTGAGTGCAAACTTTGCAAAGTTTTGCAACTTAGGGCTCTTGTAAGAAAAAAATTATATGTAATTTCCTAGGTTTTTAAAAAGCAAATTTGAAAAAAAGAAATTCCATCTTGTGGAATCATCTCAACACTCACATGGTTTATCAGGGGAGTTGGAACCTTTGGATGGGCAGCACAGACCTTGGCCACTTGAGCTAACAGATAAATTGATAGTAGGACATTGTTAATGACATTGCTTAATGCACTCCTGGAAAGTGTTTGGATGCTAAAGTGATAAGCGTAGTGTGAGAACCTATCTGGAATACAATAGAATCCTCTATATGGCCAGCCACTAGAGAGGGATGAGATGCACACTTTGCCAGTGAGTTCACAGCTATTTGCTGAGAGCAGAGGAATATAGATTCAAGAATCTTGGGTTCTATTCCAGGTCCTGGATGGGGAGTGTGCTGAAGAGATAACAGATCTGTCAGCCTGTGTTCCTTACAAGCAGAGCCGGTGCTAGGCATAATCAGACTAAGCAATTGCTCTGAGCAGCTTAAGAGAGTCCCCTATTAATTATTAGTATGTGTTGGTATGGGGAGGGGGACATAAATATCCCCACTTAAGGTCCCCAGTGGGCTAGTATTGGTACTGCAACAAGTCTGACTACTTCTGGTCCAGTCCTGTCTCTTCCTCACACACTGCTCCTTGTCCCAGGCGCTATCCCACTGGCCCTTTGTCCCAGTCTCCCCATTCCAATCTATTGCCACTGCTGCCTCACCGCTCTCTGCCCCTGGCTCTTGTCCCCTCTGAATTCAAATCAGGCAGCTCCCTTCACTATCCTGTTTGGATGCCAGCAGAGGGAGCATGAGAGCTCAAGAGAGAGCGTCTCCTGGCTGTCCATTCAGGTGCCTCGCCCTGCAGCCCACAGTAACTAGGAGCAGCAATTGCAGGAAAAGTCCCACGCAGCCCCTGCACTCAGCTTTTAGTGCAGATGGAATTTTCAGATGTCAAACTCCTATCAAGACTACAACTCGGATTTTTCAGAAGCTTATAGCTTGGCCAAGTATGTGAGGGCCTATTTCCCGAGTAACAGCAAAAGGCACATTCTTGACTCCAGAGTGATTCCCCCTGCCAAATTTCAAGTCCTTGCTTGACAGCACAGAGGCACTGGAGGCAGTCAACAAAACCCCAGCAAGAATTTTTTTAACATGGACAAACTAGTATATTTTCCCCTAATTGTGTTCTCAGAAATGGCTGAGCCACTTTTGCAGAAGCTTTCCAGAAAATCTGAGCCTGAGACAGCTATGCAGCATGAAAAATTTCAGCCTGAATAATTAAAATTTGGCAAATCTACAACCAGTTGAAAACAGGGTCTGATAATGGGAAGTGTCAGGCTACCATAACTGTAAGTGGAGCTGATAAGGGTCAAACTGTACCTGGGCCTGTGTTGGTGTTGAAAGGTGAGGGGAGGATCAGGAAAGGTCCAAGCTAGCTCACTGGAACCTCCTTCCACCCTTTGCAGAAGAAAATGAGGCCCAGTCTTTGTGCTAAGGGAGTACAAGAACTGAAGCTAGCATTCAGAGAGGACAGAATAGGGCAAGGACTGCCATGTGGTCAGGAGGAGCATTTGCTGTGTTTGATAAGAGGAATTACTCTGGACAATGCTTCCCCACTTAAATCAGGCACAATGACTCCGGGACTTTGTGCTGGGGTGATTAATCTCTGCACTTCCCAATATAAAGGATTGGGGCAGCTTATCCTGTCCTACACTGCCCACTATGGGGACATAAAGGAACTTCTTACTGCCCTGAAGGTACTATGCACCTGGTGGGTCCCAGCACAAGTATAGATAAGCAGCTGCATGGGACTGCTGCTCCTCCTCCTGCACAGGTGGGGATGGAGAATGGACAGGCAAGAAGCAGAGAGCCAAATTGGTATAGAAAAGAAGTAGATTACAAGGAGGAAAACCAAAGGATAGATTTATGATCTGGTCACAACTCCTTTCCTAGTCTGCTCCTGGAACAGTCCGCCACTTTCTCAGGGCAGATTGTAAATGTACTTGTAGCCTTTTGCTTATAGTTGTTATACCAGTATTAAAGAACAATCAATTGCAATCCTTTACATTATTAATTATTATTAATAGTGTACATACTATGAAATATGGCTTGTGCTGTAAATGGTGCCATATTTTTCTGCAAGAGGGCAACCACAAAAGTTTAGAATGCATTTCACAGTCTTTACATTGCATGTTTTTGACGTGTTCTTCCTTTAGGATGAAACATTATATTTATTTCTGCTATTTTCATGAGTTCATCCAAGTCATGAGTCTAATGAGTCAGGATGTTTTTGGTGATAACAAATAGCACTTCTGTAAAACTTTTCACTTTCAGGGTTCTGTACAAATGCTACCTAATGCTGTTTAGAAAAAGACTGGGGCAGGAAGCATCACCTATACAGGAGAGGATGGATAGGAGATGGAATAAAGAGGAGATACACCAGAAAATAGCTTTTCTGACCTCATCTGGCTTCCTTCTTCTCCTGCAGTGCTACATTTTCATGTTATCTAGGATCACTATTAAAGCAAAAAGAAAAGGAGTACTTGTGGCACCTTAGAGAAACCAATTTATTTGAGCATAAGCTTTCGTGAGCTACAGCTCACTTAGCTGTAGCTCACGAAAGCTTATGCTCAAATAAATTGGTTAGTCTCTAAGGTGCCACAAGTACTCCTTTTCTTTTTGCGAATACAGACTAACACAGCTGCTACTCTGAAACCTATTAAAGCAAAGTGACTGACTAGAAAAGTTTTAAACAAATAAATATAAAGATACTGTTCTGCTATGTTTGGGGGTGTATATTTCATCTGTAGAGCCCATGCTATGATATAAATAATACATTTTTTAAAATGAATCTGCAGGTGGTCCTAGAGCTAATGCAACTGAATGGGAAATAATACATTTTAAAACTCTTGATTTTCTGGGAAGCATGCACTGTGTAATACTCTGATTCTGCAAACGTTTCTGTGTGTCCTTAACTTTATAACCATGAGCAGTCCCATTGCTCACAGTACTAAAGTTAAGAATGCATATAAATGTTTGCAGGATCAGAACTTAACATCTCTTGTGTTAAGACAGGGAGACATACAGGTTTTTTTCTGGCTATTTTAAAGAAAATATTTTTGAATATTCAATTGGTAAAGAGTGTGATGGAAATGAAGAAGGCAGAATGATGGAAAAAAAAGAAACACGGTCATTCTTTCTTTGATTAATGCATAAGGGCTATTTTTCTGCCCATTTTGGCTTTCTGTATTGTGTATTGCAAATGTGTATTGTTGATGATTTATGTCAGTATGTAAGCTGAAGTTTTGAGGGTTCCCCCCCATGGCCTATGAGGGTTCCCCACTTTATCATACTTTGTAATTAGGGAATCTGTAATGTTTTGATAATACAGTAAAAAAAAAAATAAGCAGAACATGTGTAATCTTTATTTCCAAGAGCATTGTATACTTACTATTTGTTAAAGAAAACCTGCTTGTTACTGGGCCCTGATGTAACAAATTACAGCATATGTTGCAATTGTACAGTCTAACTTGCCAAAGAAATGGCTGCTATGATACAGTACATAGTTGAGTTTATGTAAGGTAATATTTGTAGCAAGTTGCAGCTTCATCAGCTGAACAGTTTTCCCCACCAGTTTAAGATAGCTGCACTATACTGTAAATAGCTTTATATTTTGAAATTGTAAATGTGATGCTGCAGATACACTTGTTTGCTATCTGCTCTAGCAAAAAGGAAAGGTTTTCTCTGTTACTACATTGCTAATTTGATACATTAGTCTCTCAAATATGAGATGAGACGAGTTTCATTGTGCAACATTCACAAGGCAGTAAATTTCATGGATTATGGATTCCATGACACCCCTTTTCACAGAAACACTTGTGACCATGACCTTTTATCATTAATACCCCCCGTAGAAGGGTGATGGTGCCACAAGCTGATTGCCAGGATGCTAAGAGACTGGCTCAGGATGAGCACTCCCATAAAACATCATTAGAAAGGTGGAATGGACATTTTTTAAAAATATGAAGAATGAATCATGGATCTAATATGAATCTAATTTTTTAATTTCAATTATATTTTCAAAGTTTTACATCAAAACAAGGGTATTATTGAGTTTTTAAAAGGTTGACAAATCACCCTAAAGAGTTGGAAATGGACTGAGCCCTGATTCAGCAAGGCACTTTTTAACCATGTGTATAATTTTAAGCAAGTGAGTAGTTCCATTAAAAATAATAATACCTAGCTTTTATATATAGTGCTTTCCATCAGTAGATCTCATAAACATAAACTTAAGTACCTTGTTGAATCGAAAATTGAATTTTAGCATAGGATTTTTTTAAAAAATTATATATTTCAAAACCATGCACTTTGAAAAAAGAACAATAATGCAGATGAAACCCAAAGAAAGCTTCATGGAATCTATAAATTTATACATCTGTTATTTTTAATAAAATTTGCCATGACTCACCTGTAATTTCCCCTCCATTCCCTGGACTTGACAATGACGCACTGATGGCTCTCAATGTACTGGTGTATTATACGTTATAGCCTTCTAACATGTCCATTTAATTGTGCTTTTCTGTTAACAGGATTAAAACAGGGTTTTAACAGGCCTATTACTTTTTTCAGCTTCCGATGCTGGCCATTTCACATTTCTAGTGACCAAAGAACGCCTGAAAATGTGGCACTGCAGCAAACAAAGGCCAAACTGTGTCACAACACTATTTTCCTGTGAGTCTGATCATTTTCAGTCTCTTTCCAAACTCTGCAGGCCATAGGAAATTACTCCTGAGCAAAGAATGTTTAAAACATAAAACAACTGAATGAATGTTTACAGGTAACCAACAGAGGAAAAAAGAATACATTTTAAAAGTAATAAAATAGAATTTATTTAATATATTATTCCTGAAACCAGCTTTTCATGTAAAATATGTGACTCTCGGGTAAATTCGAATAAGGCTCAATCCTGACCACCTTACCCAAGCAAAGCTTCCATACTAAGTAAGTAGCTAGAGTGGACATGTGGACAAGTAACAGTATGACAATATACCACTTACAACCCCAAACCAATGGAGAGGAACAGTTAAATTCCAGATTACAGCTGGTCTCAATGAGAAAAACATTAGATGCTAATATACCAGTTTACTGGATATTTTTCAGTGGTGGTTTTTAATATGCCATGTAGGACAAAACAGGGCTAAATAATTATATTGTTTCCTTTCTTGTTCAGTTTTTCTTGAGCTATCTGTGATATGTTTTCTTTTTTCTTAATAATTTTCATTTTATTTTAAAGAACACAATCCACCAAAAAGAATAAATACATTTATGTTCTGAAAAATGAATCTGTTTTGTATTGGTATATACAATTGTGTAAACGGTTTAAATATTCAAATGAAAAAGAATACAGCTTTGCACTAGGTTTTGTTGCCACCATCACTGAGATCATTGTGGGAAAGGAACTCTGACAATGAATTTGATCATAAAGATATAGGCAGTTTAGGCAGTCTGCTAAGAAATATTGGCATGCCGTTTATACTAACTCAGCACAAGCATGTGAGATCACCTTCTGTTTGGAAACCTATAAAATATATTAATGTGTTTGTGGCCTGTATACATACAGACACCGTAGTCATCAGCTGATGTATATGCATGTAACGCTACGGAAACAACTCACAGCTTTGGACTCCAAGATAATGGGCAAATCCTGACCTCACTGAAGTGAATGGGAGTTTTTCAATTGACTTCAGTGGAGCCAGTATTTCAATGGAGCCCCAATGTATTTATCCAGTGAGCTAAAGAAGCACTTCCACTAGCTCAGGGCCTGATTCAAGACAGTTTCTCTACTCAAGACAGCACTTAATCTCATGGACATCAGTGAGAGCATCTGCTCAAAAATTAAGTACACATTAAATGCTAGCCTGAATACGGATGATTTGAGCATGTGCTTAAGCATTGTCCTGAATTGAAGTCTCAGTATCAACTAGCTGAGGGAGCTGATATGGTATGTATAGGTGTCTTTGACATATTCCATCCAATACGAACAAACTAATAAAAGGCCTCGTATATACAGGGTTATTCAGGAAAGTTAATCCAAATTAACTAAAGGTGTGAATTAAAATTGGATTAAAATACATTAAAATGTATGTGTATGCTCTTGTTCTGAATCAAAGTGGCCTTCAGTTAATTCATTTTGGAAGTGAAATAAAATAAACCCAGCAGTTCTCAACTAGGGGTCCAGGGTCCTCTGGGGGGCCATGAGCAGGTTTCAGCGGGTCCACCAAGCAGGGTCAGCATTCGACTCACTGGGGCCCAGGGTAGAAAGCCAATGCCCCACCATGTGGGGCAGAAGTCCAGGGCCCTGAGCCCCCCCACCACCCAGGGCTGAAGCCGAAGACTGAGCAACTTAGTTTCCTGCCGCTCCCTGTGATGTGGGGCCCCAGGCAATTGCTGTGCTTGCTACCCCCTAACGCTGGTCCTGAATTTCATATGCAGAACAACATTTGTTCTGGCACAGGTGGGCCGAGGAATTTGAGGGGGCCTCAGAAAGAAAAAGGTTGAGAACTCCTGAATTAAGCTACATTGAATTAAGGTCACTTTAATTCAGAATGAGAGCATCCACAAAGGGATTTAACATGGTTTAACTAAACCCAAATACTAACAATACAATATAAATTACAAAACTAGATCCTTAACTTCATTTCAACACATTTGTGGTGTAATTGTCCTTCTGTGGTTTGTTTAGTTTTGTTTTTTGATAAGAAGCATATTTGTTAGAGTTATGAGTTAATGTTGATGGGTAAAAATTTCAAAAGCACGTGAGTGACTTAAAAGCCTAACTCCCATTTTCAGCAGGGATTTAGACCCCTGGGAGTACAAGTTTCATTACCTTTGAAATTGGACTTGGGTTCCTAAATCACTTAGGCTCTTTTGAAAAATTTAGCAAGAACTACGTTTGGTAAATATGCCCAGATAGCTATTTGAATTGTTTTAAGATGTTACCCTTCAGCTATATGCTAAATCCCACTTGGCCTCTTGCTTCCCAAGCTGGTAGAGGCTTCGAGTGTATACTTTTGAAGACAGGGTGCTCATTGACTTGGAGAAAGAAGACCACCTTCGGGCCTGTCTACGCTACTACGTGGGGTCAATCTAAAATACACAACTTCAGCTACATGAATAGCATGGCTGAAGTTGATGTATTTAGATCTACTTACCGCTGTGTCTTCACTGCAGTAAGTCGACAGCTGACACTCTCTCTTCGATTCCTCTTGCACTCCTCATTCTGGTGGGGTACTGCAATCGACGGGAAAGCGCTCTATCCAGCCTCTTTTGCAAAACACTGCAGCATTAGGCCTTAAAAGGGGAGGTTTGTTTCACAGTAGGACTGTGAATGGAGAGATGACCATTGCTGGTTTGTGTTGATTTTATATTAAATGTTCGTTTGCGCTCTTTGCATTTTTGTTTTTATGTATTTTAAAGAAGAGAATATCTGGGATAAGCTTTCCTAATTTTCATGAGGTGGAAAGCAAACTTCTTCATATGCTACTCCAAGCAATTCCAACTGTTCTAGGAGCAAGACAATACTGTAATCAAAATAAGGTTAGTTCAGAATATTAAGGAATCTTGGCTGTTAACTGACTGTTAGAGAACTAATGATTTATAATACTAACAAATGTATCACATCCCCAAGAAATTCACTGTGACACACTGTCGAGTAATTAACATATGGTGTGATTCATTGCATAGAAGTTTAATTGATAATCCACATCTTAAATGAGAAAAGTCAATATTGCAATGTGCACTATCCAAAAGCACTTTTGCAAACCTACATTCAAGCCGTCTTGTTGTGACCTGATTGTGAGCCAAAAAAAATGCATACAGTTTGCATGTGAATAGGACAGTCAGAAGACAATAGAGCTGTGAATATGAGAACAGAATGAAAGTCCTGGACATTGTGGAAATTGTCAAAAACGAAAAAATTGGCAGTAGGTTTGAATGCGTGACCAGAATAGATGATGATTGTTCAGTGTGACTAATAACAGAATAGCAACCAAGGAGCACAAAATATAATGATGGAGAAAGAAGACAAGATGGATGATCAGTGAGGGGAAAAGACAGGTTAGAGCACTGTGATAATGGATACAGAATAAAAACATTCCAAGAAATTCTGGGAGAAGAGCAGTGCAGGACAGGGAGAATTTGGATCACATCTTTATCCAGCAGTGTATACCAAAGTTCTATCTGTCCTCCTTCCCCTTTTTTTACACCACTTTCTTTTCCTTTTTTGAACATTTCATTCTTAACTTCTCCACGTAAAACTGTCATTCAGCAAAGTAAGGTCTCAAAGAAACTGAGAGACAATGTCAACTGATGCAAGACACTGTCAAAAGGACCTAAGTTTATATTATGATTAAAAATGTGGCTGGAGTGGTCTTGGACTGTAAAGATCATTTTAAAAGATTGGGTTATCTGTCTAAATTTCATCGTTACAGAACTTCTAGGAATCTAAATTACAATAAGAATGCCTCTTTTCAGATCTATATCTTCTTTTTCCTAAAAAATAATAATTGAGATTTGCCAATTAGTTATGCTAACAACATTAGAATTCAGAAAAAGTGAACAAATAATATTACTGTAACATTCAAAAAAGAATCTTAATGAAATTTGAAGCAATATTTTGGATGAAAATTCAAAGTAATTACAGCATATTAGAACTAGGGCTGTCAAGCGATTAAAAAAATTAATCACGATTAATTGACCAATTAAAAAATCACGATTAATCATGTGATTAATTTCACTGTTAAATAATAGAATACCATTTATTTAAATATTTTTGATGTTTTCTACATTTTCAAAGATATTGATTTCAATTACAACACAGAGTACAAAGTGTACAGTGCTCACTTTATATTTTTATTACAAATATTTGCATTCAAAAATAAAATGATGTAAAACTTTAGAACCTACAAGTCCACTCAGTCCTACTTCAGCCAATCACTCAGACAGGCAAGTTTGGTTACAATTTGCAGGAGATAATGCTGGCCACTTCTTTTTTACAATGTCACCTGAAAGTGAGAACAGGCATTTGCATGGCACTGTTGTAGCCAGCATCACAAGATATTTACGTGCCAGATGCACTAAAGATTCATATATCCCTTCATGCTTTAACCATCATTCTAGAGGACATGAGTCCATGCTGACGATGGGTTCTGCTCGATAACCATCCAAAGCAGAGCGGACAGACGCATGTTCATTTTCATCATCTGAATCAGATACCACCAGCAGAAGGTTGATTTTCTTTTTTGGTGGTTTGCGTTCTGCTGTTTCCGCATTGGAGTGTTGTTCTTTTAAGACTTCTGAAAGCATGCTGTACACCTTGTCCCTCTCAGATTTTGGAAGGCACTTTAGATTCTTAAACCTTGGGTTGAGTGCTGCAGCTATCTTTAGAAATCTCACATTGATACCTTCTTTGCATTTTGTCAAATCTGTAGTGAAAGTGTTCTTAAAACGAACATGTGCTGGGTCATCATCCGAGACTGCTATAACATGAAATATGTAACAAAATGCAGGTAAAACAGAACACGAGACATACAATTTTTCCCCAAGGAGTTCAGTCACAAATTTAATTAATACATTTTTTTTAATGAGCATCATCAGCATGGAAGCATGTCCTCTGGAATGGTGGCCGAAGCATGAAGGGGCGTAAGAATCTTTAGCATATCTGGCACATAAATACCTTGCAATGCTGGCTACAAAAGTGCCATGTGAATGCTCTGTTCTCACTTTTAGGTGACATTGTAGCAGGCAGCAGTATCTCCTGTAAATGTAAACAAACTTGTTTGTCTTAGCAATTGGCTGAACAAGAAGTAGGACTGAATGGACTTGTAGGCTCTAAAGTTTTACATTGTTTTGTTTTTGAGTGCAGTTATGTAACAAAAAAAATCTACATTTGTAAGTTACACTTTCTCAATAAAGAGATTGCACTACAGTACTTGTATGAGGTGAATTGAAAAATACTATTTCTTTTGTTTATCATTTTTACAATGCAAATATTTGTAATAAACATAATAACATAAAGTGAGCACTGTACACTTTGTATTCTGTGTTGTACTAGAAATCAATAAATTTGAAAATGTAGAAAAACATCCAAAATATTTAATAAATTTCAATTGGTAGTCTATTGTTTAACAGTGCGATTAATTGTGATTATTCTTTTTATTCGCAGGTGGGTTTTTTTTAGTTAATTGTGTGAGTTAATTGTGATTAATCAACAGCCCTAATTAGAACCGAAGGTCTAATATGTTATTTCTTCCTTTCAATCACTTTGAATTGATTTTTTTTTTTCAAATTTGAAAGATGTTTCAAGTGACCCTGAAATGGTTTCGTACCAAAAACCGTGGAGCAGGGGTAAAACTATTGGGATTCCTTGCAGTCCTTAACAGCCAAGATTCACAATGGATGGATATTTACCACTTGAAGAAATTTTTGGCACAGTATCTCTCTTCCAGTCCTTCTATTTCCCTTCTGCTAGATGGTGTCGGCAGTAAGAAGGGCCAGGTTCAATATCTAGGGGTTCCTTTTAGCACCACAAACCAGAACTGGCCTGAGCCCCTACCCAGTGATCTGGTAAAACTAAACTCCATGCCAGGCACCTCAAAGAGGCTATCCTTCCCCATCTGCAAACACTGAAACGGTCTACAACAAAAGAAGAGAGAAGTTGGGTAAGGTGATATCTTTTATTGGACCAACTGCTCCTGGTGAGAGAGGGAAGCTTTCTAGCCACACAGAGCTCTGAAGAAGAGCGTGTCTCTCTCACCAGCAGCAGTTGGTCCAACAAAAGATATTACCTCACCCACCTGTCTTTCTAGTATCCTGGGACTGACACAGCTATAACTACACTGCATATAACAAAATAGAACTTTTATTAGAAGGGAGAGGGATCTCAGCAGGAATTTGGGGAAATGCCTCAACAATGATTCAAAAAGCATGCAGACCACAAGTAAACTGCCACAGTACATAGGGCAGTTTCCTTTGCCTCGGTTTCCCAACTTGCAGAGTGAAAGTCCAGTGGACAAATGTCGCTTTCACAGGCCACTTCCCTTTCCCTCTGCTGCATCACACTCACAATTGGTTGTCCAAAGTCATCAAAGTCTTAGAATTCAGGGCTGCGTTCACCTCCCATGCCTGAAAAGGGGGTTGGGGGTGGGGGTAGAGGTGGGGGCCCAACAATGCTTGTTTTTCTGCCCCCGCCCACTATCTCTGCTCCTGCTTTCAGCTCACTGCTACTGTTCACCCCTGCTGCTGACACTGCTTGCTGCCTTTGTGATGCTGTGATCTGAGGTTCCACCACTGAGCCCAGTTCTTAGTGATTTCCGCTCTTAGTTATGTCACCAGGTTGCAGGGAACTTCACTGCTACTGCAGCCTCTGCCCTTCATGGCCACCTTTGGCTATGCTCTGCTCATTGCTGCCTCTCCTGTCTGGTCTTACATTCTGAGGTTCCACTACCGTTGTGTCTACCTGACAATAAGGATAACCTCTCAGTACCTCTGCATTCACTAATGTGAATTTTAACCCCAAACACCCACTTTTTTTTTTTTTTTTTTGCAAAGCAGGTCAATCTAGGTATAGTCGATGTGTTTATGCAAATACAGTCTGCTCCTGAGGTCTTTTCCCCCGTTCAGATGCCACGGAAGAGTTCATTCAGACCCTGCGTATGCTTCCCTTGCCCCTTTTCTCACTCTCTTCCTCCTGTCCTGTGTTTTGCTCTCCACCTTCTGCCCCTGAAACTGCTCCTCCTATCTTTCTTTTTATTCTCAGAAGTAAGAACAGAGTAAAAAGCAGAGTTTTGGGGAATATTGTGGCTAGCTTCAGCCCTATCCCAAAGATGGTCCCCTCACACTTTGTTGCCTGATCCACAGCCCACTGAAATCAATGAGAGTCTGTATTTAGACTTCAGTGGGCTTTGGATCACACCTCATATGCAGACACATCTGTGTAAATTCTCCTTTGGGCCTATAAACTATTATATTTTGTTCTGTTCTATTCTTTGTAGGTTCTTAAACCACACTCCTCATCATAGTATTTGAGGGTCTTCCAGCAGTGCATCACATGACATGACTAACATCTGCCAGGTGCTGTTGGTTCTCTTATCCTCTCCTGAGAAGATAAGTGATAAGGAGAAGTGTTTGCAGCGGAGTGTTTTATTTTGGGAGGGTTGATTTTTTTTGTTTTGTTTTGTTTTTTAATATATCTGCATGTTGCTGTGAATTTGTTAGGGAAGGCAAGTGAGACAAATGTGCTTTGAGCAGTTGGCGAGGTTTGTGATGGTGCTTAATTCCTCTGGGAATTCATTTCCCTCCACCACCACTACCCCCCCATTGGTTCACATGGTAAATCAATAGTGCCATTAGCTGTTACCTTGTTGCAAAGAGTGGTGGAGCTAGCAGCTTTGTTTTATATTCTGCTCTACTCAGTATTCCACAGTGACACGGCAATGCTTTGACCAATGACGATATTAGATTCTCAGAGCTGTAGCTCCCATTTAGACTCTTGAGGTTTGCCTGACTTAGCTCAAAACTAATTTCAAGCAAGAGTCTCCTATATTATTTAAAAAAGAGAAAGAGAAAGAAAGGAGTAGAAGAACAAAACCATGGGAAAATCCAAGAGTTTTCCTCTTATTCTCATTCAACTTTAGCATAACAGAACCACAACCCTGACTGGGGCCTCTGAATGTTACTATAATGCTAATATTAAAAACATATAAATAAAGTTGTTCAGCAAGGAAAAGCAATTTTTATCTTTAAACTCATGATGCAAAAAAATATACAAGGTTCAGAGTTTGTAATCTGGGACCTGGAAAAGGAAAATATGAACACTTCAGTGATTAGTGCTAACAGTTTACGTAGCTAAATTGATATTTACTACAAATGTATTTTATATCCTCAGAGATTGCCACTCTCCCCATGCCTGACGTGGATCTCCCTCATTATAAAAAACTGTTGGGAGGGGGGAGGGGTTGACAGGGCATTCACTGGGAGGGCTTTGAGACTTTGGCACTTGGCCCCCACCTCTTCCAGTCTGAAATAGCCCAAATCCGGTGACTTTCCAGTTACACTGCTAAAGACTGCTATTTAATAGGGTCTCTGTGCTTCCTACATTATGAAGAGGGTAGCTGGCTAGCTGCACATACCAAAGAAACCAACCATTTTTTAAAATCTAACCCCAACTATTACAGTAGTCCAATTTTTCTAACTGTGATGCCTGAGGGAAGGCCTGACTCAAGTCACACAGAAAAAAGAAAGTTTTTTTTTTAAATTTCCCTAATCTGGTCTTCCTCTCTCTTCATAATTTAGCAAATGGCTCATTTTCTCTGCATGAGAGACTCAAAGGCTCAGCCATCAAGCCCTTCCCTTCTTTATTGCAGCTATTTTCTTCCAATCAGGAACCAGAAACAATATCACACAATGAAAATGACTGGTCACACAATGGTAATAGCAAACTCATGTTGGGAATACAGATGCTGCAACCCACAGCCAGATATTTGCATAAAGTCTTTGGCAGACTATAATAAATAATAATCATTTGTAAAAATAAAAATATGTTCATGAACATTTCACAAACAGGAAAAAGGCTATAATTCAGTGAATAAGTGGTTTTAATTATTTGTCCAGCTCAATCTCGAGATTTTGTTGAGATGAGGATAATTCAGCATTTAGCTCAGAAACAATACAGGAATCCCTACAGACTTCTTGTTTATTTAACCCCCATTATCTTGCAGCTGGCAGTACATTTATACAGTTGATAGTCTATTTTTTTTCTTACGTGCATGCTCATACTGCCCCATCTGATTGGCAATCCATACTCCAAGTCCTCTGGCTTCTTCAATCAGACATAGCTGTAAGCACAGTATTCACCTTCACTTATCTCTTGCATAATGCATTTATTATGGTTTGCTGCTTGATATGGGGAATTTAGTTGCATATATTTAAAAGTAATTGTTGTTGGTTCCACTTAACTGAATAGCAGAGCTCTGTTTTTTCTAATGGAAAAGTCCCTTTTGTTTTGTAAAATATAAATGTAAAATTATCCTCTGGGATTTCTTCAGAGAGAGTTTTAATATTCTCCAGTGTGCCACTGAAATTTCTAGAATCGTATTATTATCTTCAGATATACTTTAGAAATACTGTATTATTGTCCATCAGATTACTTTGAAAGTCCTTCAGGAATACTAAAGAAAACCTTAAAATATTGCCAAATAACTTAATTAGCCTGGAAGGATTTCAATAGTAATCTAAAACAAACTAATTCTGAAAAATATTGCTAGGAATTTTAAAGGGTTTTACAATAGCCTGGAGGGTTTGGAATGTGAGCTTTTGAGCTGTTTAACCTCTACCAAAAAGTTCATGATGAAGGTAGTACGTTCAATATGGAATCCCCATATTTTCTGTACTCAATGCTATGATGTTAATATTTTGTTGTGAAAAATTTCCAATATAATTTATATCTTCCAATGGAAAATATGTGCATATATGTACATGTAATATTTTTCCAAATAGCTCTCCATGCTTTTTTCCCCCCATTTGTTGTAATGAGTGAATATTTCTAATACAGTCACATACTTTCTCTGCCAACTGGGAAATTGCAATACTGAATTCTACATGTTAGAAACCTTGCCAGACACCAATACATTATATGCAGATGTCTTGCATAAACAAAATTATGCTAACAGTTGGGTTTCTTATTTTGTGAATATTTCTGCTTGGGAAGGTTGAGTCTAATAGATACTGGAAACTGAAACCTTCTGTTAAACCAGAGGGCAGAGTTGATGCAACTGGCTTCAGTTCATGCCTTGCTCACACTGCCCTGGCAAATGTACTCAACCTTCCACTGTAAGGACATTCTTGAGGGCAATGAGAATGAATTCCTGGTTTTGTGGTGTGTACAAATTACATACACACAACTGAGTTTATAAATTGCCAAGGAGAACATTTAATGCAGTATTACCTGCAAATTCTGGCACTTGGACAAAATCAATTGTGTTGTGAAGTAGGCAATCTGCACTGAATGTAATGTCACATAATGGCATCAAGGTAGAATATTTGCGAGCAGAATCTACAACTGAGAGAACTGTTTCCACTTTACGGGGATTCAGTAATTTGGAATATTTTACATCATGATTTTTTAAAAAATCCATATTTATGTGCCTAAATAGGTGGCTTTATTTTCAAAATGACAAGCACCTAGAAACTCCCATTGACTTCAGTTGCTCAAATATTTGAAAATCTGGCCAGTTATTGAAGTGCCTAAAAATGGGTTTAGGAATCTAACTTTAGGAACCCACTTTTGAAAAACCTTGTCCTTTATTCATTCAAGAGCCATCCACAACTCTTCAGTGTTATCCTATAACATTTGATCTCTACTCCTTTTTTCATTGCTAAGCATATTTATATTCTTCTGCTTTGTGCCAAAGTCTACCATCAAATGTGGCCAAGTGAAGAGCTGTGTATATATAACATTTGGCTCTTCGTACAGTATGACTGAACATATGAAGGTCCCTAATTTTCTTCAGCCTCTTGGTTACTGTTTTGGCTGTGCAATGTGTTTCTAGGTTGGTAATCAGGCTACAACTGGGACTGTGAGTTGCTAATGGTCACTGACAGAGCCTGGGCCATTCTTTTGTCAAAAGTCCTTAGGGAGAACCAGAAATAGAAAACCTTCTCCTAAAATAAAACTTGGGGGATAAATATTCAATTATAACTCCAAGGTTAATCTCTAATATTTTGCATTCCACACCTTTCTTGCCCTCCCATCTCCTCTGCAAACTAAGTCAGCCAATCCTAAGGCTGATGCTAAGCAGAGAGCCAGTATCTAAGCTTAGTGATATTAGTGTCTGATTTATTGTTTATTTCTTTTCCTTTCCCCTCCTGTTTATTTGGAGTTGCAGGGAGTTGATACCTGTGCGGGGAGTGAGAGAGAGAGCACTACTGCTTTTGTAATTTTCTAGCAGTCTACAGTGTGTGGGATGTTCCAGTTCTATTGTGATTGTTCTCTTTGATTATTATTTTCCTCATTGTACATTGTGTAGTATTGTTCACATCACTGAGCTTCAGCCATTCTTGCTAAGTGAGTGTAATGTTTCCTTTTGAAACATATGTACAGTTACTCTTAAAAAAAAAAACCTAAGACCTAAGGCAGTGTGCAATGTTACTTTGCAGCACTATGTACAGGTACTGTATACTGTGATTTGCAGAAATTACTAACTTCTTTTTGCAATTTTACAATTGTACTTTTAAAAAATTGCCCCGTTTCTTTAGAAAACAAATGAATCAAGATCCTGTTCATCTATATTCAACATTTAGAAATCTAAACCTTATTCAAAAATGTTACAGCTCCTTATATGTGCTGACTAGACTACCTCTATTGTACATGGATAAACATCTGAAGATGCTAAACATTATTCATGACTGTTTCTCCACATAAATGTTTTATTCTAGAAGACAAACATCTCTAATTAAGAGATTTATCCCCATAACTCACCACCTTGTCTTTGCTCATGCCGGGAGGTCAGCACCTCGTATTCTTGACATCTTAATTTATGGTTGTGTGAAAGACAGAGTATTTGTATAGGATTTCCACTGTAATTCAGCATTATCTCAAAATGCTATTGACACCGAGAAGTCTAATATATTTGAGACATTTTTTACAATGGAAAGCCTGCTGCAGAGGCCCTGCACAGTTTAAATGCACACAATATACAGCAGGAACAAAGACAGTGGGGGAGGAACAAGAGAAGATCTTTACTTGAGATGTGGATGTGGAGCAATGCTGTTCTTTGTCAAGGAAATTGTATATAATTCTGGAATGATGGCTTCTTTACTTCTTAGAAGTATGGGACTCACTCACTTCAAACAGTGGCTCATAGGGAATGCTCTTCAGAGCGTTTGTCCCTCCGCACTACTACCCAATGACACTCGGCCTGAGCTGGTTGGGAATTTTTTGTTGGAAAATGCCAGTTCGTTTAACCTGAAATGTTTCACAGAAACCTATCAGGTTCTATGAACTTTCATTGGAAACTTGCCTTGTTTACTGCCAGCCTGTCTCATTTACTGGCAGGCTTCTGGGGACCCTGGATTCATATGGTCCATGGCTCTGGGAGTCTGGCAGCAGTGGAAGCCCTGAAATTACCAGCTTTTGACAGGGCCTTCAGAGTCTAGGTTCCATGATGTGTAGCAGGATCCTAGAAGCCCTACCATTGAGCCAGGAGCCTGGTAAAGGTTTCTGGTATCTGCAGCTCTAGGGCAGTCCTTCTGTGCAAACTGCCCCGGCCATGGGCCCCAACGTTTCTGGACTCCTCGGCTAGCTGGCTCACTGTGCTGCCCGACTCTGGTGGTAGCTGGCTCACTGGGCTGTGGGAATTGGGCAGCCCTGGGAGCCAGCTGGCCCAAGAGTCTGGAAGCTCTGGGTGGGAAGCTTAGGGCAGTCTGCATGGTGGACCTGCCCTGGAGTGACAGACCGTTGAAGCCATGGCAGCTGTTGAGTGAAACTAACATGATGCTTCTCAGTTTCACTTTTGTCCCTCACTGGTGCTGCAATGCTGAAGCTGAGCCAGGAAGTATGTTTTATTTCAGTTGTCAGTGTTTCTGTAATGAAAATTTGCAGAATTTCCAGTTCTCAGGAAATTTCTAAAAATTTGGTTTAACTCCAAATCAAACAGAAACCAAATTTCAAAAATCAAAATTTCTTGTGAACCAGAAAGCCAGTTCTACATCTGATAACCCCACTATCTAAAAAGCTCCCTAAAATCATAGACATAGTCTCTCTATCAAAATGCATAAGGGCTTCAGAATGGTTTCCTGAGGCATCGTCTCTGTTTTTTGTGTCTTAGAAGACAAATGACAAAGGCCTATCTTAGACTTTAAATGGTTGAACCAATGAATCCTCCAAATCCACTTCAAAGTAAAATAAACAAAAATCAGTAACCTTAAACATCTTGGACCTTCAGAATGATTATATGCACAGGCTATTTGCAAGATCTCAATAGCAGTGTCTTAGCTTCACCCTCAGCTCATATCCATCCTCCTATCACTTGGTGATCATAGAATATCAGGGTTGGAAGGGACCTCAGGAGGTCATTTAGTCCAACCCCCTGCTCAAAGCAGGACCAATCCCCCACTAAATCATCCCAGCCAGGGCTTTGTCAAGCCTGACCTTAAAAACTTCTAAGGAAGGAGATTCCACCACCTTCCTAGGTAACGCATTCCAGTGTTTCACCACCCTCCTAGTGAAAAAGTTTTTCCTAATATCCAACCTAAATCTCCCACACTGCAACTTGAGACCATTACTCCTTGTTCTGTCATCTGCTACCACTGAGAACAGTCTAGATCCATCCTCTTTGGAACCCCCTTTCAGGTAGTTGAAAGCAGCTATCAAATCCCCCCTCATTCTTCTCTTCCGCAGACTAAACAATTCCAGTTCCCTCAGCCTCTCCTCATAATTCATGTGTTGCAGTCCCCTAATCATTTTTGTTCCACTCCGCTGGATGTTTTCCAATTTTTCCACATCCTTCTTGTAATGTGGGGCCCAAAACTGGACACACTACTCCAGATGAGGCCTCACCAATGTCGAATCAATCTGTCAATCTGCTTCACAACTACATTGACTGTTTTAGCCAATATGATATGGTAGTAGCTATGCCACTGAGGAGAGCAGCTTCCAGCAGGGCTTTTATCAGTGAGAGATATAAGCCTTGTCAGACATTTTAGTTTGTACATTAAGATGTTTGATACATACAGCACCAACTAAAAGGTACCTATTTCAGTTTCATATAGTCCTGTTTCAAACAGATTTTCCACTGAAAGTCTTTGCAAAGTCACTCTAAAGATTTCCAAACGTATCTTATTAAGATTAAGCACGCTGTCCTTATATACTAACTAATAAAGTGGTGGTGGTGGTGGTGTTATCATGGCAAATCAGTGAACTAGGCTTCCTGGATTTAAATCTCTACTAAATTATCGTAGTATATGATAAATAAACAAAACATTGTAAATAGCATTTTTTCAGTATCATTCTAAATTAGCTGAATAAATTCCATGTGCAGTGATGGTCCAAAAAAGTAAATAAGATGTAAAGCTGTATTAAGAAAGGAACAGAGAACAACACGGAATCATTATATTACCTAAATTGATGGTTTACCCTGACATTGAATACTATGTGCTCAATTCA
Source organism: Eretmochelys imbricata (assembly GCF_965152235.1). Lineage (NCBI taxonomy): Eukaryota > Metazoa > Chordata > Testudines > Cheloniidae > Eretmochelys > Eretmochelys imbricata. Next base: position 105,454,482 of record NC_135576.1, on the reverse strand, counting down.
TGGTACCCATTTTTAAAAGGATGTAGCAGCAAAAAGAAGAAAGTCCAGAGAAAGACAGCAGAAATAATTAGAGGCATGCAAAGAATTCTGTATGACAGAAGATTTAAAAGTTTAGGAATATTGGGTGACTTTTAATCCTGGGACACTTAGGCACTTTTTAAAATCCCACTCATTTAATTAGAGTTAAGACAAAATAAGAAATGACATGATGAAAGGTACATAAATAATGAATGGTATAGATAGGGCAGGGTCATCTGGACACTCCTACTTACCCTTACAAAATTCAAGAATAAGAGGATATCCAATTAAAAGGCAACAACTTTTAAAATGAAATATTTTTATGCATCATGCAAAATTTAACTCATAGAATTTGCTTCTACAAGATCGTATTAAGTCAAAGAGCCCATTTAAATTTAGAAAGGATTAGACATTTATATGAAGAATAAGACTATCTGCAGTTTTAAAAGTTCAGATGCAAATTTCTAAGCAATAGTTGAAGACATACAACAACTACTCACTTCAAAGGTTTAGAAAGAAACTTCTTGTTTAATTCTCCAGGTAATTAATACACCTTTCTTTGAGGTAGCAGGTACTGGCCACTATCAGAGAGATACAGTCAGACTAGATTGATCATTGTTCCAATTTGCTGTGGACATTGCTAAATTCTTTATACCCCCAGTTTTCACTCTTCAGGTACCTTTATCAGATTGTTTTATCATTTTTAAACTTTTCTTTAACATTCATAAAATACATACCATTTTGGAAAATATGAAGCAGCAAAGAAGTAGTAAAACAGCCTATGAATACACCTAGGAAAGACATAATACCTTGGGATTTACTGACATTGCTGTAAATTTTGAAGCACTTGATTCTTAGCTATTACAAATAAAAGTTCAGCGTACTTATCATGTCTACAAATAAGATCCACATTGGATATTATTTCTTGCAGGTATTTTGTGACTCCCATATAGTAATTTCTGTTTTGGCAGAACCTTTAAATGAGTAAATATCCTAACACACAAACTCTATCCAGCATCTAGAAACAAATGAGACTGGGTGGCAGAATTAGGGACATATTCATGGTAAAAATGAGTGTTTATTTGAAACAATGCTGGGAAAACATCTTTCTCTTCCGTTCACACAAATTAAATTCTCAGAAGGCATTACTGAAAGACTGAATAAAGCAAAGCTCCCTGATGTTGGTGATTTAAATGTTCCCCTTCAAATCTTTGGCACATCCTGTGGTGCTGTTGGAAAATTACCCCTGCTGCTTCCCACTTGGGAACAAGTTAGCAGCATGCTAAGAAAAGTATATGCCTTTCAAATCAACCCAAATGTAACAGGGTTGTGGACTTTTCCTGTTGTCCCACTCTATTGGCAAGTGTTGGAATCCAGCAAGGAACTGTAGGTTAATTATTACTGCCACATCAGGGTGAGAGTGGCTCATTAGACTCCACCCCAAATAAAAGAGAGGTGGGAGAAGCCATGTGCCAGAGAGAGCGAGGCCAGACAGACCTTGGGAAAAGGACTCCTAAGAGCAGGCAAGCTTCAGGAGAAGACATAGGCTGGTGTTCAGGGATTAGTGTTCTTTTGGAATTACCTTTTTGTTAGGAAAAGGAGTACTTGTGACACCTTAGAGACTAACAAATTTATTTGAGCATAAGCTTTCATGAGCTACAGCTCTGATGAAGTGATCTTTTTGCGGATACAGATTAACACAGCTGCTACTCTGAAACCTGTTTTTTGTTAGGGAATCACTTACTGAATCTGCAACAGTTATGTAGCTTTTGCTTCAAGCTTGGTGAGGACTTCTTGTATTACACCAAGCATCAAACTCTGCCTGTTGTCACATAATGAAAATTATTGATGAATGCTTATATTGCAGTTGCACCTACAGGCACTGGGATCAAGATCAGGATCCTGTTGTGTTACATGTTGGATAAACACATACAAAATATAGTCCTGCTCTGAAGAGCTTACACACTAAAAAGCCTTCCTGCTGAACCTAGTCCAAAACAGTATGCTTAGCTCTACTTAAGAAAAATGCTCCTGAAACATTGGAAGATGGGCTGTGCTCCAAGCTATAAAAATAGATCAAGGAACTTTTTGTGTGCTATTCTGATGGAAAAGATTATTTACTTAGGACAAAATTTTATCTCCCTAAAGCCCTTACAAGATGTAGAAGCCATGTGTTAATGTAGATGTCTCTTCTCATATTACTCTACCACTAACATTTTTACTTGTTGCTGTTGTTGTTTTTAATTTGTATTGACTAGGGTTGGCATAAGGAAGTGTAAGTTACACCTTCCTGTGCTGCCTCATTACTGAGCACATGCAAGGGGGATTCACCTCATGCTAGGGTAGATAGTATTAATACAGCCTACCCTTTAGGTTTTCCACCTTGGACGGGAAGTACTATTTTACATCTGAAGCTCTAGAGGAATTCTAGAACAGAATCTGCTGAGGGGATATTCTGAACTCAGCTAATCCCTTGGCCAAGCCTCCTTCCTGGTCCATGTTGAAACAGTAGCCACTTGAGTCAGTGGATAATGATCCCTGTCATCTATCAGGGGTATTGACCTTTGTAAACCCAACCCATGTTCAGTGACTAGAACCAGGAAATAAAGTGTGCATTTCATTAAAGCATCTCTCTGGTACTGGTCTCTGTTGGAGACAGGATATTGGTCTACATCCAGGCCCTATATCTACCCGTGATAACAATTGCTATATTTCCTTTCTTTTTTGTGTTTATATATTTTACTAATATTTACAAAGATTTTAATGAATAAAATAAATAAATAAAATTAAACATTGCTTTCAAGGTAAATATAGTTTTTGATAGAGAGAATAACATATCTGCCAGTGAGGAGATAAGAAGAAAATGTGGTACAGACTTAGGGGTGCAATTCCATTCCCAACTGGTAAGATTTTTACTTTGTTACTTCCATTAACATTATCAAGAGTTGTACGCAAAACATCCTGTGTGTCAAAAAAAAAAAAAAAAAGTTGAAAAAGTCAAGAAATGCAGATCCCTATAGCAAGTTAACAGCCACGTTGCACGTGTCGTATTTTTCTATTCTGAGATTTTTTTTAAAAAAATGAATAGTGTAAACTATTGTTTTGTTGTTGTTTGTTTTCCTGGATATACAGCACCAGTTATGTAGTTTGCACAACATGGCAGAGTTACTGTTTAGGAACTGACCATTGTGTTATTTTAACTGTTCTCATTTAATGTCACATTGCGTTGGGTTGGTTTTTTTTTGCATTTTATGCACAGTAAAATATATGACTATATGTATGAAGGCTAGGTATGCTAGTGCAAAGATTTTAGTGCATGAGTTTGGATGACCAAATTGCTCATGAGTGGCAAAGTCACTATATACCAGCAGACTCCATCAAGGATTTTATTTATGGACCATATTTTGCAGAAAAACTATTGTTGAAATGTATTGGAGGGTATTACATTTGTTTTATTGGTACTATATTTCATATCTCTCTGCCTTGTAAAGAGAGGTCCCCCCAGTACCATTAATCCAACTCTATGGGCCTAAAAGAGGGAAGGAGTACATGGTCTTCTGACCTGGTCACCAAGAATACCTGAAACATATGATTGGTTAGAACTTCTCTGAAGAAATTTATCATGGGATAATTTGGCTGGGCTTTCAGAAGAAGGGCATTGCTCCATACAGTGTCAGAAATTATAAGATAAATCTAAGAAAGCTGCCCAATCTTGAGTTTTCACTAGAATCCCACCATAATACTTAGTTGGTGCAGCTGCGGCCTGGTCAGAAACCTGCTTGTTCATTTGGTAACACTGATTCTACTAGCAGTCTACTACAAGGATCAGTCCTAGCACAGATCCTGTGTAATAATTACAACAGTGACCTTCCCCAAACACCATCACAGAAACTTGTTTATGCCGATGACATTGTTCGTATACACAGGCACAGAATGCACTGATCACAGAATGCTTCCTGACCAAGGATCTTACGAATATGAGAGAATATTTCTTGGCAGGTAAAACCAAACCCCAGTAAGACAATTGTGTCAGGGTTCCACCTAAACAGTTGAAAGGCTAGGGTGTAGCTTCATGTGGACTCCTGTAGTCAGCAGATAAAACACAATCCCACCCTGAAATATCTTGATGTGACATTAGATCACATACCACTAGCACCTGAAAAAATATCCATGACACAATAGAGATGCATGTTTTAGAGTAGCAGCCGTGTTAGTCTGTATTCGCAAAAAGAAAAGGAGTACTAGTGGCACCTTAGAGACTAACCAATTTATTTGAGCATAAGCTTTCGTGAGCTACAGCATCCAATGAAGTGAGCTGTAGCTCACGAAAGCTTATGCTCAAATAAATTGGTTAGTCTCTAAGGTGCCACTAGTACTCCTTTTCTTTTTAATAGAGATGCATGTAAATCTCCCCCAGAAAGTGAAAGGAACATCCTGGAGGAACCAATGCAAAAACTCTATGGACTTCTCCATTGACCCTTGTTTACCACAGAATTCTACTTACCTTCCTGGACACATAGCTCCCACATTTCTTGTCAACTCTCAACACCATCATGCAGATCATTATGGGCACAGTAAAATCAACACCACAACTGTCGTTTCCCATGTTGGTGCACTTCCACTCACCCTAAATTCACCAGGCCACGAGAATCCTTCAGGACTACTATTGTATTTGGGGGACCAAGGATCTTCCAATACATGAAGACCTAAATAATGTACCAAGATTATGACTCAAATCCAGAAAAACCTCCTTGACTTGCAAGTGCAAGAGCTTGAGGACTCAGGGTTTTGCCCCAAAGATTAATGATGCAAGGTGGAAGGATACCAATGTCCCAAACAAACACCCTATCAAGGTCTCAATCAAAGAACCCAATGGCTTTTCAATCTCATGGAAAATATGGTCAGTACATCCACACATTGCATGGCAGATCGCCTAGCTTCTTCATAAATGGGGACTGAGACACAATCCTATTTGTGGCTGCAGAAAAGGAGTTCAACTATGGGACACATCATCAACCAATAACCCAGACTATCACATCCTGGTGGTATGTATGCCATCCACTCTATCTCACATGAAGCAATTAATTGGATTACCTACATAGACATGTACATATAGTATTGTGTATTTATGCCATACCAAAGAAAAAGGGAAAAGGAAAAACTAATACTGACAGTTTTTAGAACCTCTAAAAATGATCTAAAATGCCTTTTCTGTGAATCAAGGTGGTTTAAGATCCTGCATGGCACCATCTGCCAAGGCTAGAAATTAAGTCTGTATTCATCACTGAAAAATCTGGATTCCCAGCACGCTAATGGGATAACACAGGTGTTCCAGTCCTGTGTGAGTGAGATATCGGACTTCCAAACTGTCACAGGTACAGTACATGGCTGCTACTCTGAAACCTGAGTACTGAATACAGAATGCATTACATTACTGAACTGCAACCCAGTAATACCCATTCTGATCTGACTCAGGTTCCTGCTATATCTATGGCATAGAGAGGAGAAGGGAGGAGAGAAGTAATATCTTTTCTGTGGTAGATTATTTATAGATTTTTTTTAAAAAAATCAGCTGTTTGAAGGCTGCTCAGAAGTTTGGGTCTTCAGAAGTAGCCCTGGCAGAGATTAGTGAGCAGGGTGGAAGTGAGGAACTCAGTGAAATTGTGGTTATCAAGAACATTTGCATTAGATGGAGAGAGGAAATGATTTTACAATTTTTGCAGCAATATTTCAAAATATCACAAGTGAAAGCAAATTTCATGCAAATTTTCATGCAGATTTCCAATGAGGAGAAAATACTAATTGCCATGCATTTTTTGTGAAATAGGGCTGTCAAGGTTCCTTCCCCACTCTGAACTCTAGGGTATAGATGTGGGGACCTGCATGAAAGACCCCCTAAGCTTATTCTTACCAGCTTAGGTTAAAAGCTGCCACCACCAAAGTGTCTAACAATAATAACAGGGGAAGTGCCCACTTGGAAACGTCTCCCCCCCAAAAATATCCCCCCAAGCCCTACACCACCTTTCCTGGGGAAGGCTTGATAAAAATCCTCACCAATTTGCATAGGTGAACACAGACCCAAACCCTTGGATCTTAAGAAGAATGAAAAAAGCAATCTGGTTCTTAAAAGAAGAATTTTAATTAAAGAAAAAGTAAAAGAATCACCTCTGTAAAATCAGGATGGTAAGTACCTTACAGGGTAATCAGATTCAAAGCATAGAGAATCCCTCTAGGGAAAACCTTAAGTTACAAAAAGACACAAAAACAGGAATGTACATTCCATTCAGCACAACTTATTTTATCAGCCATTTAAACAAAACAGATTCTAACGCATATCTAACTAGATTGCTTACTAACTCTTTACAGGAGTTCTGACCTGCATTCCTGCTCTGGTCCCAGCAAAAGCATCACTCACACAGAGAGAACCTTTGTTTCTCTAAACCCCGCCCCCCCAGCTTTGAAAAAATCTTGTCTCCTCATTGGTCATTTTGGTCAGGTGCCAGCGAGGTTATCTTAGCTTCTTAACCCTTTACACGTGAAAGGGTTTTTTGCTCTGGCCAGGAGGGATTTAAAAGTGTTTACCCTTCCCTTTATATTTATGACAAGGGTAATTTTCAAAAATTCAAAATAAAACAGAAAAATCTTGATATGGAGGCTCTCTCTTTGTTTTGGTTTTGTTTAATTATCTTGTCTGTAGTGTTACGTGTCCCTACAGAATCCAGGTGAATCACTCATTTCCATAACACTGAAGACTTTAAAGGCTGTGCTTAACATTCTAAAAATTGCTCTTTACTAGAGTTTCGCCCAAACCACAAAGCATTTTGGGAATAGATTTTAAAAACCACTTTCCACCCGACAGAATTCAGGGTCTTCAGATTCAGGGGTCTGGTTCAATCCTATCTCTTCTATTAAACATTTTCGGTATTTCTAAAGACTTTTATAGGTTTCTGGGAGTTGTGTATGGAGATACAGATATTTATGGATAGGGATTCTGCACCAGACAGGACATTGCTCAAATGAAGGGGAAAAAAATAAGAACAAACAAATAAAATGTACCTTAAAGGTAATATTTGTCCTATCTCTCTTATTTGTTTAAGATTTCTGCCCTTGGTAATTTTTCTGGAAGATGTATCTGAATTAAATATCACTGCAAATACCACAACACAGCAGTAACTGCACACTGTTATCTGTGTTCTCTCTCTGCACTGGGTGGAGGATTTTTAATTTCATACATCATTTACAACTTGCCACAGTGATTCCACACTCTGTACGTCTTCTTATCAGAAAGAAAAAGAAATGTCTATATGGCTCAGCTGGTAGCATTTTTACCTGTGATTCAGGAGACTTTGGTTTCAGATCCCTCACCAGGACATGGTGTCAGAAACCAATACTAATGCTGCAGGAGGGTGTTGACTCATCCAGATGAGACATTAAAATGAGCTCCCTTTCAACCATCTCCAGTAGCTGTCAGTGTAGAAGTGAAGATTACCACCACCCAGTTAGACAAAGATAGACAAAAAGCCAAAGTGTGTTGTCTCCTAAGAAAGTTAAAAAAGAAAAACATGTAGGTTTTGTTGCGAGAGGTATAGACACTTTCTATGTGAAGCTCTCTGTGTTAAAGCCCTGGGTTAAAGTTAGGCTTATGCTTAAGTGCCTCCCTGAATCAGAGCCTGGCACATAACCTATTGTACTAAAAACAGAGAATTTTAAAACCAACTGCATTATAAGTAGGTACTCTTAGTGCCACAGGAATCAGCAATATGGCAATTTTTAAGAGAGAAGTATCAAACAGATGCTAATTATTTGTACTGTCTACAAAACTGCCAACTTCCAGGGGGCGCCAGACTGCTGTGCACTGCTTGACTTTTCTGTTTTCTTTCTTTCTTCATTTTGGCTTGGCCACTGTGCTGGGGTGGGGAAGGGGCAAAAACCTTTTCCGTTATGGCTGGCAAAATAGCAAGGAGCACTCCTGTTCATAGCCTTAGAATAACAATATTGCAGGCCAGCTTTGTGAATAGGTGATGTAGTATATGCTGCTTTCCAACAAACCATTCAGTGGCAACAGCTGAACTCATTAGCATGTTTCTTGGAAACAATATTGTGCTACTGGTGTATGAAGACATACAAAAATGAAATGAAAAGGAGTACTTGTGGCACCTTAGAGACTAACCAATTTATTTGAGCATGAGGTTTCGTGAGCTACAGCTCACTTCATCAGATGCATACCGTGGAAACTGCAGCAGACTTTATATATACACAGAGAATATGAAACAATACCTCCTCAGTAGTGGATTAGTTAGGCCATTTCCTGCACAAATCCAGGTTCTCTCACTCCCTCACCCCCCTCCAAAAACCCACCCCCATACACACACAGACTCACTCTCCTGCTGGTAATAGCTCATCCAAACTGACCACTCTCCAAGTTTAAATCCAAGTTAAACCAGAACATCTGGGGGGGGGGGGTAGGAAAAAACAAGAGGAAATAGGCTACCTTGCATAATGACTTAGCCACTCCCAGTCTCTATTTAAGCCTAAATTAATAGTATCCAATTTGCAAATGAATTCCAATTCAGCAGTTTCTCGCTGGAGTCTGGATTTGAAGTTTTTTTGTTTTAAGATAGCGACCTTCATGTCTGTGATTGCGTGACCAGAGAGATTGAAGTGTTCTCCGACTGGTTTATGAATGTTATAATTCTTGACATCTGATTTGTGTCCATTTATTCTTTTACGTAGAGACTGTCCAGTTTGACCAATGTACATGGCAGAGGGGCATTGCTGGCACATGATGGCATAAATCACATTGGTGGATGTGCAGGTGAACGAGCCTCTGATAGTGTGGCTGATGTTATTAGGCCCTGTGATGGTGTCCCCTGAATAGATATGTGGGCACAATTGGCAACGGGCTTTGTTGCAAGGATAAGGATAACTTACCAACCCATGGAGACTTCAATCTCTGCAACATGATGCTGGAGAGGGTTCTAGAATGGACAAATGCAGTCAAGCACTAGCTCAGAAAGGCATAGGAATTAGAGCTGGGTAGGAAACAATTTTCCCGTGCCACAAAACTTTTTGAAATTTCAAAAATTTTTCCATTCCCATTCTGCTTGGGTAGAAAACCAAGAACCTTAGAAGGCATGCACGCACACACACAAAAACAGAAAGAGAAAGAAACCCCATAATTGATTCAGGTTCAAGTCCCTGCTCTGCCTGGTTCATAAGAGGGACTTGAACCTGTGTATCCCACAATCCAGGTGAATGCTTGGACACCCAGACTATTGGTTATTCTGAAGCAAGGGAGCAGGGGTCTCTCAGTCTTATGTGAGTAGCCCCAGTTAAGGCAGGTGCATATCATATAACAGATTGTCTCTTAAGAACATCAGGCAGTACAAAGAAGACCAGTTAAACAGTAACAGACAGTTTGACATTAGCTAGACCAGCAGCAGCAGCAACCACCTGGTAGTATATTGGCTCAGTTTCTGGGGAATAGTAAAGCATATGGCCAGCTAAACCATTTCTCACATCACCTCAGTGTTTGTTCTGTCTGGGCAAACTCAATCTGTTTCACTATTAGTAGAAGAATCTCTCTTTGATGAAATAGCTCCAGGTGTGTTTAGAAAGGAAACCTTAGTATATAAGGAACTGTGACACGGGCATTGGTTACTGCAAAAAATTGCTATTCTTTATCTCAGCTGTCCACCATCAAACATGTTCTCAGAAGGTATCGTCAAGGCTGCCAGTTGTGTTGGAGACAGAAGGACTTTGTTTAGGGCAGCCAATATGGAGTTCATCACTTTTTAACAGACAAATTGACAAAATGTTCCATATTATCCATCTCTTCCTCTAACTTATGCTACGTCAAAAAAAGTCCAAAAATTGTCTAGAGACAAAACTCACCCTTTTCCTGGGGCTTGGCTTTATTGACAAAAAAATTAGCTATGAAATAACAAAGTCAAGCTTGTGCTTTCTCTCCAGGCTGGCAGCTTCTCAGGTTCTTCAGGAATGTTCACATTCTCTCTGGAGATCCACTATATACATGGGCTGATAAGTTATTTACCTCATGAGATGAAGAACCTATGTAGCCTTTTCCTTGCAGGTTCAATATCTGCTAACACGCTTGATTATTTCAGGCAAACAAACATGTTGCCACTTCTCTTCTGCCATAGAAAGATGTTTAGAAAGGGGCAGAACAGCCAAACATCGATTATCCAAAATATTCAGCCGTTGGATAAAGAAGATTTGACTCTTCATTTTCAACTGAGTGGGTACAGTGCTCTGTAATAGCTTACTCTCTTCAATAGACATTTCTGTTTAATGAACTACATAGTTTATGGCTATATCATTTAGAACAGACTGTTGAAACCGGTGAGAATCACAGAGGGCAGAGACTGAATATTTCTTGTCATTTCTGGATCGTTCTTGTTTTCCTGTATTTGGACACTACCAGTCAAGCATAGTTGACTGAGAATTTAAAGGCCCAATCCAACTCCCATTGAAGTCAATATGAAGACTTTAATCAACTTTAGCGGGAGTTTGATTGGGCCCTAAATGGCTGTTTATCTGATATGTGAGTATTATCAGACACTAGAGCATCTCGGTTATATTCAGCTTCACCCACTGAATTGTGCGCTCAAAAAGAGAGGCTGGGTTTAGGTCAGACTGTAAATTAGGCCCTTGATCTCTGATGTGTTTTATTGTTTCAAGAAAATATATAAACTGCAGTCTAATGTAAAACTTGCTTTTTAGGGGTATAAGAAAGTGTGCAAGCCCTTAAAAGGTAGGGATTGTGCCTATTGTCATGTCCCTCTGTCCCTTTAAGGCCAGACACCCTAGTTGCTTGTAGTTCTCAGAAACAGCACATGACTGAAAGTAAGCAAGGCCAATAGCGGGGAAAAGAATACGAGAGTTCCCTGTGTTAAATGTGAAAGGTTTCAGTGAGAGCAATGGGGTGTGTTCACGTTTGTCTGGGGTCTGTGCCAGGTATGGTGACTCCCAGCTGGGAGGAAGCCAAGGAAGAAGCTTGAGAACGGTCCAGAGTGGTAAGCCTGTATCTAGATGGGAAGGACTTTTTTTAAATCCCCTCAGCAGAGGGGAGAAGAAAAAGGCCATGCAGGTATTTGAGAAGAAGGTTGTGTTGGTGAGCACTGATTAAAAGAGGAGAAGAGAATCCTGGGAGCAAAGAGGGCAGACCTTGACTGGCAAGGATCCAGGCAGTGACTCTCTGGAGATTTTTTGGACTCAGGTTGCAAAGGACTACAGAGAGGTCTCAGCAAGGCTGTGGATGTCAAAGCGTAGAGGGGAAAGCTTGTCGATAAAAGCTGTACTATCTTGTTCCACTCTGGAGCGCGACATTCCACCAAATGTTGACACATGATCCTAAATACTGCCAGAATTGCTTGTTCTATCCTGGATATGTCATTGTCTGCTATGCATTTCTGTCTCTGCAGTGGTGCCTCTCCGCTGCTTATTATATTATCTATCCATCCATCCATCCATCCATCTCTATTTAATGCAGACATTGAGTTAGTTATATAACTCATGTGGGGAATGGCGTGGCTGTGTTTTGGGAGGAATACTAACCACTAGAGTAACTACCAGATTCAAAATTTTAGGCTTAGATGCCAATTATACTACTTTCTACTGGTGTTATTATGGAATAGATGCACATAAAATTAAAATTGCTGTCCTGCAGTAACCTCTGTCGTGACAGCATAACATGAAGTTAAGTCAGAAGTAATTCAAACGTTTTTTCCCCTGAAACAGCAAGGAAATTGTCGAGGAAATTCTGATTCTTCAGTTCACAGGAATGATTCCACATTAAGATTTAGTAAGACAAAGTCAGTGCAACTCTTAAAAATACAATCACTCAAAGCAACATGAGTTTTTGTAAAGTGACAGCTTCCTTCACCAGTTCTGTATCAATGGATAATAAAGAAACATTATTCCTGTAGCTATTCCAAAAGTGTTATACTTATTTAATGATATTTATTGATAAATTTAGTTTAAAATTATGTTAACACCTTCATTATTGTTTGTTTGTTAGAGTAGCACCTAGACACACCCATCAAGATTGGGATACCATTATGCTGAACCCTGTACAAAAACACAAAACAAAAAGCAATTCCTAGAAACCCAAACAATTGCTGCACCTTACAAATGGATAAGTTCCCATTCCTTCACACAAATGCAGACTATATTTTATAGGACTCACTGTGTAAGTAGTGCCAGTTATCACCAATATCATCATAACTACCGATTCCTTTCTTCAGTTTTATCTTCTTTGCTGTTTGTAGTTGTTTGGGGATTTTTTATTTTTATTTTTTCTTCTGTTTTAGCCTGTGTTATTTTTATTAGGCAACAAAAAGGATTTTAATGCCAGCTAGTCTATATTCTTCCTTAGTGGCTGGCTAGTCCTGAGCAGCCAATCAGAACTTCAGCTCAAGCACATCTGGCATTGATGAATGGACACCTTGCAGATCTACTTAATGATTATCCCCCTCAGAAAGAGAGAAGAGCACAGGAATCACAAAACCTTGCTGCTTGCATTAGATTTCTTAAAATTTCAGTGCATCAGGTACATCTGTGAGGGTTTTTTATCTTCATTAAGTTTCTTGTTTTAAATCATATTATAAAGCCAAATGAATGCATCATTATCTCCATTTCTGTGACATGTTTCCATGTAAAACAATTTTCTGGAGAGAGAGTATTTTAAAAAACGAAATAAGGATCAATTTTGTGATATCCCAAACCATTCTCCAAGTGTGAACATTTGCCTGACATAAAGATTTAATACATTTAAGAAGCGTTTTTGAGTAGCAGTGAGCAAACGAGATGTATAACCAGAAAATACCAGCAGCCTATGTGTTTTGAGTGACTTGTGATATTGTAAGAAAAACCTAGGAAAACTCAGAATAGAATTAAAGGGATTTCTTTTGTAACATATATATACAATACAATAATACACAGAATATATATCAAGGAAAAGTGGGTGAAAAGAGAACATTTGCATGTCTGGTATTTAAAAAAAAAAAAGAAAAAAAAAGCCTGTTGCAATATATTCCAAAAATTGTTCAATGGCAGTTCATATGAAAAGATGACCCCTGTATCTTGTCAAGGTCAGTGAAACCTGAGATAATGATTACATAAGTGCCACTCAGTTAATATACAGCTGCCTACAGGGTAACAGAGAGTGGTCATTCAGTGGTATTTCTCAGGACCTGTGTGCGTTAGAATTTGCCTTTATTTTCATATGATGAAACTTTCATGATTATTATTGGTATGCTCTCCAGCCACCTCCTGATGCTAACCATGGAGTTGAAAGTATTTTATAATGGTCCTCTGATGTTACAGCTCTTACCTTGCTTTGCTACCTTTGATCTATGCTGCAGTTTGTTCAGTGCAGAAATAAGAGATGGCAGTGTTTTTCCTTTAGGGGGCTCCCCTGTGTTTTGTTGCACTGTAATCACATACTGAAGATACTGCTTAAAATGGCCTGGATGCAGAATGACCCTGCACTACACTTAGGGGGATGAGAACCAGCACTACAGCAAAAGCAGTGATGCTTAGGGTGAGGGTGGATGGAAAAGGAAAGAGGGATGTGTTGCAAATGTTCAGCTATGTATAAAAACTGAAAACAAAATAGACATTTGCTTTGCAGCCTATTGATTTGGGGGAACTAGAATATAGATGGAGAGTCAGTTCCTTCTTGCCATGTTTCTCTCCTTAGCTTCAGGAGAGACATGAGGAAAGCTTAATCTGAAGTATATGCATATGTCAGTGGAAAACAGGCTCCTCAATTTTGGGAGCAAGACTATCAAAATGAGTAATTAAAATGGAAAATCCATGTTATGCCACTTTATTTAAACTAAGCAAAAATAAAAGCTATGCCAGAAATACATGAGCTCTGAATAGTCCCCAGTTTGTAAGTAGCACTGTTTACTTGATTACTGAGACTTGATAAAACCGACTGAAGTTTTTGCGGCCTTTTTTGGTTTTGGCTTGATGTATTCATGAAAATACAGAGGAGGTATCACTTCAGTGACATATTAGGCTAGCATGAATTCTAAACATTAGCAGTGGCATTGAAGACAAGAAAAAAGCATTACACTGAATTGTTTTTAAAATGCAGCTCCCTTGCATCGCTTTTTCCACCACCTTGAATGAGCAAACCTTTATGTGTATATGTACATACATGCATGCACATGTGCTCTCTCTGTCTCTCTTGCACGCACACAAATATATACAGAACAGCAGTGGTTCTCAACCTTTCCAGATTACTGTACCCCTTTCAGGAGTCGGATTTGTCTTGTGTACCCCAAGTTTCACCTCACTTAAAAACTACTTGCTTAAAAAAATCACACCAAAAAATACAATAGTGTCACAGCACACTATTACTGATAAATTGCTTACGTTCTCATTTTTACCATATAATTATAAAATAAATCAGTTGGAATATAAATATTGTACTTACATTTCAGTGTATTGTATATAGAGCAGTATAAACAAGTCATTCTCAGTATGAAATTTTAGTTTGTTCTGACTTCACTAGTGCTTTTTATGTAGCCTGTTATAAAACAAAGTAAATATCTAGATGAGCTGATGTACCCCCTGGAAGACCTCTGCATACCCCCCAGGAGTAAACGTACCCCTGGTTGAGAACCACTGCTGTACAGGACAATAGAACATTTCTAAAGTCTATTTCAGAAACATAACTCTGTAGAAAGCAAAGTGCATTATTATAGTATTGCCCTTAGAGATCTCCAAGGGGCAGAGAGAGTGACCACAAAGAGTGGCAACACTTGATTACGAGAGTATTTCCCTTGAAGGGGTCATTCAGCTTGACAACAACACTGACAGCCTGTAACATGCATTTGTCACACACATATACCGAACAATGACAATTACAAATGATTTCAAAAAGCCTTTTGTTTGACACAGGCTGGAAGTTGAAAAGGAGTCCAAGAAAGTTAGGCGCGCAAATCCCATTGAAATTCAATGTGAGTTAGGCTCCTAATCTCCTTAGGCTCCTTCTGAAAATCCCAGCAACGGTTTGCTGTGTGTATGTCTCCTTTCTTTCTGTAAATTTCAGCATGGGTTTGGAAAAATAAGGACGGATACAAGGTAACATTCTATACAGTTAGGACATTGGGGTTTAAATTGTACACTTATTTGAAACAAAACTTGTACTATTAGTTATATGTGATTGTGATTGATATAAACATTATGACAGAATGCTCCTTGCTGGAGGAGCAAATCTCTGACTGGGAAACCCAGATTATAGCAGAATCAAGACAGAGTCCTGTCTCTCAGACAAAGCCCTTCGGATCTCCCTATCTTCTTGAGATTTGGACTCCGGCTCCAGAGTTAACTAACTTCTAGCTCAAAATGACCAATTTCTTTCCAGGCTATAGTCATAATTTCTCCCCTCCTTCCATAAGCTCCAGCTGCGGGTGCGGGCTCTGGGGTCGCACTGGGAATGAGTGGTTTGGGGTGCAAAAGGGGGCTGGGGCAGGGTGTTAGGGGGTTCGGGCTCTGGGGTGGGGCTGGGGATGAGGGGTTTGGGCACAGGAGGGGGCTCTGGGCTGGGTTATGGGGGGGTGAGGGCTCTGGCTGCAGGTGCGGGCTTTGGGTGGGGCCAGAAATGAGTGGTTCAGGGTGCAGGAGAGGGCTACAGGCTGGGGCAGAGGGTTAGGGTATGTGGTGGTGGGGGGAGGACTCCAGCTGGGAGTGCAGGCTCTGGGGTGGGGGTGGGGGTGGGGGTGGGAATGAGGGGGTTTGGGGTAAAGGAGGGGGCTCTGGCCTTGGGCAGGGAGTCGGGGTGTGGGGGTGGGTGAGGACTCCAGCTGGGGGTGCAAGCTCTATGGTGGGGCTGGGGATGAGGGGTTTGGGGTGCAGGAGGGAGTTCCAGGCTGTGATAGAGGGATTTTGGGGGGCAGGCTGGGAGGCAGGCTCTGTCTGGGGGTGTGGACTCTGGGGTGGCTGGGTTTAGGGTGCTGGAGGGGGCTCCGGGCCAGGGAAGGGTGTTAGTGTAGCGGGGGGTGGGGGGGGCGGGTGATGCTCCAGCTGCGGGTGTGAGCTCTGGGGTGGCACTGAGGATGAGCAGTTTGAGGTGGAGGAGGAGACTGGGGCAGGGTGTTGGGGAGGTACAGGAGCCACCATGTTTCCTTTTTGATCAGGTGTTCCAGTTGAAAACCAGATGCCTGGCAACCCTAGTGGTAAATTGTATTCATAATGCACCTTTGATCACTCACCTTCCTGCGTCCCTAAACCATCTTCTCTGGAACTTGAATCTGGTCTACACTCAAATCTTTTGCTGGTATAGGAATGTCTTTTAGAGGTGTGATTTTTTTTTAACAACATTTATTATCAGCAAAAGTGTATACCTAGTATAGATGCAATTATAGCAGAAAAAAAATTACTTTTTTCAGTGTAGCTGATTTCAATCAGGGAACTAGCACAAGCTATAGCTACAAAAGTACTCTTTTGCCAGTATACGTTGTGTATACACTGTATGAGCTATACTGTAGCTGTACCACAAACCCTTTCTCTTTTGTAGACCAGGCCTTATTCTGTGTTCTCAGACTCTGACTGGCTTTAAACAAATATTGTAACTTTTAAAACTATCACTATTATACTTTATAAGAGAGTGACTTTAATTATGGTAGCTGGGCTGTAATTAAAGAATAATTACACTGTAGTTATCATTTTTATACTTGTCATTACATTAATTCCATGAAGTTTCATTCAGTAATATAATATAATTCTATCATAACCATAAAGTTAACTAAATGCCTGAGAATTATTACCCTGTAAATGTAGTTGATGTATCTGGATTCTAAAAATATACTTGCAAGTATAAAACCAAAGGGGTAGGCCATATAACCTTATCCTTATATGAACTGGAAGTAATTAGTTATCAAAAAGCATAATTATAATTAAATCATACAATAATTGTAGTGTGAGTGTTGTGTAATTACCACAATTGTTTAAACTGTAGACTCAGCACCTATAGAACTCTTTGTATGCGCTCAAATATGGATTTCTCCCCTGTATGTAAGATGCTTTGAAGTGCAGGAAGGAGAATATTCAGTCTTGAACCAATGGCAAATCTATACTCCAGTATTTTCTGGCCTATATATAAAGCTGAGGGAATAATGAAAAAATAAATAATGGGATTAAAAAGAGTTTAAAATGGTTAACTTGTGTGTATACCTTTGTTTGTTTGCTTTCCTTGAATATTCAATTAAATGAGTTTGCTGGTAGGAGCATCTGCTGAAACAGAGAATTTTAAGTTAAGATGACAGAATACTCATGGAAAGTGAACTTTGAATTTGCAGGTTTCAGAGTAACAGCCTGTTAGACTGTATCTGCAAAAAGAACAGGAGTACTTGTGGCGCCTTAGAGACTAACAAATTTAAGGTGCCACAAGTACTCCTGTTCCTTTTATATACACATACAGAGAAGGTGGAAGTTGCCATACAAACTGTAAGAGGCTGATTAATTAAGATGAGCTATTATCAGTCGGAGAAAAAAACTTTTATAGTGATAATCAAGATGGCCCATTTAGACAGTTGACAAGAAGGTGTCATATTATTTAGGAGATCAGGCTAGATGATCATACTGGTCCCTCCCATTCTTAATCTATTAATCTAAATAGGTATTTGCCATTAAATAATTTCAGTGTCTGCAGTATTCAAGATATTTCCTGTAGTAAGCATAGAAAAGTACCATGGAATACTGCAGAGACTGAAGTAACTGTATTTTATTATCATATTGTAAAACCTAAATGCTTTTAGGGTTCACCCTTGTATGTTGATGGCTTCAAAAAGTCCAGGTTATGTTTTATGTCACAAACTTATTTACCAGAAATATCTGACATTGTAGATCCACTACTGTTTCATCAGCTTCCAGCACCCTAGCAAGAAAGAGAGAAAAGAACAGGCAAATTAAGGTAGGCAAATAGACAAAAGTGAGATTAAAATATTGAGTCTGAGCTGCAGGCTTTCTAGTGGATTCCCCCACATTTCTTTTGGACTCACCTGGGAGTCATTTTATTGACACACATCACATTCTGTAGCAGCCCACACACTGGCTTACATATGTATTCACTTTACTACAATTTGTGAGACGAATCTACCTGCCCAAGAACGATTGCTATTAATATTTTATTGCAAGTTCCAGGTTTGATCCAATGCTGCCATTCTGACTCGGTTTCTTCACCACAAACTCCAGTTCTTTCTCTGATTCTCCACTGCTGATGGCCTCTTGGAATAGAAACAGGATGGGCACAGATCTGGCTGCTAGTTTTGTCCTTTTTAATTCTGCAAGACTTTTCAGTATTTAAAGAGTTTATTCAGAAGACGGAGATCAGGAGGAAACATTAGGCAATGCTGTAATGCTGTTGAAAATAGCACAGCAGTCCACACCCAGTTACTTTGTTGATAAGTGTTATATAAATACAAAAAACAATTGTATTAGCATGCCCCCCAACACAGTTTTGGCTTATAAGCCAAAGGTTTTGTGAGAGAGAACCCTCTGAGAAAGACTGGACAGCTTCCTTTTGTACTTTTTATGTTCTGTTGTGTTGGATCTTTTAGACTTATATTTGTTATAGAATATTAGGCTTAGTAACTTATGACATTGGGTTGAGATGAGACTTTACCAAAATATGGAACACAACCCAACCACATTATGCAATATGGAATAGTATTAAGATTTTAATGTTTTTGTGACAGCTTTAGCTATTGTTTTATTGTGAAAAAGAGGAGTTCAGGAAGCCAGTTGGGATGTAATGCAACATGTCTTGAAAGTAACGTGTCAACTCAAGAACAAGGAAAGACACTTTCTTCTTAACTTTGTGTTAGCAAGATAGACACTGACTTTGCAGAATCGCTGTAGCAAGTTGCAAATGATGTATGAAATGAGATAGCCTGCCCATGGCACAGAGAAAATCTATAGCTAGTACTACTGTGCAGCCACTGTGGCACTATGTGCTATTTGCTGTGAGATACAGCTCAGTTATAGCCTTCATCTAGGCACCAAATGTTAGACAACAAGAAAAGGAAAATATTTTAAATGAGCTTTTCTGTGTCCGGTATTGTCTCTCTGTCCAGTCCTATTGTCAAGCAATCAGCTTTCTATAATGTTTCTTGTCACATAAAGTCTTAAAATATTAAACCTTAATATTCCACCTTTCCTGTGGAGTTAAATCCATTGGATAACACTGAGATCCCTTAATAAAAAATCTTCTTCCAAGATTGGTGGAATTTTAAAGCACCAGGACTGCAACTTCCTTTCTCTCTAAAAAATCCAAAACATTCTATCCTCATTAAAGTTAACAAGATTTTTAAAAGAAACGATAAGTTTGTTAGAGTTTTAAAAATATTTGAGGTTACTGGGAGGGTATGAAAGTGTGAAGGTTTTTGTTTTTGTTTTTTTTACATTTTTTACCATTACAGAATAAAGGAATATTTGTCATCAACCTGAAATGACTTCAGGAAGAAATCCCATTGCAGTATAAGGTCTGGATAATGGCATAGCAGACGCCTTGTCTCATTTCCAGTTCGATAGATTTCGTGAGCTTGCCCCAGGAGCTAGCAGTAAACCCAAGCAGATGCTGCTGGCTGTCTGGAACCTCGGAATATGATGTGGTCGGCGGAATTGAGATATTTGGCTCCAGGCTTACAAGTTGTTTCTTTTGTTTTCTCTTAAGGAGTCTTGTCAATTAAGGATCCAGAGAGTGGATCACCTATACAGCCCTCCGTGGAGGGCAGTTGTTGCTGTACTGGGTCAAGGATAATGCAGCTGCTGGTGTCCCTTGATGATCACACATGGGACAATGGGTTCTTTCTCCCCAGTAGGGCTGCTAGGCAAGAGGCCATCTGGAGATATCTGGAAACCTGTCTGGGTTGCGGGGGGAGGCAGCCAAGCAATGGCACCTCCTTGTGGCAGATGTCCAGTGCAGGTACTCCATAGGGAAGGCAGCTAGTGATCAGATAAATGGTTTGGTAAAGGACGTAAAAGGAGGAACTGGATAAAGGAACAGAATGGGGGAGGGGGTCGGGGACTCCTCAGATTGATACGTCAGGGAGCCAACCGCCCCCTACACCACCCTGTTCTCATAGCCCACCTTAACCCTCTTACGAGGGTGGTGGATGGTAAGGTCCAAGCCATGGGTCAGCTGGGGGACCTGGATGGAAACAAAGGGGGGCTGGTGGAAGCCACGGAGAATTTATTTGAATAAGTATGGATTTGACTGCACTGTACACTGTACACTTTATCTGCTGGGTAGTCCCAGATATCTATATAATAAAGTTGTGGCCTGATTAAAATCCATAACAAGTGTCTCCTGTCCTTCTTGCGGTGTACCCAGGCAATAGGATTTAAAGGTGTGTTGTAGGAAGGTTTTAACTAACATGTTCTAGGATGTTGGACAAAGCGGTGCAGACCCAAACATGTACTATGTAAGTTGGTTGAGTTAAAGTTTAGGCTCCCTCCAGGCTTTCATGCAATCATTTGAGCGCTGCAAAAGATGATGGATGAGATTCTCACCCCTGCTCTGGCCACTCTATGTCAGCTAAAATTCCAAGATCCAGCTACGGGAGGATTCCCCTGGTGCAGAAACTGAGGAAGGCAGCCATAGGTTATCCTTGAGGAACTCCTTATAATTCCTGACATGCTGAGGGTAGGGCTGAGGGCAGGAGGAGTATTTCAGGAATGGGGCTGCAGCACATAGTGCTGTGGAGATTCCAGGCAGCAAGACAGCCCACGAGGCTGTCTAAATTCTGCCAGGGGCCACCACCCTCCCCCTGGGCTGCAAGTTCTGTGCTGCACCTCTGAGAGATTCAGCACGGAATCCAGTACTGCCCATTGTAAGCATTCAAGAATCATAAGTGAGACCCAAACAATTCATGAGGTTGGTTTAAAAATCATGAAATTTATTAAAATACTATGTTATTATTTCTTTTTATGAGCCTTCTAATTTACACTTGATTCATATTTTTAAGCTTCTCTGTACAACCATGAGGGTTAGAAAATTACTGGGTGTTGTGAGAATGGAAATTCTCATGAAATGACTTGATTCTAGGATGTGGGACTTAAAAAAACAACAACAACAACAACAACAAAAACCACCTAATACCATGTCTCACAGTCAAGGTGCCAGAGTCGGGAACACTAAGAATTTCATACTGCATGTCTTGTTTACACTAGACTTCTCAACCATGTTAGTTAGAATCCATTAGTAACGTCTTCTAACAAAACACCTTTTATTCAGATCTAGACACGGCCTCTGTGTCTTTCATGACAATGGGGCATGATTTTTGTATATGCTCCTTCCTGTGTTTCGCCCTGTTAATTTGGGTGGGTAATCTGAGCTAAGATTCTGATTCACTGGAGACAGTTTTCACCCCCAAGCAAGTTCTAATGAAACATTAGTTCTCCATCCTGATGCACCCCCTCTCTCCTTACTCCGCCTCCTCTCCTTCCCCTGTCTCTGAAGCAGCTCTTTCCTCCTCCTTCCTGCTGCTGCCCATCTTTTTCCTTTCCCCATCTCCCTTTGCTACATAGAATCTGCCAGATTTAGGCAGGTCTTTATTTATTTAGCACTCACCTGCAGCCATGCTACATTTGCAATTTTTATGTTGATTATAAAAAGGTGAAGTGTTAGTTTACAAATTTCCCAGTTTAAGGTGTTGGGTTTTTTTAATCGAAAGGGAAAGCTACAGTCTAGTGTGGCTACTAATAAGCATGATGGAAAACTGCTGTTGGCTGAGGTTTTATTTTTCAATTTCTCTTTTATACACACGGATGATTTTAAATCTGTACCTATTGCTGACTTTCTTTATTTTGACAACAATTATGATTTTTTAACTCATGATTTGATACATCGAGGAGCGAAGGGGGGGAATAGGTTCTCTTGGCACATCCCTCTCCCTTCCTTCAACATCTCTGTACGGAAAATCAAGTTCAGAGGGGTTGAGTTCACTAGCTAGCAGCAAGAAGTGCCTGATCAGAACTACTGACCTCTCATCTGGAGATATCCTGAATTAATAGGGTCAGTACAGCCAAGGAAAGACTGGTATTCATCCAGTATCACTAGCAAGGTGTCTTGCAAAATGCATAGCTCTATGATTTCCTTGTGTTAAGAACATTGATTTATTGATTATTTATTAACCATATCATTTCAGAAAATATATCTACTGTCAAAATATTTTGACTAATCAAATATTTACTCTGTCTCTTTGGTGTTTTTCCCCATATAAACAAGTATATTTAATCATGGACCCAAGCCTATTGTGTCTTTATAGGAAAAACTACTGTTCAAGTCAGTGGGTATTTTGTGTGTGTCAGACTGTGTCTTAAATGTTTCCCTATCAGAGAAGCCACTTGTTCTGCTTTCTGGCATTTTTGAAGTAGGAGTCCTAAGGAGTGATATTATTATTATTATTTATTATTATTGCAGTGTAATGATGTATTTTCTGAAGATTAATGTTCCAAAAATGACATTCTGAAAAACAGTTATCTAATGCTGTCACATAAGACCGCCTTTATCAAGTACTGTAGAAACAACAGTTCAGTGACTAGAGTAGTTCATTCCATAGCTTGGTAGTGTTGTTATTTTGACAGAAAGCTGCATCCTGTAAGTGTCTTAGACAAACATTTCTTTAGAAATGATATCAGTCAAGGAAGCATGCACTGTCTAAACAAGTTTGGAATAACACGATTTGTTTTGTTTTCTTCTCGATGAATGTGTTCGAGTGTATTGTTTTATAGTATATTTAAACACCTCTATAAGTTTGTGGTCTCTTCAGTTTCTCTGTTTAATTTGTACATCTGTTATTCTTTATTGTCTAAGCTTCATGCAGTATACATTGCATTCACCAACAAGGGCATCTAAAATATGCATGCATTGGAATCTGGGAAGGATTTGGTGAATTTGGCAGATTTCAAATATGAATATAAATTTTTGACCATTTGAACTATTGCAGTTCAAACACAGGCTGTCCCCTTTAAATCACACTCAGTAATACTGAAACTGCTTCCTGTCACCATGTGAAAGCCACTAATAATAATCCATTATCACGTAATGTATGGGAGCACTGACTTACTATAGTTTTCTCATTAAGGAGCTGACTCTGTGGTCAAGTAATTTTCTGTATTTGGTGCCAGTGTGCATCTAAGGCAGGTGGGTCAAGGGATGCACTTTCAATTCTTTCATTCCAGAAAAGAGGAAACCCAAACTCAGATTGCAAACGCTTGTACAGAAGGCTCCAAAATATAGTAAAATTGCTGTCAAAACTTGTGCACGTTACACACACTTTAGTTTCTATTTAACCTATTTCACTTTAGGGGATTCTCTTCTTTTCTTCAGTTGTACTCTAGTCCTACATAGAAGTGATACTGTTACTAAAAAATGTGGAATTATCTGACTGGATATATATATGGTTGTAGAATTATCATATATTCATATAATGCTTATAATCTACCCGCCCTTCCCAAAGCACTTCATAAATCTTGCCAAACAATTGTACGAATTACATGTAATATATATGCACCTCATACATGGTGATGATATCGTTATGAAAAGTGTAGAACATTGTTTTTTTTTTTTGTGAACTTTTGGCTGCCTCACCTGAACTCTGCCTACTAATCCCTCAGCCCTGGAACTGCTTTGAACATTGCAAACCTCAGAATACTTCAAATAGCCTCCTCTTTTATTTAACCTTGAAGGGAAATGCCTACCAAGAGGAAACATTTCTTTACTCCACATATAAAATTCTTCCACTCTTTTCCCTCCCCACCCAATTTACATTTACCTGAGATCCGCTGTTCACAATATTCAGCCCTGAAGCCATGTCCATTTTAAGGACTGATATCTCATAAACCTTCCAGGGTAGAAATAGAAGCCTTATGCTACTGCAAAAGAGAGAGAGAGAGCCCCCAGCTTTCCAATGGGATACTCATCACTTATTTCATGTCCTGGAGAGTCCTATGATAGCCTTTAAAATAAGATTTTATTATGTATATAAAATGAACTCTGGGTCATTCTGATATATATCTAAAATACAGTAGTTCCCGTTTTGGTTATCCTTCCTCCAAAGTTTATATGGTTTAACTCATGGTACTGAGGGAGTCTGGTTCTACTGGTGGTGTGATATAGAAAACAGTACCATGTTTTAAAAAACATTTTAAAATATTCTAAAATAGATTTTCAGTAAAATACATGGCATATCCAGTATACATGATCACAACATGATATAAAGATTTTGTTGGCATTTATTAAGGAATGATTTGAGGACTGGAAAACCTGCCTTGTAGTCAAAGACTAAAAGCTCAATCTATTTAGCTTAACAAAGAGAAGTTAAAGAGGTGACTAGTTTATGGTCTATAACGGCGATGTCCAATATGTTCAACAGTAGCCACATGTGGCTAATAGGCTACTGAATTATGGCTAATGCATGTGGGTTTTTTATAATATGGCTTAATGTGGCTTTTTTATAATGTGGCTAATAAGAAAAATTCAAAACCACCAGTGTGGCTAGCATCGAATTTCTATTGGACACCGCTGGTCTATAAGTACTTATGTAGGGGAAATATTTTTGATAGTAGAAGGCTGTTTAATGTAGCAGACAAAGGCACAACAAAATCCGACTGCTAGAAGCTGAAGCTAGACAAATTCAGAGTAGAAATAATCCATACATTTTAATAGTGAGGGTAATTAACCATTGAAACAATTTACCAGAGGATGTAGTGGATTCTCCATCATCTGAAGTCTTTAAATCAAGACTGGATGTTTTCATAAAAGAGCCACTGTTTCTCAAGCAGATGCTATGGCTTGATGCTGAAATCACTTAGTTGGTATAATTCTATGGCCTCTCTCAGACAGAGGGTCAGAATAGATTATTGTAATGGTCCCTTCTGGACTTAAAGTTTATGAATGTATGACTATTCATGAGCAATTTTATCAGATATACATTGTTTTAATATATATTTTATAGAACTGTTATATTTACATTTGATTTGTTTAGCTCATTCAGTATATCCTATATGTTTGTGATTAGTTTTGAAGACAAGTAAATTTCTTCAAAGTTTTCACTGTCTGGTTTTCATAGTTGTTTTTTTTTTTTTTTTTTAATTGCAAACATGGTGAAAATAAATGTACCACAGACATTTTAGGGTTCTGTTGTATATAAATCACTTCCCCCCACTTTTGGAATGTAGCCCCTGGGGTGGTGGTGGGTGGGTGGGAACAAAGATATTATACTACTGTTTGTACTAGCATCATAGGGCTCTCTGATCTGTCATTTGGGCCCTTCGGTGTTACCATAATACACACACATATATACAGTAAAGTTCAGTGCTTCCTCCCCTGTGCCCAGCCCCACTCCTTGCTCATAATTCCACATATTGCTGCTAGGGCCTGGCATTTGGGCATGACACCTATGAGCACAGAGCAATTTCCAGTTGCAAGGGATGGTCTCTCCCAGGCTGCTGCTGATTATGCTACACCTATTGTAATCTTCCTCCCAGATGTCTGCCTTTGATGAAGATCTAGTGTGGTCTCTGGTCACAAGGGGTACAGCTGAATAGTGCACAGTGTTCTCATTACTTAAACCTAGGACTCATTGCAAGGGGGGGACCCTAACATTCTAATTTTAGCTTTGACTCTGGCCGTAGTCAAGTTACTTAACTATAGCTTTTCTTCCCCCATTTTTGAAATGGGACTAGTTATATTTACCTGCCTCAAAGAGGGGTTGTGATTATTAATCGAATTCTGTATCATGGTCTTATAGAAGAGGGGTGGAAATCACCAGGCTCTCCAGAAGCTGGGGGCCTACTATCTCCCTCTTCCCTGGCTTATTTGGAGAATCATCTCTTGAAACTCATTTAAAAAATGCTGACCACAATGCACAGACCTCGATGCAAACACACAATTTCTGTAGCAGCAGGTACAGGGGAGAGGATGGGGATTTAGGTACAAAATGAGTGAGCTGAATAAGGGAGTGTGACACAATCATTTAATTGACCTTTCCCTAAATCTTAATTCTAGTCCTATGCACACCAGTGTGATTGTGGAGAGAAGGCAACTTATACTTATGGAGAAAGATCCTGAAAGATTGCTTGCAGGCCCACTCAAAGATGCTAAGTTTGGTTAAGTGAAGAGGAATAATATATCTGATAGAAATGGCAATAATTTAGGTAGCCAGCATGTAAATATCAAAGTTTGACTTTGTCCAAAAAACTTGGATTAACAACTCTTTCCTCCCAGTTAGTGCCAAAAGATTTTCAACGTCCTCAAGTTGTCAAAACTTTGTCATGTTTTCATGTCACCAGAAAGACAGTCCCTCCCAAGTTTTATTTTGGAGGTGTCACTTTTTCAGTGCCGAATCAAGTGGAGGATGTCATCTACAGCAGTGGCTCTCAACCTTCCAGACTACTGGACCCCTTTCAGGAGTCTGATTTGTTTTGCGTACCCGCAAGTTTCACCTCACTTAAAAATTACTTGCTTACAAAATTAGACATAAAAATCAAAAGTGTCACAGCCACACTATTACTGAAAAATTGCTTACGCTCTCATTTTTACTATATAATTATAAAATAAATAAATTGGAATATAAATATTGTACTTACATTTCAGTGTATAGTATATAGAGCAGTATAAACAAGCCATTGTATGAAATGTTAGTTTGCACTGACTTCGCTACTGCTTTTTATATAGCCTGTTGTAAAACTAGGCAAATATCTAGATGAGTTGATGTAGCCCCTGGAAGACCTCTGCGTACTCCCAGGGGTACATGTAGCCCTGGTTGAGAACCGCTGATCTACAGAATCACCAACATCACTTCCTGCAGCATCTAGCTTTCGCTAGTAGTCTCCTGTGCAAGTATCAACCGAATCTGAGCCAAAGTTTATAAAATCTCTCAAGATCACAGCTTACTCTGATACTGGTGCAATCCTTATTTTATTCATTCTTTATCAAACATTATCAGGAGAGTACATGAAAATGGCTCAATTCTCAACTGAGCTCTCTAGAGTGGACAAGGACACTAGTCCGCAGCTCACCCAAACCTGAATAAGCAGCAACAGCATTCACTCCTCCAAGTTGGGACTTTGATCAGGTTTTGAGTTGTAATAAGAATTCTTCACAGCAAGACACAGGCAGAGACACTGCCAGACTCAAACACCTGGGGGAACCAGAAGTAGGACTCCAGCTTCTTAACTGCTGGCTGACATCTGGGAAGGGGGAAGTAATGGCTCCCACACTGGCTGGGCCAAGAAGGAAGGACATCCACTCGGGGGTTGTCAAGTAGTGCTCTGAGGGGGAGAGAGACATTTCCCTCCATTGGGGATGGGGGATCATGAGGGTGTAGTAAATCCTGAGGAAGATGCAGTGTAAATTTGCCTATGAAAGAGGCACAGGATCAATCCGCGGACAGAGACCAGACCCCCCTCATCACCGCAGTCCCCACAAAATGACTGAAAAGCTGTCCTGCTCCAAGAGGCCCATATAATTTGCACCCACAAAAGTGCATGGGATATTCTGGGTCATTTTGTGGGGTGCAGACTCAAAAGATTGAGAACCAGTTTTTATAACGAGTCCTAGGTAAACTTTACCTGTAACTGGATTTTTCTTAACACTGCCCTGTCCTAGTTTCTTATGCATACTCTGGTGCCATTTCCTCTGGTGTCAGCTGATATCAGCCGCCCTCTCAGTTATTTTTAATTCCTCTTTTCAGTCCAGTAGCCAGCCTGCCATTTGGGTACCATTATCTTCTCATGCACTTGTAAAGTAGGAGAGCTTCATTTTGATCATAAGGGTAATTTTGTTGTCCTCCAGCTGGAACACCACTCTTCTCTAACTATCTCCTACAGCTAATTCTTGTGGCACCCTCCCACGCCCTCATCTGATTTTCTACAGGATATGGCATGCTTAATCTCTGTAGATTTCAGTTTGGGAACTGCCTTTGTCCCTTCTGTCTTAAACCAAAAAATGATTGCAATATGACATCTTCAGGGAGGTGGTGATCATGAGTCAACTCGTAACATTATTGGGTTGAAAAGTATCTGAGCTATATTTTTTTTTTTTCTATGTAGACTCTGGTATGAGGTTGCCTCGTGACAGTCCTCTCCTCTTGGGTATTCTATTGCTGAAATCAACTGTTTTAATATCTCCTTCCCCAGCATTGGTTATGTGAGCATAACACGTCCCAAAAACCTTTCACCAAAGTTGGTTATTAGATTTTGAGGCATGAGAATTAGTCGGTCAGCCAGTGCTAAATTCCATAAGTTTCTTGTGTTATATAAAGCACTGCTAAAATTCCTGACGTCTATATTTGTTTCACCAAATGAATGGACCTTAAGCTGGGGACTACACTGGTATTTTTGAGCTTAATATTATTAGAAGTTACTGTGGGAATGAATGAGGATCATATTACACTCTATATTCTGCAGACTGTTTACGGAGCAAGAAAGTAGTTTAATAAACAAATACTTACTTTGCCTCTTTAAAGGGAATTATGTTTATTTTGGAAGCTTCCTCTTGGTAATATAATCCATTTTTTAAAAAAATAGCTTTTCCTTTTATGTTTACCATCTCTAAAAAGAGGGGGGAAAGCCTAATGGATGAATATATACACTCATCCTCGGTATAGATCAACACAGCAGTTATAAAGGCTCAGCTACAAACCAAAAAAGAATAATATTCAATAGAACATTTGGTTTAGATATTAAACTACGGAAGTTAAATAGCTCGCCTTATTTGATTTTGTAAAAGCCTTGTAAAAGTAAACTACAGGGGGCAGGAAATATTAACCAGATTTCACAAGAATGCTGATGCACAAAATTAATTGGGGCTGCGTAGCAGCTTTACAGAATCTTGTGGATCTTGGAAATTATTTGTCTAGTCTTTTTTTTATTAAATGATTGATTATATTGTTTTGAAATCGGCTAAAAAAAATTGGTGATTTGGTTTAGACTCCTGATTTTTAGGCGGTAAAATCCAGAGAACAAGATGATATAAAGTTCTGTTCAGGACTTTGGTTTCAAAGACCATTCCCCACTGCCCCCAAATCTTAAGTTACTTTCTGTTACTCTTTTTTATTACTTCCATCAGAGTCTGTTTTAAAAATAAACTGAAGCAATTTTCATTAGTTCTGCATCCCCAGAGTTTTGCATAACATGACGTATTTTACCAACACACACAATGAAATTAAAATCATGTCCTGGCTGTCTCTTATCTCAGCAAGGTACTTTTTCTTCTTTAAATCTTCTTCTCCATTGAGATCTGCTTCCTTGATGGATTAGAAAACTAGTGTGAGTTTTCCAGTTTGTCAACAAATGTAGGACCTAAATGCAGACATGTGTAACTCTATATCAGGGATAAGATGAACCTAGTAAGTGCAACAAAGGGACACCTAGATTGTTTTGTTGTTTCTGCTTTATCATGTGTGTTTACTGATGGTTATTAATGCCACCAAACAAAATACACTGATTCTTTTCCCTTCTAGCTTTCATACTGAAAAAAACTTAAACAATTCTCCAGATTCCAGAATAATCTGTTACTAATCCAGGTTCAGATCTATGTTCCTAGTTGTACACGTAAAATGGTCGTTTTAATATATGTTCATTAATGAAAAAATATATGGTCTTTTTTCAACGTTATGTAGGAATTGGGGCTGTCAATTAATCGCAGTTAACTCATGTGATTAACTCAAAAAAATGAATCGTGATTTAAAAAATGTATCGAGATTAATCGCAGTTTTAATCTCACTGTTAAACAGTAGAATACCAATTGAAATTTATTAAATATTTTTGGATATTTTTCCACATTTTTAAATATATTGATTTCAATTACAACATAGTATACAAAGTAGACAATGCTCACTTTATATTGTTATTTTTTATTACAAATATTTGCACTATAAAAATAGCAAACAAAATAAATAGTATTTTTCAATTCACCTCATACAAGTACTTAGTGCAATCTCTTTATCATGAAAGTGTAACTTACAAATGTAGGGTTTTTTTGTTACATAACTGCACTCAAAACCAAAACAACGTAAAACTTTAGAGCCTACAAGTCAACTCAGTCCTACTTATTGTTCAGCCAATCGCTAAGAGAAACAAATTTATTTACATTTACGGGAGATACTGCTGCCTGCTTCTTATTTACGTCATCTAAAAGTGAGAACAGGTGTTCGCGTGGCACTTTTGTAGCTGGCATTGCAAGGTATTTACATGCCAGATATGTTAAACATTCATATGCTCCGTTGCGCTTCGGCCACCATTCCAGAGGACATGCTTCCAGGCTGACGATGCTCAATAAAAAAATAATGTATTAATTAAATTTGAGACTGAACTCCTTGCAGGAAAATTGCATGTCTCCTACTCTGTTTTACCCACATTCTGCCATATATTTCATGTTATAGCAGTCTCAGATGATGATCCAGCATATGTTGTTCGTTTTAAGAACACTTTCACTGCAGATTTGACAAAACGCAAAGAAGGTACCAATGTGAGATTTCTAAAGATAGCTACAGCACTCAACCCAAGGTTTAAGAATCTGAAGTGCCTTCCAAAATCTGAGAGGGACAAGATATAGAGCATGCTTTCAGAAGTCTTAAAAGAGCAACACTCTGATGCAGAAACTACAGAACCCGAAAAACCAAAAAAGAAAATCCACCCTCTGCTGGTGGCATCTGACTCAGATGATGAAAATGAACATGGATCGGTCCTCGCTGCTTTGGATGATTATCGAGCAGAACCCGTTATCAGTATGGACTCATGTCATCTAGAATGATGGTTGAAGCATAAAGGGACATATGAATCTTTAGTACATCTGTCACATAAATATCTTGCAACGCCAGCTACAACAGTGCCATGTGAATGCCTGTTCTCACTTTCAGGTGATATTGTAAACAAGACATGGGCAGCATTATCTCCTGCAAATGTAAACAAACTTGTTTGTCTGAGCGATTGGCTGAATAATAAGTAGGACTGAGTGGATGTGTAGGCTCTAAAGTTTTATATTGTTTTTTTGTTGAATGCATTTATTTTTTTCACATAATTCTACATTTGTAAATTCAACTTTCATCATAAAGAGATTGCACTACAGTACTTGTTTTAGGTGAATTGAAAAATGCTATTACTTTTGGTTTTTTACAGTGCAAAATATTTGTAATAAAAATAAATATAAAGTGAGCACTGTACACTTTGTATTCTGTGTTGTCATTGAAATCAATATATTTTAAAATGTAGAAAATATCCAAAACTATTTAAATAAATGGTATTCTATTATTGTTTAACAGTGCGATTAATCATGCAATTAATCACAATTAATTTTTAATTGTGTGATTAATCACAATTAATTGTTTTATCTGTTTGACAGCCCTAGTAGGAATTATGCCTAATTTGGTAAAACATTATATTTCATAAAAATGTAGTGATCTTGTAAATGGGATATTGCACTCAAGCTCTTAAAGTACTAGTGCTGATCAATCTCCTAATAACTGAAGTCATTTTTTAAAAGAAACATTTTTTCACAAAAGCTGTTGTGACTTACCCTTTTAAATGATATCCTTCAGACTATTAAGAGTACTATAAAACGTATTGAACCTGTTCCTTAGTTCACAGAAGCTAATAATCTTTTAAATTATTAAGTCCATCCATCAAATTGTACCCTTTTGCCCTCTCCCCTGCTTACAGAACTATTTTTACAATAACAACTGTAAGTAACTATAATCAATGTGTGTGGTTTACTCGCAGATCCCCAGGGACTCAAGAAACTTTTTCAAACTGTTAGTTCAATCCTGCAACCCTCACCTACATGAGAAATCTCAGTGAAATCAATGGGATGTATACGTACATATACATCTTGATCCACCACTGAAATTCAGTCACCTGTGAGGTGAGGTAAACTAACAGTAACCCCACTCAAGAGTTTAGAAAGAATACATTACTTCAATGAAACTACATGAGAATTTAGGTAGGGATAATATAAATACTCAAAAGTACTTGAATCAATGCACCTGGGCTAACATCTACTTCTGGGGAAAATCCTCTGGATTTTCAGTTCACAGAATTGGTTTTATATCCCATTCCAAAGACAGCACCATCATTAGTCTTAAAATCATGGCTAGGGCATTGGCTCAGGGCTGACTCAAAGGGTATGTGTTCACTGCAAAGTTAACTCAAGTTACCTACAGTTGAGTTACTCCTCTTGAGTTAATCTGATTCAAGTGACAGTAGCCAGACTGCAAAATAACACTTGAGTGGCTGTGTCCACCTTGGTGCTATACTTGCCCAGGCCTAATATTTTTGGGTCATATCCCTGTGGTTCTATATGCGGATCCACTCTAAGAATTCTTTCCCAGTGAACTGTGGTAGAACTTGTCTCTCCTCCCTGGGTACTCAAGGGGATATTTGGGAAGGCACTGGAGAAGCAGCAGTACTTGAGTGGCATTATGCTGTGACCACATTATAAAGTGGTTGTGTTAGCAGCTGGCATGTTGTGCTAATTCAGTATTTAGCCTATTCATCCCAGCTGGCCAGTCAACTCAACTTGAGTTAAGGTTTTTGTATATGGACAGGACTCGAGTTAACTTTGCAGATGAATGCAATCCCAAAAGAATGTGTAAGTGTGAAAGGAGCTCAATTTATGAATTTGCCATGGTGCCAGTTGGATTTTAAAGCTGAAATCTAACAAACTAGGTGTACCAGTATATAAGAGAATCCAATAGGATAACCCCTTTTTATTGATTTTGGGGAGTGTTAGGTTACTAGTTTAATGCTGGTCAGCTTTTAACTTGAACTGTATTTTTCAAATCAGGACTGTTGCTTACTCTTAACCAATCAACCATTTATTAATTTACCCAGAACCACATTAGTATACAATCAACAATTCACTCAGATGTAGACACAACCGGTTGTGTGTAGTACATACCCAATAAAGTCTTCAAGCAATTATCACGGACTAGAGTTGAGGCTCAGCAGTTATGTCAAAGAACAATGCAAATGATCAAGATCTCTTATTACATTAATATATGATAATAAATTCTCAGTTCCTTACACATTTATCACACTCCCAAGTATGCAGTTATCTGTAAGGCACCTTTTAAGAGTGTGTTTACTACTCTTTGACTGGATTGGTCCAAAAGGGACAAGTATGGAATATTAAAAGCAATTGCTTAAAACAATTATTTTGATCTCTCTTAGGATATTTGCTTGGACTTATAAAGGAGTTAAAATCTAAAATATGGTTACTTGAGGTCTCACTAGAGAGCATGGATAACCTACAGTTATTTATAGTAAAGAATAGAAGGGGGAATACAGTCTTTGAAATGAAATTTCACCACTTCTTCTTACCCTCCTAACCCTGGGATGGGGGACAGCCCTTTTCACACAGCTAGTCTGAGTGTTGGTCACACTTCAGATTCTGCAGCTTCTTGTGTCAAGTTCAGTCAATTCTTCTGAGCACATGGTGACTTCAGTTTATATACCCTAGTCTCAGGGCTCATAGGAGGGGGCAAGCCTCTTATTCCTATTGGACACATGCCAAGTGAGTGCTTAGCTCAATCAGTTTCTTTGCTGCTTCCATTGGTATCCAGTAGATGGTGTTGGCATACAATGAATTTCTTCAATCCTTTTCTTATCGGAGACTTTTTAAGTTTGATTCATTTCAAGGAATATATTTTATTATTGGCCCCTACTATCAATTGGGATCCCCCCATTTTAAGCAATTTTTCTTAATATCCCAAAGTTTTCCTCTTTTTTCTATGTTTTAGCATACCCTGTTCCAGAGAATTCCTATTACATCTGACATGCTACAGTTATTTACAGTGAAAACCAACAAAAACCCCATAATCTTCTAAATTTGGAAGACATACTCCATACATGTTGTTTAGGACTAACAATATAATAAGAGACATTATTCGCATATAGAAAAATTTAGATCTGACTCACAAGGCAAACAAACATGAAGCTTCTCATTTGGGGTGAAAGATAGATTATCCATGGTATACTGAATTTATAAGACAAACAATATATAGTTTATAATTTGGGCTGAAAACTTGTGGATTGGATGTTTTGGGGTAACAGGCAGTTTGTCCTATTTGACATTTAATCTTACAGTCATATTTCTAGTTTGTTTAACTTGCAGCTTCCTCACCATCTCTTGATCCACTCAGTGTGCAGTGGGCCACATTGTATAGGAAAGCAAAGTGTGACCCTTGTCTGGTAATTTGGAGTTCTTTTTAGCAAGTTGGGAGGGAGAATTTTTTTGATCCATATGCAAATTGAGAGAGATTCTTGCCTAAGTGATAAATGATGCTCTCATTTAGCCATTTTAGTTTCTATGTTTGGGGAGGGGAATGCCTGACCTGTGGGTCCTTAGACCAAGTGGCTCAACTGATATGAACCATTTTCCTATTCCCTTCAAAGGTGAATCCTCTTTTGAAATAAACAGAGGTGAATAGCTTTCTAATTTTTGAGGGCCAGAAGAAATCATTAGTTATTAATTCAAGGCATATTTGTTTCATATATCCCTCACAAAGGGAATACCACCTATTGAATCACTCAGCTCTCTTCCCACCAGACCTATAGTTCCTCATATGCATGTTCTGAGCCAGTCCCACCTGGCTTAGCTGATGAAACTTGAGAAAATCACAGTCCTGGAGGCTGCAAAGTGTATCTGACTTCGTGCAGATAAATAAAACAGTGGGAAATTAAAAATAAAACAGTCACAGAGAATTTTTAATTTGGCTAAGAACTAGTTCCAATTCGATAACATTTTTTCACTTCCCAGTTCTTTCCTTTTAATCCATTTTAAGTCACAATACCAATATTTATTGTTAATAGTTGCATTGAAATCTATCTTATCCAATAGTAAGAAACAGTTAATAAATATTAATTAGGAGAAAAATTCTCTCTATATATATATTCTCTATATAAGAATGTTTGCACTTCTAATTAAAGTTATCCTTAAAAGACATATTGTAATCTTGGTACTCAAGCATTTAAAAAACAACAACAAAAAAACAGTATCCTGACAGTCGTCAGAGTTGTGATACAAAAATTCTACTCAGATCCCAAATACTGAACATTTTTAATATTTTATATGTTTTGTTGAATGACGTCCAAAGTCTAGAGTGAAAACACAGGTTACATGTATGTGTTTTATGTAAGTTAAGTTCTGTGTAGATGCAGGCAGATACAACCTGTTAAGATGGAAGAAAACTTTTGTTCCATACAAAATGACTAATACTCTTAATATAGATGGGATGCATGTAGAACCTTCTCCAATAAATTGATTTCAGAAATCCTAATTTAAATAAATGTCAATAAATCTATTTTCATAATGTTCCTGAATTTTTGCAACAGGAAAATAGAGGCACCCAAATTCACCTGCTAAATTTCATTGGTTCACCATGTATCATGGAAATCATGTAGTAAATGCTATTACTTCTCATAATACCTGTAACCATCTGGCCATTTCCATAAAAAGTAATTTCCCCCAATCTGCTACTGATATTCTATGTTTCATATCAGCCATACTAGCATGAGAGCAACTGAGGGGGAAATGGAGCATAAAAGTTTGACTGCCCTTGGAGGAATGGGGTATCACATGGCAGCATGAAGGTGCAACTAAAAATCCCCTCTGCAGGGCTGAACCCTTCATCATGTCATGTCAAATCTTCACATCTGGGGAAAAAATCCTTTACAGCAGGAAGAACAACGCCTCCCACTTGCACAACTGAACAGGGTTGAGTGGTACTTGGACAGTTCTGACACAAACTGGAATTAATTTTTTAAAGCTTGGGACCTCCATTATATGTTTTCTTTTTGAGGGGCTCACACTCTACTACATAAGTATATTTTGTCTATGTTGAGGCCTCTCTTTGTCCCACAGTATGCATCCGATGAAGTGAGCTGTAGCTCACGAAAGCTTATGCTCAAATAAATTGGTTAGTCTCTAAGGTGCCACAAGTACTCCTTATCTTTGGCATGTGTCATAAGTACACAGGCTTCAGGTGACAAATTGGACATATACTTGCAATTATCCCATTAATATCACTGGTAATTGTGCATGTGAATGAAGGACTATATATGGCTCCAGGGAACAGAAAGCCTAGACTACAGAGTTCCACTTTTCCCTTCAAATACTTGGGAACAATGCCAGTTGATGGTACATAATGTTTTTTTCTCAGATAAAACTAGAGATAAATTATAAACAGCAACACATTTTGTATTCGGTTAACTAGAATATATGGTGTCTCTCATTAAGAGATTCCCTTTTCTTTTTTGATGAGTTGATGATGAACCGTTTCTGTGAATTAGGCTATATCCTGTTTGTCTGCTATGAGATCAACATTTGTACTTAGGAAGACATTTGATAGGTCTCATTCTCAACATACTGCATGACAAATAAGCCTGGTATTCACAGAGAATGGAATAGCCTTTCCAAATTACTTTTATTTTGATTGAAAAGAATTTAATTTCAATTTATACATATAAAGGGCCACTAACATGTCTTGGCTTTGGACTTCAGTTTGAAGATTCTCTCTAACACACCCCCCCCGCACAGAACAATCAATTCTTACATAAGGCACCTATAAACCTTCCAAACATTAGCCTGAAAAAAAATCTTGTATTTGCATTGTAGGACACTGAATTCTTTATTTCTTATTACTATACTTCTAAAATGAAATTAAAAATGGAGCTACCAACAAAAAAGAGTCCTTTTGTTATATTTATTTTGCATTTTTAAATAGCAATTTTAGAGTTCAGAAAGACACGAAGTCCTAACAGGTACGTTCTTCATTCAAAAGTATAAATTTTCTAACTGCTTCCTTTGAAATTAAAATGGCAACTCTTTGAAACTGGAATTTCTTTTGTGAAGAGAAAAAAAAAGTTACTGTAGCTTGAAATGGGCAATAAAAATGCTGTAATCTCCAACAGTAGAAATGTGATTTATAAAAAAGTTAGCTTTTATGTAATGTTTTTGAGCAGACCAAACCAAAAAGTACAACATTAAGATTTAAAAAGAAAGATCAGTAACCTAACTTGCTTTTGTTGGCATAATTTGGTTTATAATAATCTCTTGAGACTTGGTGACACATTCATATCTGAGGCAGGCTGAGGGAAATAAAAGGATAAAATGTTTTTATTTTTGCTTTGTTGCCCCAAAATTTCCAATATAAACAGTTTTTAATGAGTCAAAACAAGATTGGGAATTGAGCTTCTTGGACCATCTATACCTTACCCTGTATTTAGAAGCAAAACGTTGTGGACCAAATTCTGTTCTTTGTTACAGAAATTTAAATCCTGAGTACCCCTTTTGACTTACAGCTTCTTGAATTAACTTGTAGTGTGTCTGAGTATAAAATTTAGCTATACAGAGAAGGCAGAGGAAAGACTGATTATATCCAAGTAATGTACTGTAGAAGACTACAGTGCTACACTGCTTTATTTTATGAAACTATAATTAGAGCTTAAAATAGTTTTAACAACTGGCACATTACCAACAAACATTACTGCACAAAGCAGAGTTTGTTTACTTAGCAAAATGTAGATAATGTGGCTCTGAAATGCACATCTAATAGGCAGTGGGGCTGGTTGCAAAGTAGTTTAGAACTGGTACGTTACGTTATATTGTGTCATAAATTTGTCCTTAAAATGTTGCTGTGCATTTAAAAGAGTTATGTAAGAGAAGTTGGACAAGTTTTTCCTGATTACATCAAAACTTTGAAAGTAGAGGGACATTCTCTCCCCAGCACTGATTTGCTACTTGCCTAACACCCTCCCAGCCACTTCGCCTCAGCATCACATCACCTGATGTCCATGTTCTCCTCTTTCCTTTTCTGTCTCCTCCCCTGCTCTATCCCAGCCTTTACCTCCCTCCTTTCCATGTCCTTTCTCGCTTCTTTCTTCTTGCTATTTAGTGAATGCCTTCCTCAGTAAATCCTGTCTTAATTTTTTTTTTTTTTTTAACATTGCAGCATGATGTTTGCAAACCGTTGCTCTGCATGTTCTGCTTCTATGTGGTATCCTTATTCCCCACCCTTTGTCTGTCTTGTCTCTTTAGATTGTAAACACTTTGGGGAATGGACCATCTCTCATTCTAGCACAATGGGGCCACATTTTCAGTTGGCCCCTAGGTACTGCCATAATACAACAATAATAAAGTATAATAAAAAAGTAAAAATACCTGTGTTACAACACATTGTTGAAAATACAAAGGAAGTTGTTCTAAGTGATTGATTGTATGCATTATAATGAGGTGCATATCATAAAGGGAAAGGCTACAGGGCTATAGATTTGGCAGATTATGGGGACTATGTATACAGAAAGATCTTTATAATAAAAGCCCAATATCAAGTATGTGCTATGGGCCTGACCTGTGGAAGCTCTGGACAGCAGGCTCCCCTGGCAAAGGCTGACCTGGCAAAACAAAAATGTCTGAGTTTTCCCCTGTTTAATTCAAATAGACTCCTTATTATATAGATTGCATTGCCATTCATTGCATGCCGTTCAATTAACAACTGTGGATTAACAGTGGATCTATGATGGCTCATAAGAAAATGTAAGGTACAGTGGAACACTATTTGTTTCAGACCACTCAAGAATAGTATTACTTCAGACATTTACCTCCAGATTAAACAGTAATAGTAATCTTTGTTCAATAAAAAAATGGCATTAAAAGCACTACCTGAAATTTGATTGTGCAGTGTACCACGTCATCATCATCACCATCACCATCACAAACAGAGAAAATCCAACAAACAGATGGCTGCTTATTGCTTCAGATAAGTGGGAGAAAATGAAGCCCTGTAAGGAGAAATAACTTCACAGAAAACCAAAATCCCTGTTTTATCTCTAAAACATCCCCATTACTGACACTGGTGTTAGTACAATAATCATAAATGTTACTACTGGATATCTCTAACTCAGATAGCTTTATAGTTGTTTATAGGCAGAATACATCATGGGATTGCTGCGGGGTATAGGATTTATCCACACTTGTAAGACATACTTGCATAGCTCATGCATGACATTCCTCCATGTGTACAAAGTGTTTCCCTTTTTTTATGAGGGTATATGCCATAATTCTCCAGGGTGTATTCTCTCTATATACAACAGAAGTTACATTAAAAAAACATTACTGCTTTCCAGATTAACAGTGCTAAAGCCAATTAGGCTCAGCTCTTCCAATGTATGTCTAAATTGTGGGCACAACCTCCTCTCTCCTCCAACCTGCTTTTGCACACTTGGATCAGGTACCCATGTTCATAATTGCACATTTTTCACAATAAATATTGCAAATATAATTTAGTGCTGACATCTGGAAATCTTGCCCTTAGAATTAAGAATGTCACTCCTTCCACAGGAACATATTCTTCACTCATTCCCTACATGGTGTGTTGCATATGCCCCATATTGCATCCTGTTGTACTTAACTTTCCAGAGATCTTGGGACAGTGTAGTCTATACAGCACAGATGCCTGTTGTTGCACAATTTTGGAAAACTGTCATGATTTAACAAAATGACAGTGAATTTCCTCAGTTTTGTCTTAAATACACAATTTAGTTATGTTTCCTGTAATATATCTAATCAGCCAATATCTTTAAACAAAGTGTAGATTTTCTACTTTAAAAATTTTGGTCCATTTCTAAAACAGAAATATTTTTCAAACACATGTCCCTGATAATTGAAACTGGATGAATTGACTCTAAAGTTTAATAACCTAATTTACTGTGGTCACAAAATCCATTTTCACAAGAAAGATCATCTGCCAGTATAAAAGCTCCATTTTACAAATGTTTTATCTAAGTGTAAAAACAGAGACGCATGAGGTAGTGTAGATTAGGAAATTTTAATGACATTGTAATGAACCAACAATACTGCAAGTGGGTTAACCCAGGTTAATCATGTTTGGCTCTTTGGAGCAGGGCCCAGCCGTATGTTTCCTCTTCCAATTTAGGCAATTACAAATGGCTTCAAAAGATAAAAGAGCCACAAAAAAGGCAGATATTTTTAAAAATATTTACTGTTGCATACCCCTTTAGAAACATTCTCTATGTCTACACTACAGAATCTATGCCAATATGTTGCCTTACTGTAGACACAGCATATGCCAATGGGAGTTTTTTCTGTCAGTTTGGGAATACCACCATTCCGAACGATGTTAGCTATGCTGCCAGAGGCCCTCATCTATCGGCCTAGCTGCATCGACACTGGGGTTTTGGTCAGCATGGCTATTGCTAGGAGTGTGGGTTTTTTTCATACCCCTGACTGACATAGCCATGCCAGTATAAGATTTAAATGTAGACCAAGCCGTAGATTGGAACTTGGTAGTATTAATATGATATTTACAAACATGCTTAGGTCAGACTCTACCCTCCTGAAAGTGTTGACCTGGGTCATTTGCTGCAATTTTCATCCAATCTATAAATAGCACAACATGTACTAAGTAATTTTTGCAAGTGAATTTCTTAGATTTAAAGGGATACAGTATGTTAATTTAGAATTGTAAACCAATGATACTTCATGGCTGTGTGCTCTGCCAAAAGCAAATAATTAAACCTTCAACCAGGACGTGTGACAAAGCTCCAAATTCCTGGGAAGATATTGCAGTGAAATTATTATTCTGTAACATTACAGCACAGGAAAATTATGAAGGGGATTTGCAGACACAAAAACCTTTCTGTATTTACACTATTTCCCTTAAAAAAATAAATAAATAAAAGAACTTTCTTGCTCTGTTTAAAGCATACAAAGAGAGTAGGGTTAGACTTGTAGGTGCAAAGTAGTCTGGGTAACTTTTTTGACTGGCTGGATCCTGTGAAGTGCTGGAGCTCTCAGTTGTACCCGTTGGACTTCTGTAGGAGGTGCCAAGCATCTTACTGTATTGTTCCTATACATGAGTCATGTACATGAGGAGAAGGGAAAATAACCCTTGGGTAAACTATAAGGAAGGAGAAAGGGGGTCACAGAGGAGCGGGAATAAGGTTTTAGAAGAAGCCTGGGGCTATTCTCCTCCAGGATTTTTAACATGCTTTCCATTTGGTGACATCAGGTATTTTCCAGAAACAAGCCATCCATCCCCCCACATCACTCCCCACAAAATTCAATTGCTCAGCTGCCAACTCTCACGATAAAATCACAAGTCTCCTGACTTCTGGTGTCAGCTTCAATTTTCCTCAGATGTCCATCAACAATCTTTTAAAATTTTGTCTGTATTCAACATGGCCACCATATCCCCTCAATTTCAGTGGAACTGAAGCCAAGATGACCACTATTTTCCTACTTTTGGAGGTGGAAAGTATGCTGCTCTAGAAAATATAGCCACCATTTCCCATTGTTTTCAATGGAACAGAAGCCAGGATACCTTCTCTCACGCTTCTGACAACTGCCTGTTTGCCCAGCAACCCAGGTCAGCCTTTAAAAAGAGGGGATACTGCAGCTTTCTGTGTCCCCAGTCCTGCAAAACCTTATCCATATGCTTAACCTTAAGTACACGGGTAGTCTCATGGAGGGCAATGGACATATTCATGTGCTTAAAGTTAAACGTGTGCATACTTGTTTGCAAGCCTGGAAGCTTAGTCTACAGATTCTATTTTATTGCATACTTATAAAGGTTTATATGTAATAAATACACCTGTGGAGAAATACACATGGTAAAACAGACACTTTTTAAATGTAATTGTATATTATTTTAGTAATAGTATTGTGACTTGTGATACAAACATGAGTGCAAAAAAAAAAACAAAAAACCCAGACCCACACATCTACATTATGCCAGCTCCACTGTGGATTTTTTATTTATTTTTTCTTTAAGTTTATGTACTAAGAGGAGGGGAGCAGTGAAGGGTATATCCAGGCTGTGCCATACGCCTGCTCAAGGCCTCATTGTGGCTATACCTGCAGCGAACATTTCACAAAATACTCCCTACTGCACCATGACCACTTACACAAGGGCAACCACTATATTGGTCCTTGTGCTTTTTTGAGTGCAAGCATTGGGGCATATTAGCACTGTTGATACTAGGTGCACTACTACATTATCCCTGCCCCAAAGACTTTGCCAGGTCAAGGTTTAAATTGTAAAGTGCTCAGTGTGGGTGGACTGTTGTTTCTGCTCAGAATCCTGCTGAAATCAGTGGGGCTCTGCCTAGATGCCGGAACTTGCCTGAATGACACTGCTTGCAGGATCAGGCCCTAAGAAGACATGTGACATACAAAGGGTAGAGAAAAGGAGAAGGTCTAGTACATCATATTTAGTTTTTCAGTTACAAAAACAAACATCTACTTTCCCCAATTCAGTCCAGTTGTCTGATTTCTTGTAGGCAGAATATTTTAGAAAGGAAAATTATTCCCAATTTATGTCAGCTGTGAATACTGAAGAAGTGGCAATCTCCAATTATATAAATTACATAGATTCCAAATTACGAGATCTTCTTCACAACATCCCCGGTGAAGAATATACTTATTTTCCTGAGGCACAGAGAGATTACAATGCAAGTCACAGATAACATAGACAGAATCCCGGAGTTCTGACTCTCCATTCCTTTCTTTAGCCTGTTGACCATACTATCTAATGACTACACTGAAGATTACTGGTGAGAAGAGATTACATGGGAATAACATGTTGATAGAATTGGTGTACATAATATTAACGAAATGAATTCAGAGAGACACAATTAATTTGTTATTTTTACTCTTTAGACCTGCTTCTCCTTCACTTACACCAGTGCAAATCAGGAGTAACTCCACTGATTCAATCATTCAGATTGATAACCTGTGTAAATAAGAGGAGAATAAGACCCACTGTATCTGACAACTAGGTGTTTGGATTTGGATTTAATAGGTAGAGTTTGTGTGTGCTTGCGGGGAAGGAATTGTTTGGGGTAGGTGGTTAGGGAAGGGATTGTGCCATTCATAGAGTGGTGCCCTGAGAGAGACTGATGGCCTATTTCTCATCTTCCATCAGTTTTTCACTGGTCTAATTTAATTGATGTAGTTCAGTAGTTCTGGTTTATGCTGTGCAGGTGAGAGCAAAATCAAGCTCTGGGAAATACTGATCTTCAGTAGCATTGAAAATTTGCCGCCTAAAGAACCAGCAGAAGTCACTATTGTAATGTTTCCTTCTGAATTTGTCACTTTCAAGTACTTCCTCTTTTTTCCATAATTGAGGATGCTGGGTGATAGGGGGAGGATTTTGACTAGAATTTGGCACAGGCTCAAGTGATACCATCTGCTGTAAGTATTTTGGTTCTTAACTAAAACACCTCTTGCTGTTGATCTTAAGTTTGCTCAGTAGGAGCAGGTGGGGACAGAAGTTAGCCCTTTTTTAGGGTGACCAAACATCCTGATATTATCAGGACCATCCTGATATTAGGGGCTTTGTATTATGTACGCAACTATATCTCTCCTTCCCCCTCCCCCACCAAAAAAAAGGTGTCCCGATTTTTCATACTTGCTATCTGTTACCCTATCCTTGGTGTTGATGGGCTGAATCACTGTTGATTTTTCCAGACTGGCACTGTACTACATTAATTTCTTTTAGATGATACCTGAGGACAGATGTGCCAACATGAGTTACAGGCTTGCCCAAGCATATTGCTTTATTGCATATCCAACAGACTGATTCATACTTGCCTGAGTGAAGGCTGAAAAAGTTTCACACATGAAATGTTGAATTTTTGCAGACTTTTTCACCTCCTTGTTTCACATTTTGCTTTTTTTCTTTTGGCTCAGCGCC
The DNA here is from genome assembly GCF_965152235.1 of Eretmochelys imbricata. NCBI lineage: Eukaryota > Metazoa > Chordata > Testudines > Cheloniidae > Eretmochelys > Eretmochelys imbricata. The sequence goes on along the minus strand of NC_135576.1, from coordinate 105,410,710 downwards.
AGGATGCTTTTCCAGCATAGCCTTCTCAGTTTCAGGCTCTAGGACAAGTTTTATGTGTATATTTTTGAGGATTCAGAATATGGCATTAGACTGCCAACCAAATCTCTCTTGTTACAACATAGTAATATACATACTGCAGGTTATTTAATTCTTCGTAGCTATAACACTGCTCTTGGGCCAAATTTCCTTATCCATTGAAGTCAGTGGGATGGCTTGTGTGAGGAGAAGGGAAGGAGGATTGGTCTATTTTTCATATTCCTTTGATGAAAATGGAGGAATAGTAAGGTACTACTTAATGGTTCCATAATATCACTATTTTTTCCTAAGCTTGGCAGTTTGTGGCTTATTGCAGCAGATGCACTGTTTCTATATGGCACCTGAGGGTATTGGTTAAAGGCTTGTTGTGGCATATTCTGTTGTTACAAATATGTCTGGAGAGAGCTACTGAAAAAGTTGACTTATTGGAGCTCATGTCTCCAAAGAATACAAATTGCCTTTGAAACTATCCCTTTATGCTACTGTTCGTGTGCTTAAGGTTTCTCTTCCTTTTTTCTCCTCTTTGTGGCTCTGAAGTATTTATCTTGTTTTTCCAATAACACCTCCTCTTGATCCTAAATTTAAAATTTAATGTCTGGAATATATTACTTGGAACAAGGGTCTGGGTTATCTTTAATTTTTGTTTTATCTGCTTTCTTGGTCTTCTACACTGCATAAGCCATTATAAGGATAGATAGAAGAAGGTATTAGGGTTCAGTTGGTGGAATGCCTGTCTTTTTCTGCTTAGTAGGTAGCACCGAGGCAAAGATATTCATTAGGAGGTGTTCTTGTGGTTGATAGCATCTTAGTAACAATGACTGGAGGAGCAGCAGCAGTGCTGTGTATATACTCTGGTAATTTACATTGAGTTGATGAATAATACCCAGAATAACCTACAGCGTTTGAGAGCCTGGGGCTTGTAGAAATTGTTGTGACAATCTTTTCCTCTTTTTTTTTTAACGTTAGTTTTATTCTAGTTCTGGGACAAACATTCTCTATTTTCTTCACTCCCTCTCTGGTCTCTGAGTAAATATAAAGACAATTAACAACCCCCTCTGGAAGAAGAGCATTTAAAGTGCAGTTTTATTTTTGCTTCAGCTTAAAAAAATCCACAATTTCTCTTCCAGTTTCTCAGTTAAATTATGCACAAAATAATTCTCATAAAAGCAGTTGTTTTACTGTTCCCAGAAAATGGGGTTTTCTTCCTTCTATTTTTTTAATAAAGCTTATTATATATTAAAGGAAATGTCTATGTTAAAAGTACTATGTTGCAGCATGAGCTATGCTTGACCTTTTCTGCAATACCCCTTCAAAAAAAAATTTTTAGAAAACAAACAAAAAAAAAACCCCAAACCTTTTAAGTAGAATGAGATAATGATATCCTAATATTATGATAGAATAAGATTTCTGCCTTTTAGGCACATTCCTCATTTTTTGGCTCCCATTAGGAGTTTTCATAGATTCATAGATAGATTCATAGATACTAAGGTCAGAAGGGACCATCATGATCATCCAGTCCGACCTCCTGCACAACGCAGGGCACAGAATCTCACCTATCTACCCCTGCGAAAAACCTCTCACCTATGTCTGAGCTATTGAAGTCCTCAAGTCATGGTTTAAAGACTTCAAGGAGCAGAGAATCCTCCAGCAAGTGACCTGTGCCCCATGTTACAGAGGAAGGCGAAAAACCTCCAGGGCCTCTTCCAATCTGCCCTGGAGGAAAATTCCTTCCCGACCCCAAATATGGCAATCAGCTAAACCCTGAGCATATGGGCAAGATTCATCAGCCAGATACTACAGAAAATTCTTTCCTGGGTAATTCGGATCTCACCCCATCTAATAGCCCATCACAGGCCATTGGGCCTATTTACCATGAATATTTAATTACCAAAACCATGTTATCCCATCATACCATCTCCTCCATAAACTTAGCGAGTTTAATCTTAAAGCCAGATAGATCTTTTGCCCCCACTGCTTCCCTTGGAAGGCTATTCCAAAACTTCACTCCTCTGATGGTTAAAAAACTTCGTCTAATTTCTAGTCTAAATTTCCTAGTGGCCAGTTTATGTCCATTTGTTCTTGTGTCCACATTGGTACTGAGCTTAAATAATTCCTCTCCCTCTCCGGTATTTATCCCTCTGATATATTTATAGAGAGCAATCATATCTCCCCTCAACCTTCTTTTAGTTAGGCTAAACAAACAAAGCTCCCTGAGTCTCCTTTCATAAGGCAAGTTTTCCATTCCTCAGATCATCCTAGTAGCCCTTCTCTGTACCTGTTCCAGTTTGAATTCTTCCTTCTTAAACATGGGAGACCAGAACTGCACACAGTATTCCAGATGAGGTTTCACCAGTGCCTTTTATAACGGTACTAAAACCTCCTTATCTCTACTGGAAATACCTCACCTGATGCATCCCAAGACTTCATTAGCTTTTTTCATGGCCATATCACATTGGCGGCTCATAGTCATCCTATGATCAACCAATACTCCAAGGTCCTTCTCCTCCGTTACTTCTAATTGATGCGTCCCCAGCTTATAACTAAAATTCTTGTTATTAATCCCTAAATGCATGACCTTACACTTCTCACTATTAAATTGCGTCCTATTACTATTACTCCAGTTTACAAGGTCATCCAAATCTTCCTGTATGATTTCCCGGTCCTTCTCTAAATTGGCAATACCTCCCAGCTTTGTATCATCCGCAAACTTTATTAGCACACTCCCACGTTTTGTGCCAAGGTCAGTAATAATAAGTTGATGGCACTCAGTAATTTTCAGCACATACTCAGGGCATAATTACAAGGAGGACGTTACCACCACCACCACCTTCCCCCCCCCACACACACACATCTTAATTTGGCTAAATAACAATGTCTTTTTCAGATGGGGGCGGGGGGACGATGGTGGTACTCTACCAAGCTAAACCCATAAAATAAACTCTGCAAAGGATTCATCAGAATGAGATGTTGCTCATTGTAGATTATGCAGATGTTTAAAATATGATTGTACATGCTGTCTGAGCTTCATGGGGCTGCTTGAGTTTGGGTGCCCCTTGCTGGGGCTTCAGTATGCCCATGGTCTCCGCTATGCTCTCTGAGCTTGGTTCCACCTTTTTGGGTTAAAAAAAGAAAAAGATGGTGGTATCTTGCACACACCATGCATTTGCTGACACAGCAATGAGACCTCATTCACAAAAAATAAATTGTGTAGATCTATGGTTTCCTCTACCCTGCCCATCACCCATTCTGACTCGAGGAATTCTTGTTGCATGGTAAGCCGTGTGCAAGCAAACAATATGCATTTTAATGTGGCTAAATGCAGATGTATACATCTAGGAACAAAGAACGTAGGCCATACTTACAGGATGGTGGTATGGACTCTATCATGGGAAGCAGTGACTGTGAAAAAGATTTGGGAGTTGTGATGCATAATCAGCTGAACATGAGCTCCTAGTATGATGCTGTGGCCAAAATGGTTAACATTATTCTGGGATGCTTAACCAAGGGAATCTCTACTAGAAGTTGAGAGGTTTATCTTACCACTGTATATGGCACTGTTGTGACTGCTACTAGAATACTATGTCCAGTTCTGGTGCCCACAGTTTAAGAGGGATGTTGATCAATTGGAGTCATTTCAAAGAAGAGCCACAAGAATGATTAAAGAATTAGAAAACATGCCTTATGGTGATAGACTCAAAGAGCTCAATTTAGTCAGCTTAATGAAGAGAAGAATGAGGGGTGACTTGGTCAGTTTGTAAGTACCTACATGGGGAACAGATATTTAATAATGGGCTCTTCACTCTAGCAGACAAAAGAATCTCAGAATCATAGAAATGTAGGAGTGGAATGGACCTCGAGAGGTCGTCAAGTCCATCCTCCTACACTGAGGCAGGACCAAGTACACCTATTCAATCCTTGAAAGGCATTCATCCAACCTGTTCTTAAAACCTCCAATGATGGAGACTCCACATTCTCCCTTGAAAGCCTATTCCAGAATTTAACTACTCTTATAGTTAGACAGTTCCCCCCTCCACCACCACCACCACCACCCTAATATCTAACCTAAATCTGCCTTGCTTCAGATTAAACCCATTACTTCTTGTTTTACCTTCAATGGACATGGAGAACAATTGACCACAGTCCTCTTTATAATAATCCTTAACATATTTGAAGACTGTTATCAGGTCCCCGCTCCGTTTTCTTTCTCAAGACTAAACATACCCAGTCTGTCAAACCTTTCCTCATAGGTCAGGTTGTCAAACCTTTTATCATTTTTATTGCTTTCCTCTTGACTCTCTCCAATTTATCCACATCTTTCCTGAAAGCATGGTGTCCAGAACTGGACACAGTACTCCAGCTGAGGCCTCACTAGTGCCGAATAGAGTGGGAGAATTACCTCCCATATCTTACATACAACACTCCTGTTAATACACCCCAGAATGATATTAGTCTTTTTTGCAACTGCATCACATTGTTGACTCATATTCAGTTTTCAACCCAGTATAATCCACAGATCCTTTTCAGTGGTACTATAATGTAGCCAGCACAAAATGGCCCACCTTGATTATCATGCACATTGCAGGGAGAGTGGTCACTTTGGATGAGCTATTACCAGCAGGATAGTGAGTTTATGTGTGTGGTTTTTGGGAGGGGGGTGAGGGGGTGAGAGAACCTGGATTTGTGCAGGAAATGGCCCAACTTGATTATCATGGACATTGTGTAGAGAGTTGTCACTTTGGATGGGCTATCACCAGCAGGAGAGTGAATTTATGTGGGGGGGTGGAGGGTGAGAAAACCTGGATTTGTGCTGGAAATGGCCCAACTTGATGATCACTTTAGATAAGCTATTACCAGCAGGACAGTGGGGTGGGAGGAGGTATTGTTTCATATTCTCTGTGTGTATATAAAGTCTGCTGCAGTTTCCACGGTATGCATCCGATGAAGTGAGCTGTAGCTCACGAAAGCTCATGCTCAATAAATTGGTTAGTCCCTAAGGTGCCACAAGTACTCCTTTTCTTTTTGCGAATACAGACTAACACGGCTGTTACTCTGAAACCTAGTTTAACCAGGAGATCTTCAGTGACCTGAAACTCAAAAATGAATCATAGAAAAAGTGGAAACTAGATCAGTTTATTATGAAGGATGAATATAAAAAAACACAAGCATGTAGGGACAAAATTAGAAAGGCACAAAATGAGACTAAACTAGCTAGGGACATAAGGAGTAACAAGAAAACATTTTACAAATGCATTAGAAGCAGGACAGGGCAGGCTCGTTACTTAATGAGGAGGAAAAGACAATAACAGAAAATGCAGCAGTGTAAATGGGACTAAAATAGGGAAAAGAACAAGTTAAGAATTGCTTAGATAAGTTAGATGTCTTAAAGTCAGCACGACCTGATGAAATACATCCTAGAATAGTTAGGGTACATCCCCACTGCAATAAAACACCTGTTGCTGGCCAATGTCATCTCACTCAGGCTGCAGGGCTGTAAAATTGCAGTGTAGACTTTTGAGATCGTGCTGGAACCTGGGCACTAGCACCTTCCCCCCTTGTGGGGTCTCAGAGTCTGGGCTTCAGCTTGAGCCCAAATGTCTACACTGACATGGGCCAGTCCCAGGTGTTTTATTGCAGTGTAGACATACCCTTAAAGAGCTTGCTGAACAGTTCTCTGAGCCATTAGCAATTCTCTTTGAGAACTCATGGAGGATGGGAGAGATTCCAGAAGACTGGGAAAGGGCAAATATAGCACCTATCTATTAAAAGAGGAATAAGGACAATAAGCAAGACATGAGAAGTAATTCTTCCACTCTGCTCAGCACTGATAAGGCCTCAACTGGAGTATTATACCACACATTGGGAAACATGAGGACAAATTGGAGACCATACAGAGGAGAGCAACAAAAAATACTAAAGGTTTAGAAAACATAACCTACAAGGAAAGATTGAAAAAAACCTGGGGTTTGTTTAGTTTGGAGAAGAGAAGACTGAGTGGGTACATAACAGACTTCAAGTAAGTAAAAGGTTTTTATAAAGGGGAGGGTGATAAATTGTTCTTCCTAACCACGGAGCACAGGAGAAGAAGTAATGGGCTTAAATTGCAGCAAGGGAGATTTAGGTTAGACATTAGGAATTTTTTCCAATGGTAAGAATAGTTAGGCATTGGAACAAATTACATAGGGAAGTTGTGGAATCTCTGTCACTGGAGGTTTTTAAGAACAGGTTAAACCAAACAGTGATGGTCTAGATAATACTTATTCCTGTCTCAGTGCAGAGCACTGGACTTAGATAACCTATCGAGGTCCCTTCCAGTCTTACATTTCTGTGATTCTATGGGGAAGACTGTAGGGGAAAGACGGGAGATGCAGATTTTGTTGGAGTTTGTAAACTCAGTACCTGTCTGAACACTGCTGCCACATAAGACAAGAGCCAGTCACAAACTGCACTATAGGAAGAGGAGGCCAAACAAGTAAGTGTGTTTGTGTGTGTGTCTTTTTTTTTAAAGTGAAATGGGAAGAGAGCAACTTATATTGGAACCTGTTTGTTGGAACTTATAGATGGCATTACCTGTTTCCAAAACAATTTAAAATAAAATGATGTTCAATGCTTATGATCAATATACTAACAAATAAAGCACAAGATGGGGTATTGGTTGGTGTTTGCTACAGACCAAATCACATTTGGGAACAGGATGACTAGCACCTTATGCCCCTATTTATAATGCATAGGGGGAAAAAGCTGTGTGTTTGTGATCATGGGGGACTTTGAGTGACATATGCAGAAGGTCTCCTGCTAACAGTACTAAAATTTCTAAATATTATTGATGAAATTTCCTTCAGTTGTTGCATGCAACACAGGGGAATTCTGTATTAAACCTCATCTTGATGGATAAAGAGGAACTGATCATAAAACTAAAAATTAATGATAGCTTAGTTACTAGCGATCATGACTTTATCACATTTATAATGTAGAAACTGAATAAAGTCCAGATCAGTAATATATATATACTGTTGAAGGGTCAGTTTCACAAAGCTGAAAACAATTGTGAGCCAAATCAGTTGGGAGGAAGACTTTAATTAGAAAAATATAAATGATAATTGGGAATTGTGTAAGAACACTTTACTAGCTGCATGAAGAGCCACAATTGAGGAAGAAGGCCATATTGGTTAAAAAAAACCAACCTGGTTAGAAGGTTGGAAGAAAGGGGAATTTGATCATAATGAATATAGGTCAGAAGCTTGGAACTGTAGAAAATTGATAAGGGAAGCAAATGGACACAAGATGAAATCTAAGACCAGCAGGGTTAAGGACAATAAGCACGGTTTTTTTAAAGTATATTAGGAAGAAAAAGAATCTTAACAATGGTACTGGTCCTTACTAGATGGAAATGTCAGAATTATCAACAATAATAGAAACAGAAAAGGCAGGCATGCTCAATTAAATATTTCTGTTCTGTATTTGGGGGAAAAAAATACTATCATGTAATATGATAACACTTTTTCCATTCTAGTGGTATCTCAGGAGGATGTTAAATAGCAGCCGCTAAAGCTAGTTAGTAGGTCTGGCTAACTTGCATTCACAAGTTTTAAAAGACTGAGTAGCTCGCTGGACTGTTAGTGTTGATTTTCAAGAAGTCTGAGAATGCTGGGGAAGTTCCAGAAGTCTGAAAGAAAGCTAATGTTGTGCCAATATTTAAAAAGGGATGACCAGGGTAATTATCGGTCTACCAATGTGATATCAGTCCTGGGCCAGATACTGGATTGTCTGATATTTGACTCAATTAATAAAGAATTAAAGGACAGTAATAGAATTAATGCCAAACAAGATGGATTTATGGAAAAGAGATCCTGTCAAACTAACTTGATATCTTTTTGTGATGAGCTTACAAGTTTGGTTAATAAAGGTAGTAGTGTTGATGTAATAGTCTTGGACTTCTGTAAGGCATTTGTCTTGGTACTGCATGACATTCTGATTAAAAATCTAGAAAGATATAAAATTAGTATGGCACATGTTAAATGGATTGAAAACTGGATAACAGATAGGATGTGATTCTAGTAGGGTCCTACAGAGATTGGTTCTTGATCCTATGCTATTTTTATTAATGACCTGGTAGAAAAAATGAAATAGTTACTGATAAAAATTGAAGATGACACAAATATTGGGGGGGTGGTAAATAATGAAGAGAGCAGGTCACAGATTAAAAAATAATCTGGATAATTTGGTAAGCTGGGCACAAGCAAACAATACACATTTTAATATGGTTAAATGGACATATATACCTCTACTAACAAAGAACCTAGGCCATACTTACAGAATGGAAGACTTGATCCTGGTGGTGACTGCTGCAAGAATACTGTGTCGGTTCACATATGCACAATTCAAGAAAGATCTTGATGAATTGGAGAGGATTCAGAGAAGAGCTGTGAGAATGGTTAAAGGATTGGAAAACATGCCCTATAGTTATAGGGTCAAGAAGCTCAGTCTATTTAGTTTAACAAAGAGAAGGCTAGGGGTGACTTGATTATAGTCTATAAATTTAATAATGGGCTCTTCAGTCTAGTAGAGAAAGGTATAACATGATTCAATGGCTGCAAGTGGAAACAAGACAAATTCAGACTGGAAATATGGTGTAAATTTTTAACAGTGAGAGTAATTAACCATTGAACAATTTACTGAGAGTCATGGTGGATTCTCCATCACTGACAATTTTTAAATCAAGATCTACTCTGCGAATTATTTTGGGGAACTTCTATGGCCTGTGTTGTACAGGAGGTCAGACTAGATCAGGGGTGGGCAAACTTTTAGGCCTGAGGGCCACATCGGGGTTGCAAAACTATATGGAGGGCGGGGAAGGGAAGGCTGTGCCTCCCCAAACAGCCTGGCTCCCACCCCCATCAGCCCCCTCCCACTTCCCGCCCCCTGACTGCCCCCCTCAGAACCCTGATCCATCCAACCCCTCCCTGCTCCTTGTCCCCTAACTGTCCGCTCCTGAGACCCCTGCCCCTAACCACCCCCCCGGGAACCCACCCCCTATCCAACCTGCCCTTCGCCCTTTCCCCTGACTGCCCTGACCCCTATCCACACCCCTACCTCCTGACAGGCCCCCTGGGACTCCCATGCCGATCCAGCCCCCCTGTTCCCTGACTGCCCCCCCCAAACTTGTGCCCCATCCAACTGCCCCCTGCTCCCTGCCCCCCCGGGGTGCCCCACTCCCTGCCCCTTACCATGCCAGAGCCAGCCACACTGCCGCGCTGCCTGTCAGGAGCGGCGGGCCAGAGCTCTGGCGGCGCAGTGAGCTGAGGCTGCGGGGGAGGGAGGATAGCAGGGGAAGGGCCGGGGGCTAGCCTCCCCAGCCAAGAGGTCAGGGGCCAGGCAGGATGGGCGGGCCGTAGTTTGCCCACCTCTGGACTAGATGATTACAATGGTCCCCTCTGGATTTGGAATCAGTTAATCTATGAGTTGCATTGAAGAGGATAATCTTGCAACACTGCAGAAGAATGTCTTTGCACACATCATGTTCACACTTTTGGGGTAAAATAACTTCACTTATCAGGACCTTTGTGCCACAGTGGGAGATGCCTTCAATATCACCATGAAGAGGGAGTCAACCAAGCCAATGTGAAAGGTTTTCAAGTGCAAGCTCTTGAGGTGTTTTATTTCCATTAACTCAAAAGTTTCCTGTAGCTCTAGCATGTACAAAAACCTCATATGGAATTAGTTTGAACTGTAGCTCTGTCCTAAAAAGACATCTGCTCTGGTTTACAATGAATGGTTTTGTGTTAACAGAACTCTGAGAAGTTGTTTCCCTTGTTGAAAAATAAATCCTCCAATTGAAAAACTATGACTAATACATGATTTCCCTCACAGAACTAGTTTAATATAGGAGAATGCTTTTTCAACATTGGAACGTAAGGGATTTGGCACCAAAGTCCTGCTAATAATTTGGATTCAATGAAACAGATTTAATCTTTTCATTCCTTTTTTCTTGAATACTTTTTTGGCTAACACATTGATTATTCTTGTGGTCCTGATTTCTGTTTTAGTTGAATTGCTGAGAATGAAAATGATTAGCAAAAGTTGTGTGGTGAGCAGATTTGTTTTGCTAATGTGGTTTTGTTTAATACCTCTTGTTCTGTCCAAAACACATAGACACTCTTAAAAGGACATGATAGTGCATAGTTTACAAACCACACAAGTAACAAAGTGAATGTGCAATGGACTTGAATGGACAGTATAACATGGGTGTTAAAAAAGGAAAAATAGGTTGAAATGCTAGGAAAGTTATAGAAACAGTGCAGTAACACATACAGATCATATTTAGCCTATGTTGAAATTCAGTGGCCTGTGGTATGAAGGAGGTCAGTCTAGATGGTGGTGTAGAAAGTTCCTTCTGCTCTCAAAAATCTATTTTTTCATTGCCAGTTTATATCCATTTGTGCTTGTGCTATCATTGTCCTTTCGCTCAGTGGTTCTCAAACTTTTTTTTCCGCGGACCACTTGAAAATTGCCGAGTGTCTCGGTGGACCACTTAATGATCTTTCCAAGTGTTGTTTGTACCGTTAGCTAACTATTGTAAAGCGCTGTGGATAAAATTGCTATTTCAAAAAAAATTAATAATAATAAACTTTTTTTGATCTACAAATAAAAGCACACAACTCATTTTAATATCAGTAGTCTTACCTTTCTAATGTGATGGATGTGCTCTCTCTCCCCTGCCGTGGCAGCCCCTGAGCTGGGGCTGGGAAGGAGAGTGGTCTCTCCCCCACCACAGCAACCACAGAGCTGAGGCTGGGAAGGAGGGCCATCTCTCCCCAGCAGCCGCAGCCCTGGAGCTGGGGAAAGTCGCCTCTTTCTCTGGCCCTGCAGCCCTCCACGTCCCAAATTCACCCCACTTACCCCTCCTGCCTAGTCCCTATTCTCCCCAAGGCCACCACCTCACCTTACATGTGCATCTTCTCTAGGGTCCAGGCACCTAATTAGTGGAGCCATGCCTGCGCAGCTCCACTAATTAGGTGGGTGGCCCTTCATTCTCTCGTGTTCAGCTGCCCAGGTGTGCACCTTGGAGGGAACTATCCGCGGACCACCTGAGTGGAACTCACAGTTTGAGAACCTCTGTATTAGCTTATATAGGTCTTCTCCCTCCCTGGTATTTGCCCCCTTAATGTATTTATAGAGAACAATCTCGCATCTCAGCCTTTCTTGCTAGAATAAAATAGACAAGTTCTTCCACTCTCCTCTCTTAAGATAGGCCCTTCATTTCCAAGATCTTCCTTGTAGCTCTCCACTGGACCTATACCAGTTTAAATTCATCTTTCTTGAACATGGGTAACCAGAATCGTACACAATATTCCAGATGAAGTCCTACATTAATACTTCTCTATCTGTATTGTAATGCCTTGCCTAATACATCCTAGGATCAAATTTGCCTTTTTCACAGCCCCATCACATTGGTGGCTCATAATCATCCTGTGATTGACCCACACACCCAGGTCTCTTTCCTCCTCTGTCACTTCCAGCTGAGGAGCCCCCAGCTTGTAGCAGAAATTCTTAGTATTAGACCCTAAGTGAATGACCTTGAACTTTGTATCATTGCATTTCAGCCTATGTCTATCACCCCAGTCTTCAAGGTCATTCAGATCTTCCTGTGTACTGTTCCGATCCTCCTCTGTATTGAAAATGCCTCCAAACTTTGTAACATCAGCAAATTTCATTAGCGCACACCTATTTTTTGTGCCAAGGTCATTAATAAAAAATATTGAATAAGATTGGCCCCAAGAGCAAGATAACAGCACTATAAACTAAAGTAATCAGTTGTTCATTTTCTCTGGGTTGGCCCACCATTTTTTTTTGTCATGCACGGGAGGGGCCACCTCTAGGAATTTGAGAGTAATTCAGTCTTCCGTTCAGCCATTGGCCCTTTACTAAGACTGCCAACATGATTGCCAAGTATGATGGCCATTTTCGCAATATGGACACTTGTCCACTAGGAATTGGAATGTGATCACTAATTTATCCCCACCGAGATAACAACAATCTCCAAACATAAGCCATTTTTAGTGGGATTAAAAACAGTGACAAGGGAGTCAGAGACTCCATAACCTATTGTATATCTCACGTTCTTCATGTAAGCAAACAAAACCACATGCACCTTTGAAGAAAAACCTTTAAGATACTGCAAAGATTTAACATTTGTCTGTGGTGTTATTGACTTAAAAATTGATCTCTGTCCCTTAAGGATAAGGGAGAAATTTCCTCCTATATCCTTTCCTTTGCTCCCTCCCATTCCACCCTCAAGGGTTCCATATCACAGCACACCTCATGGGCAGATACGTAGACATTGCTCCTTCTGGTTTGTGTATGTATCTGTGGGAGGGTCACTGGAGAAGAATGGAGAAGTATCCCTTCTTCTAAGAGACCATGCAGGCTGCTTCCACAGCACTCCCAGGCTCAAGAAGGAAGAGACTGAGATACGGAAATAATCCTGGATTCTCTCTGTAGCAGCACAGTGTTGCTACAATGCCTTCAACTGTTCTGGATGTGCCTAATAAATTGTGCCTAAAGTTGATCTTTATGTCCATTTCATGCACTGGTTTGTTATACTATGAAAAGGGAAAAAAGGCTACCTTCTAGTGACGGGTGGTAATCTACAAAACTACAGATGCCTGGGCCTTATTCTGTGTATAGCCTCTTCATGCACAGGTCTTTCCTCGATGACCCTGAGGGGTGAGGCTTCAGCAGTCAGCCTGAAAGGGTACACTGGGAGGAACTACCGAAAGGACAATCTAGGTAAAAACATCTCTTCTGGATTTTAACAAGCCATCCCACTTTCCCACCCTTTGTAACATGCACAATGAAATTAAACTGGAAAATAAGTGCGCAACCTGAGGCAAAGTATCACTCAAAAGGTCAAGAATCAAAGCTAAGGTTGACACTGCATTTTACCTGATACTGTGTAATTTATTTCCTGCTTTAAATTTAGCTTCCTAGATTTCGTTTTCCTTCCCCCACCCTGCCCCCCCAATTATAGCAACTTTTGAGCTGGGAACAAGCTGTAAAGTTCAGATCAAGTGCTGTATTTGAACTTTCCCTAAGTTTGGGTATATTCACATCTAGGTTTCGGTTCAGCTCATTGCAATGATAAAGGCCAGTGTGAATTTTAGATCCAGATGGTGATCTGAACTTCCTCAAAGTTTGTCAGGGAGAATGTTCAGAATTGGGGTTACGATCTGGGTCAATTTCTGGTTAATTTGCATAACCCTATCTCTAACTATACACATATATTTATTCCTTCTCCCACTCACTGTACGTCCAGTCTTAATTTCTCTGTTATCCTCTTCATTTGGATCTCTGCAGTGGAGAATGGTTTTCTCTTGTACTGCACCAGTTTTCTGGAATTCTCTCTTCCCCCATTACCCTGCTCACAAAATACTGAGTCTTGGAGTAACTACCCCATCTTCAAACTCACCATAAAAACCTCCATCTATCTTTCGTTCACGGTATGATTAGACTTTCTGTAAAGTGCTTTGAGACTTTATATAAAAGAAATTATATAAAAATAAACTATCTTGTCTAGTTCCATAAGATTTAGACATCTGAACTCCGATAAAGGACACTAAAGTCCCATTAATGATGTAGGCTTATATTTAAGTTTCTATACTCACCCGTTTCTTTTTTTGCTTTCTGGATTTTAAAGTACATTAATTCAGAAGTCAGCTGGTAGTTTAAAAAAATAAGTTGGAGGTATGCCCCCTTTTTCTTTTTTGGGAGCATATCTTCACTTTAGTTGAATTTAGAAATGATTTATGATAATCTGCGCATACTCTCTTCTGTTGTTGTCTGTTACTGTAATTTGGGGGTGCAATCTCTCCTACAAGCACAGGATTTACATTCCTACCTCAAGAAGTCAAATAATATTTTGTATGTGGTAGTATCTTTTCTGAATTTAAAGCCAATTTCACCATTGACCTACTGCAAAAAACTCTAAATAAAACTATACCCTCCCCCATTGCATTTTCCACTCCAAATATATTCTTTTTTGAAATTGTTCAGCAGAGTTTTCATTACTTCTGACATTCTCCAGTGGTAGAAGACAAAGCTATCTCTGCTGTCCAAAAATCTTATTTACAGCTTTCATTGCATATACTCTTGTTTATTTCCAGTTTGTGGCACATATTCTAGCGCTGTCTAATAAAACTGATCTTGCTTCATCAGCCTCAAGTCCCTGTAGATTTTCATGTATCGTGTGATTAATTACTAGTTTCCTGTAGACTTCTTACTCTTTTCATTTTTTTTTATTTCTTTAGCACAAAGACCTAAGATAAAAATAGTGAACCAGGCAAAAATAATAATAAAAAATAACTGTACTTGGAATCACATTCTTCTCTAGACATCTCTGTCTTTAACTACCAAAGAAAGATTTATAGGACTCATGGAAGTTTGAAAGATAAAGATAAACCCACTAAGTCTGCTGAGATACCAAATTAGCACTTAAAAGACATACATATCCAAGGTGTGTTAGTTGAATGTATTTTTTTGTTTACTGACAACTCATGTATTTATTTGCCTAGTAGTATTTTATTATCTTTAATATTCACTGGGAGATCACAAAGACTTGTGGCTTATAAATGGGAATTTTTTCAAGTATCAGTGCAGCAACTCAGAAATACTTCCCCTAATCATTTGGTAATCCAATGCCTAATGTATACGTTAATGGAGCTTTGTGACAAATCACCTGTTAGATTTCATCTGACAGCTTGTCGTAGAGTAATTATAAAAATAATTGTAATATACGGCTATCACAATGCCTGCAACAAAAAAATGGGGGAGGCAATTACAGAGTATCCTTTGTGCCCGCGCTTGCTCTTCTCCTGAAGTGACCCAGTGTTCCACTTTGATTGAGATGGTTCCAACTGTTAATGGAACATCCCACTGTACTAAAGAGTTTAGTGGGAATGCCCATTTGTCACCACTGCATGCCACAGTCTCAGACACAAGAGCCAAAGGGAAAATAACACTCTGTAGTATTAATCTCTAATATAATACAGTACTATTTAATGTTTGAACTGCATGAGATTGCAACGTGAAAACATTAAGGACTGGTCCTGCACATCTTACTCAGGCAAAACCTAACAGAAGTCATTGGGAGTTTTGTCCTGAGTAAAAAATGTGGAATCAGGCCCTAAATGGTGGCAGCCAAGAGGAAAGCTCTCTGTCTCTCCCCACTTACTCTTGTGAGGTGTCGGTGAAGGCAATGGGACTACTTGTGTGGTTTAGGTGAGCAGAATTTAAACTCTTATTTTTTAACAATGGAAGAAGTGTGTGTGTGTGTTTATAGATATTTTTAATTATACAAACAGAAGCAAGAGATACTCCCCACACTAAAAAGTTTGTTTATAGATTCATATCCTGAGTAATTAGCTTAATTCAGTATCTTTGTACCTGGTAGTACAGCACTTTCAGTTTGTTCAATATTTGTATAAGAAATATTTCAAAATTAATATATTTTTGAAATGTTCTTCCAATTCAGTATTGTGCTAGCATTACAGTTATGTATTATCACAATCTTGGCAATAAACTGCACAAACAAAAACTAGTAGAACATTGTACTTGAACTTCTTAATATATTTTGTAAAATAATAATATTCCCACATTGTGTTAATTGTGATATTTTGAATTATGCATCCTGAAAGCTATAACTTTTGGGGGCAATAATATATCAGTGGAATAGAAACAATAGGTTTAACATTACAACAAAAATATATACACACACACGTATATATGTATGTATATTTCTGCTATCATTATTGTAGCACTTAAGTTGATGATAACAAAGGTACTGATTCATCCTTGGGTAGACACAGAGCTTTTCATACTGTTTCACTTCACGCAGCATCATTTCTCCCTCTGCTCTTTACATATTACATATACATCCAGCATTATTCTTAAATCAGAAATCTGAGAAATTAAATTCACTACGTAGGCCTCGCTTTAGTGGTTTATATACAAGGAAACAGATTTATTTCTTATTCATACCACCATGCTGACAAGAGGAACAGAGGGAGGAGCCATATCAAGATGATTATAACTCCAAATTTTGTGGAAAAAGTTAAATAAAGTCTCAAAACTTAGATCTTAATTGTGATGGTGGTGTCCGAATGTATCAGGGATGCGGGATTACTGACCAATTCTTCCGTGTCATTCCAGAATCTTAGCATGAAGAGTACTGAGACAAATGGTGAAAACTGTCAGGACACCGGATCATTATATTAAAACCTGGACTATCTATTTAGTTATTTCAAAGCAAGCATAGAGTCTTGGGGTGCATGGGGGCTGCGTTGTGGTGGGGTTTTAATTTTTGTTTGCATTCCATAACCGTACATTTATATTTATAAAAATATATAGATATAAATATGTGTGTGTGTGGTTATGGAATGCAAACAAAAATTAAAACCCCACCACAACGCAGCGCCCATGCACCCCAAGACTCTATGCTTGCTTTGAAATAACTAAATAGATAGTCCAGGTTTTAATATAATGATCCGGTGTCCTGACAGCTTTCACCATATCTATATATAATATAGATATAATCCACTCAGCTTTTTATTGTTCAACAGAAATAGTCTCAATTTCATTCAACAGGATGAAAAAATGGTCAGGCATGCCACATTCCAGATATTGACGCCTTTCCATAGTGCAGTTATTCATAGTGCAATTATTAAAATCCTTTGGCATTTTGAAAGATGCAGTGCTCCTTTAAGTATAAAATTGATCTTGGGATCATTTTGCATGGCACAATTGGATGTATGTCGAAAAGAGGATAGGAGTTGGGGAGGAACAAAGTATATCTTCCTTCTCTCAGGAGTAGACTTAAAGCTGGGCAGCAATACATTTCCAAAGTAAAATCAAATATTATAAAACAAAACTAAATATAATGACCCAATTTCAGTATAACTCAATGGGAGAACTCATGAGCATAAGTGTTTGCAGGACCAATCTATCTGAGGCAATTACATGGCTCCCATCACCATAGTATGTGAGTGCCTCCCAGTCTTTAATGTATTTATCTTCACAGAGTCCCTGGGAGGTAAGGAAGAGCTTCCTCTCCAAATGACTGGGGCCTCCAGGAAGAAAAAAGCAGGGACTTTAAGCCAAACTTTATAGTGACTTACATTCAACTCCATAGATTTCACTGAAGTTGCATGGGCTGTAAATGAACATGGACTTTGGCCCTACATCTTTACAAAGAACATAAAGTGCAATGTAAATCTATGGAAGTATATGCAAATGTTTGATAATGATGATTTATATGCCTTGGAGGACAAATTCTGGCTGAGTTACAGTGCTTGCAACTCCATTGATTTCATTGGATTGTATAGGGTGTGAACTGGAACAGAAGTTAACCCTTTAAATTCTACTGAAATATACTAGATTTAGAAAGTTTTTGGATAGGGACAGTTATCACATACTCACAGGGATGTTGTCTATTTAGTGGTGTGTTTGTGAGCGAGAGAATGTGAAGGGGGGAAGGAGACAGAGGGGGGGATATTTGAGATGCCCATTATCTCAGACTTCCGTGTTTCAGTGTGTGCATCCCTCTGACAGGCACCCCCTTTACACAGTGCTGGAAACAAGTGTGTGTGTGTGTGTGTGTGTGTGTGTGTGTACAAGACAAGATCTTCTCTGGGCTGGACTGGTACAGCTAGCTAGATCCCTGGGAGTGACGTCACCGACTTCCCCCCTCCTCCTTCCCCCATCTCACCCCCCGCCCCCCGTGGGTGTCTCTCTCTTGTTTCCTATGTCCTCAGTCAGTCAGTGGTCCAGGGAGAGACTGCTGGCTCAGTGCTTCTCCCTCTCTCAATCCCGTCTCCGCTCCCGCACCGCTCTGCAACAGGCTCCCCCCAGCACTTGGGGCCATACGGATCCTGTGATCCACGCAGCCTACGAGGATTTAAAAATAATAATAAAAAACCCCCACCAAAACAAAGCGAGAGGGAGGCACCTCCACCACTTTACTCCTCCTCACTCCCCCCCTCCCCCCGTTACTCCCAGGGGCGGCGGGGCAGGGGCACTGTTCCTGCTAGTGGCTATTTCCCCCTGCCTTTGCCCCCCACCCCCGGAGAAAGGGAATTGCCTCTTGCCTCCCGCCGGTTTGCACTGCACTTTGTTTGGAGCAGAGGGGGGAGGCGGGTGGGCGACCCAGCTATTTGTAGCCACAGACTCCGCTACAAGGCGAAGCGGGGGGAAGAGAAGAGAAGAGGAGGAGGAAGCGGAGCAGAAGCTGGGGACCAGAGCGAGCGCCCGGGAGCAGCGGCAGCCGCAGCCGGCACAAGCAGGAGCAGAACGGAGCCGGGCAGAGAGCGGCTGGGGGAGCGGGCTGCCCCTGGCTGCTGCATCTCCGGACTCCCGCCGACTCTCCCCCACTTCCCGGCGTTGGACCGTGAGAGCCACGCACCAGCGCCAGGCAGCCACGACCCGCGGGCTCCTGCTGCTTGGCTTGGATTAAATTGGCCGCCCCGGAGCCCAGCGAGAGGAGGTGGCGGCGGCGGCGGAGGGAAGCGCTGGTGGTGGCGGGCGGGCAGGCGGCGGCGGCGGCTGCTGCTGCTGGGACTGGGGGAGCCAGCATGACCAGGTAATTCCCCCGCCGCTGCCCCATTGCTCCCCCTCTGCCGCTCCATCGGTGCGTGTGTGGGGGGCACCGTACTCAGCACCCCCCCTCCCCCCCAGGCTGCCCCTAGCCCTGGCCAGACCACTCGCCTCTGCTTTCTCCTGGGTTTTAATCTCGAACCACGGGCTGAGAAGGGAAATGAAGAGAGGAGTTGTGTGTGTAAGTGTGTAAAGGGGGGAGGGGGATTGACTAGTGACCAGAGTAGACATTTCCACTGAATTCCTACTGTGCGTGTGGGGGAAGGGGGGGATTCATGTTTCGTGTATTGTAAAGAGGGGTGAGTTGTTATTAATGATAGCATTTTTTTTTTTTTTTGTATTTGAACTAGTGGGGAGAAGGAGAACTAGCAGCAATCAAAGGGAAAGTGGCTGCCATTCAAGGTGTGGGAGGACTTGTTTGGAGACCTTTTTCACACTGGAATCAGATCAGTTCTCTCTTTTCCTCTGTGGCAATTGCAGATGATTGTTCATGGTGATAAGAAGTTTTTGTTTTTTTTTTTAAAGGTCCTTTTTTGAAACCACTGTAAAGAAACTGAAACAGTGCAGACCCTCAGCTTTCTGTAGGGTTATAATGGAATTCTCACATTTGTGCAGAAAACTTATTTTACCAGCTCCCTCTTAAAATTAATATTGTGTTGTAAGCAGGGACTTTCCCCTCTTTTAATGTAGCCTACCTTGACTTATAAATACAAGATCTGTTTTCTTTATTCAGTTCTAAGTGCTACATTATGGGGCGGGGGATATTTTTTCCTTAAAACTGTCACCCCTCCCAAGCCATCATCACTTTTCCTTTTCCAGACACCTTTCAATAAGCACATTTCTGTTTCTCCTTGTTATTTGAGACTGTTGTGTGATGAGTATACGTTCTCCTGGCTGGCCTTTGTACAATGTACCACCACATAGAAAGGTGTGTATTTCTTCTCACCTTTTTCGCATATAGACACACAATTTAAAATTGAAGCTTTTATGTTTATAAAGAGGACCATTTTGTTCACCTCGCCACAGAGCAGCAAAGGTTTTATGTTTTTCTGTTCATTCAATATCCGCTGGAGACTGTGCAAGATTTCATATGAGACCTTAGATACTGATTTGCTTTGGAATTTCCTAGTTACAGTGAGTGGATATGTTTATTTTATGTTTCTATTCTCTCCAATATTTAAACTTAGAATTCACATAAAAAGTTGAGACTATCTTGTGACCTTTTGCCAATTGCCTGCTCCCTACCTTCTGCACAAACACAGGCAACTTCTGTAACATCAAGACTTTTACTTTGAATCTTGATGCAGAGGTGAAGAAACACAGCTCTAAGATATTTTGTGTTCCTTGGTGTCTAAAAAGGTTTAGAATATTTACTACTTTCTATTCTTTATGTAAATATGGTTTAGAATATATTGTATTACATAATTTCTAGTGGGTTGGGAAAGAACAAAGCTTTATTGTTCATTGTTACTGAATAGAGCAACTCTGAACAAAATAAAATTCTCCCTTGTCCCCCAAAATAATTGTATGTACTTGCATCTCACCATAGCTAGCAATTTCATGACAGTTTTCTTAAATTCACTCTCATGAGATCAGCTATTATTGTATTTTTTTAAGTGTGAAATTGACAAACTGGTCAGTTTCATAAATTCAGCTGTCAAATTTTGTCCAGTTAAAATAGCTAAAAGCTATAATGTGTCGGCATGGGATTTTCAAAGAACTAGGTGGTGCAGCTTTTACACAGACATGGAGAGGGATTTAATTGGATACTTTTTACTTTCCAATCTTAGTTGTCACTTGTGGTGGTATGGTGGAATATATTTAGGTTTCTCTCAATGCTGAAATGATGTATAGCTTGTGTATATCCACTTTAAGTACTGAGAGCTTTGGCTAAGTAGTAGACTTCTACTCTAAGAAGGCACTAAGAAATTCATTGTGGTTTATGTGTGCTATGCCAAGCTGTCAGGAATGGCGTTTCAAAAGGAAAACTGCATCTCTGAGCTTCTAGATGTCAGGGTCTGTGTTTTAAAATCTGCTTTTAGTATTAGCAGTCATATTACTTTTTAATGAATAATAAAAAGTGCTATAAATTAAACATTCTGTTGTGGCTGTTATGTAACTCAAATATTAGTTGTGCCAGTGCACTGAATGGGAAACGGTAAAATATACAGCATTTAATTTTCTGAGGAGGTTTGTGAAAACAGCTCTGGGGTTGTATTTAGAAATGAATTGTTTAGTATTTTAAATCAGTAATTCAGCTTTCAGTAATTCAGCTTTCATTTTAAGGTCACCCTTCATTTCTAAACCAGAATAATGCAGAGACTAAAACTACCCAAGCTAACGAGTAGGAATCCCCCTTCATCTGGTGTTGTGTGTGCTAAACCACTAGGGGCCTGTATAAACTGCTCTAGTACAGCAAATACCAGTGCATAGCATATGCACTAGAAGAACGTTTTTAACACAGATAGCCAACATCAAAATGACACTTTCCTATGATTCATTGCCAATAAATTAGACTAATGTTGTTTGGGAGTTAAATGCATGTTGTCCTCTCCCTCCCCCCATAATTATATTCAGGACTGTTGACTCCCCTGCCACTGTGGTTGAGGAAGGACGCTATCAGAGGTGATAGGCTACATTTCTTTGTCTCAGCTTAAAATGTATGTTTCCTTTATTAGATTAATAATGGCATTGTTCACATAATGCAAGTGTAGGGTTAAAAGATAATCTAAACAGGATTACTCTAAGGAAGGAATGGACATAGATTGATGGAGTATTTAAACTAGCTTTGTAAGTGCTGTGTAAGTTGGCAAGTACGGAGATTCCAAGGCTGTGGCTGGAGTATAGTCAGCAGTTATGGGATCTGGACTGAAGATGCTCTATATATTTTTGAGTGTCAGTTTCACAAATTTAAAATCGACCAACCATGGAATTCTTGATAGACATTAGGGAATAAGGTCAAGTATACTTACACTGTTCCTTTGTTGATTTTCAGTTTTTCAAACTGACAAGGCAGACCATTTGTAAAAGAGCACAGCTGAAACATTCGCATATTGAATTTCCTTCAAAATGAACTTGATTTATCAAGCTATTGGGCAATTCGATTTTTAAAAGGATTCTGAAGATAAATCAGGATACTGTAAGGTCATATAATGAAAGTGCAACTTCAGTACACCGTGTTTAGTTTTTAATGGGCTATCTTACTTTAAAAACAGCTGAGTTATGTCATATCAAGTGGTGTGGGGGTCATTTGCCGCAATAGGCTTTCTGCCCAGTTCCAAAAATGTAATTATTACAAATATTTATTAACTTTTCATCTTCAGAAAGGGCTAAAAATGGCATCCTATATATGTAAATAAATAATAATAATGAAGCCCACCTGAATAAGTCTCCTTAAATCATATACATCTTTTCAAGGCTAAGAATTTCAGATAGTATTTTGATAAACCAAGTTTCTCTCTCATGAAATGCACACAACATACTTTGAATATATTTATATTCAAAATACAACAAGGAGTAATTACATGTAAACAGTCAGTATAAGTGCTTGGGCCAACATGTTTCACTCTGGTATTACTGCATGCTAAGATATGTAGGGTTGTTTTTTTTTTTTTTTTTAAATGGAGAAAAAAGTATAATACTGATTTTTTTTTAAGTCAGTTAAATACCAAAGGGCCATATTATGCCATCACTTTTTAAGCAGAATCCCTCATTGTGAGTCTTCTGAAAGACTGATGGCATACTATGGTCCATATATTTCATTAAAACTCTAAATTTCATATTTGCTAAGCATAGTTTATTTATTTAATACTTCTGGGCCTTGATTTGTTTGGAAAAGGCTTTAGAAGAAGCTAGTTATGAATGCACAATGGCAACTGGCAGCCTGGAGTAGAATCAGTGTTTAAAAATATTCCTTCATATATTATCAATGATTTACCAGGTAGGAGCAAAGGGGAAGAGTTTTTTTCTCTCTGTGATCCACTACACTGAGAGCTCCTGTACAACACATCTACTGAGGAAATCTGATGATGTTGAAAAAGATTGCTTGAGAGTGCTTTGCCTCTAAATTCCATTCCAACAAGCTTCACTTATTGTTTAAACTGCTGAGCATTCATAGAGCTGTGTGTCTGCAACTACACAGGGTTAGTTTGGGAGCTATTTTCCCATGACATCTCTCTGATAATCTCAGTTGGTTTTAACTGGTGAGTGATAATACTTATTTAAACATCAAATGTGCAAATCTTCACATATGGATTTGAACGTTAAAATACATGAGAAAATGATTGAAAAATTACTAAAAATGATGTTCTTTTGTAAATATATTGATCAAAGAATTGTTCCAATCCTAAAAACCTTGCTTAATAATAGTGATTTTAGGTTTTTTTCAGGCTGTTTTGATTCTTCAATTAAGATGACAATTCATACACATAATTTGTTCTTTTTGCCAGCTCAGTTTTAGCCATAATATGTGCTTTTAAATATATTTACTTTCCTTGGATCAAAAGACTTTGCACGTTTAAGTATCTCATGCTTACCAGCTATGACGTATTCCTCAGAAACTAACATTGTTCATCTGTAACATAATCATAGGGGGAAAACTAAATTGTGATGGATATTGCAGCAATTGCTACAATAGGAGAGATTTTACAAATTTAAACTTCATGCTTGTACCTGTGTCTCTCTGAGATCCTCACTAATGATGCTGTGTGTATTATATACTTTCAAAATTTAATAGCATACTGAATATACAGTACAATTCTCCTCGTATCAGTTCATTAAAAAATGATGGGATTTTACATTCTCACCCTAAAACTGTTTTTCTCTTTGATTCATAGCACTAGAAGACATGTCCCAATTTACTATCATGCTCTGTGGTACATTTCCTCTTGGTTCCAAGTGTAGCTAGACTACTTCATATCTTCAATAGTTCTTTCAATGTCTTTCCATTGGTAGACAATTATTTCATTGTTTTCCAGATAATTAAAATGCTCTGTTTAATAATAGCAGAACTAATCACATATTGTTATAGTCACTTGATACATATTTTCTCCAGCCACAATATATTAAACATACTCTGTGAAACAGATCAAGCAAATGCGATGATCTTTGGTTTATAGCCTTTAATGTTCTGGAGATGATGTTTCTAGAAGTCAGAGTTCAGTAAGTGACGCGTGTAAAATTTGACTATTTAGATGGGAGAATCAACTAACTTCTCATAATAGGTATTGGGTCAAGTGCCAAGCTGAAGGGATATGAATGAGACAAATGTGGATCTAGTCCCACATTTGAAGAAAGCTATACAATCCTCCTGCAAATTGACTGCTATCCTACTTTGATTTCAGTGGCCCATGGTTTCAGTGGCTCAGTGGTTACTATTGCAACATGCCTCAGTCAGAGGTTTGGCTTTCTGTTAATTGTTTAGACTCAATGACTGGAAATACCCAGACATATTCTGATAACAATGTCAGAGGCTTTGTGACCTTTAGAATACAATTGTTTGCTGAGTTTGAACTCAATAACTCTGCCTGCTTTTTATAACGTTGATTGAATTAAAAAATTCTTAATTGTATTTTTAACTGTCCCTAGGCTGTATTCTTTAATGCAGCTTTACTAAAGGAAAATGAGATTTGTAGATATGGAATTAAGAGAATGCTATTTCTTTATTATTGTTTTTTATGGCTACGGGGCTTGAGACATTCAGAATGAAGAATTAACCTTTCTGTTCTGATGTTCTGCTAAAAGCTTTGCACATTTTCTTAAAGTTAAGAAAGGATGATTTTACTTTATTTTATTAGTGGAAAATTCAGACAGCAGTGATGTTAAAAAAGTTCACGGAAAATATTTAGGACATTTTACACAGTTGGCATTTCTTCATCTGCCTTACGCTCAAAGATAAAGGATTTTCAGCACAGAAATGTGTGTCTGGTGTTTCAGCATGCACATGTAACATTTATTTGTGAACACCTGTATAATTACTACTGTGTGAATTGTTTTTTGGAAATATTTGACCATTTATCATTTTTTTAAAGGAAGGAGACCCCCCTCCCCACTACTCCCCATCTTCTGGAACTTACTTCCAGACTAGAGGGGTCTCCTTCACAGAAAGGCAATTTGTAAAGGTAGGACCAGAATTCCCCTTTTTAAATTTTCAACCCTTTGAACAACAAATATGTGATTTATGTGTCAGATATATACATTATGTACTGTTTTTTATCTAAATCTTGTTTTAAGCATGTCAGGAGTTGCAACCACATACTGATACTACTCCAAATGAAGTCAGTACAAAACGCCTAATGACTTTAATGGGAACTAGATGTCAGGTCCATACATTTGAATATGCAAACAAGTGCAGTTTTGATTATAAAAAATATCAGCAGGTTAGAATTTTAATTAAACATATGTAAGTGAAAAACATGAATTTGGTAGAAAATATGTAGTATGATGAAAGGCTGAAACACTGACCAGAAAATAGAGCAGGAATGTTGGTTGTATGTTGTTAGATTTTTTTTATTTTATTTTTTTTAGGATGATAGTGTGTCTTAGAAAGCTGCTTAACTACTGCCCAGTGCAGCTGTCCTTCCCTGAAAGATTAGGTTTCAGGAGCAATGATGGATGTTGGATGCCTGTAGCCAGTTGTGAGGTTTGCTCTGAGGTCAACAGTACCGATGGAGGATAGGAATTTACAGCCTTCTGTCTCTACGCCAACCCAACCAGTAGCATTTCTCAGGAAAAAAAATTAGACTAGACACATGCAGTGCTGAGCTAATATTCCATGATAGTTCAGAAAGTCATTCATTTTAGAGGTTAAAAAAAGAAGATTTGTGGATATTAAGGACATTTTTAGTCATCATAATTTTGTATTTTTTTTTTTTTTTTTTTACAGATAAACATACAGAGTTCTAACCTAATATATGCAATAGTGTAACTTAATGTAAATTCTTTCTTGTATTCTGTTAAAGTGTGTCAGCAAATTGTGATTTAATATGAGATAAATCTACACTGTTGACCTATTACTTCTGTAGGTGCTTTAAAAATATTTAATGGGTTATCATTTAGAATTTGAAACCAAGCCATTTAAAGTCCTGGCACAATTTTTCTCTCATTTTTCAACTAAAACTGTATAATATTAATTTTCTCGGAAAAATACGTAGTAAGGATTTTCCTAAAATTATGATCAGAGCATTATTTATATACATTAATTGTGAAAGATTAAACATCACGTTTATCCTACTCTGTTTAGTTTAGATATCACAATACATATTGCAGATAAAAGCACATAGTTTGAATATCTCTGAAATATCCAGTTGGAGGTGATGGTTTAAGAACAGACTTTCAATATTAGTTATGAACTGCCGAGGTTTCCTGAGTAAGTTAGACTAATATTTTATATTGTCTTAATGTGATGATGATAACTTTTTAAAATGAAGATGAAAAAATAAAGAAAGAACGGGCAACAAAGCATACCATTGTCAGGAAGGCATGAGCCTTCTTTGGATTTGACATTTTGTGAATTCCTCATTTGCATTGGTACCATACACTATATGAAAGGAGACTTAATTGTAAATAAGGGTGTTGCTACAAAACACAGAAAAGAATTTCCTTATATAGGGCCTGATCCAAAGCCCACTGAAGTCAGTGGAAAGGCTCCTATTGATGTCAATAGCCTTTGAATGATCATTAGGGCCTTAGTGCCCTAGTTTAAATCGATCTGGACTTTTTTGTTTAGTAAATCTTAGAAGTGGTTAAATGCAAATATCTTGACATAGAGAAGTAGTCTTGGTAAAATATCTGACAGGCTGTTTTATAATGTCCCATAAGATAAGAAAACAAAATCATTTTGATAAAGAGAAATATGTTTCCAGCAGGAATATCTTTACAGCAGTGGTCCATCAAGGAAATGGAACTGTGCCAAGCAACTGTGCTTTCTATTTTATTGGCAGCTTGCCAACAACTTTTATTTGGAAAATTCATCAATTAAAGTGAAGCATTTTAAATAATAAATGTTCACTGTTTGCTAATTAATGTAACTATAAATAACAGATGGGTTACTTGATTAGGTTTCAATATTTAACCTGTTTTGTGAAGAATAGCATTTTTCAATTTATCATTAAACACATCATTGATCTATTTTTAATTAACAAAATTTTACAAATAACAAATGCATGTTGCTAAGCTTCTTTGATCATTTGAAAAAATATTTTGTACTTGACACAAGAAACTTGGAATATTTTCATCATACATGGCACATGAAGGAAAAAGTAAAACATTACTCTGGAGAAGTACTTCTGTTAAGTGACATTTTGGACACATTAACCATTGTGATTGTATTAATCAAGGGAAGTAGATATTCAGTGCACATTTTTGCAGTCACTACGGCAAATCTATATATTAACACCTGTGTCCTGTTAAACCTTCTGAATTATTGCCTTAAATGGTACATGAAGTCTCAACATACCAATTTGCAGATAAAAACCTCACTGCCCTTTAAATACATCATGGAGCAGTCACTTTGGAGATCATTATTCTCTGTAAAGCCAAAAGGTATTTAATAGCAACCCAAGAATAAACATACCTCCTGAAAAGACTAACAGACACCATGTTTAATTTTGAAAGACCCTGAAATGTCTGGAAAACACTGCAAACAGACTTAAGCACAAGTTTTTCAATTAGCTTGGAGACTGTTAGCACAAAATTGTCTAAATGACCTGCATCTATAAATACTGTGTGTGTGTATATATATATACACACATATAAAAGGAAATATTTATATCTCCAGCTCTTAGTGCTCTACAGACAGGTGCCTTCCTGGGCAATGTAATTCCCAGAAGGCCACTTTCAGGGAATACGTACCGAGCTTATTCAGGGGACAGGTTGATCTAGTGCACAAGAGTAACCTCACGCTCCCCGCCCCCAAAAATAAAAATTAAAAACCGTGACAAGAACTGTGGAGCTCTTGGAAATTGGAATCTGTCTACTCCTGATTAGTGCTACTCTATATTCTCAGCTCCTTCTGTTTTCTTCTTGCCTACTCTGTAACAGGGGTGGTAGCATTAAGTACTATGAATTTCTCTGAAATGAATGGCACATCACTGTTTCACCATTGCATATCTCAAGCTAGTATCAGCATGATATACTGTTTGTCACTCCATTCACTTCCCTGATACATATTCCATTTTTTAAAGGAATACAATCTGTTGGTACAAAGAGTAATTATGAGTTGATGCAATGTTCAGCACAGGGACTTCACAACTTTTCTCTGACACATTACAATTTTGGAACACATTGCCTGGGGAGAATGCACTAAATACTGGTGTTAGCTGAATACTCGTGCATTTGACTAGAATTCAGTGGATTAGCCCTCACGCAGCTTGTCAAGGTTCCTCCCCCACTCTGAACTCTAGGGTACAGATGTGGGGACCTGCATGAAAAACCTCCTAAGCTTATCTTTACCAGCTTAGGTCAAAACTTCCCCAAGGTACAAAATATTCCACCCGTTGTCCTTGGACTGGCCGCTACCACCACCAAACTAATACTGGTTACTGGGGAAGAGCTGTTTGGACGCGTCCTTCCCCCCAAAATACTTCCCAAAACCTTGCACCCCACTTCCTGGACAAGGTTTGGTAAAAAGCCTCACCAGTTTGCCTAGGTGACTACAGACCCAGACCCTTGGATCTTAAGAACAATGAACAATCCTCCCAACACTTGCACCCCCCTTTCCTGGGAAATGTTGGATAAAAAGCCTCACCAATTTGCATAGGTGACCACCGACCCAAACCCTTGGATCTGAGAACAATGAAAAAGCATTCAGTTTTCTTACAAGAAGACTTTTAATAAAAATAGAAGTAAATAGAAATAAAGAAATCCCCCCTGTAAAATCAGGATGGTAGATATCTTACAGGGTAATTAGATTCAAAAACATAGGGAACCCCTCTAGGCAAAACCTTAAGTTACAAAAAAGATACACAGATAGAAATAGTTATTCTATTCAGCACAATTCTTTTCTCAGCCATTTAAAGAAATCATAATCTAACACATACCTAGCTAGATTACTTACTAAAAGTTCTAAGACTCCATTCCTGGTCTATCCCCTGCAGAAACTAGCATATAGACAGAAACACAGACCCTTTGTTTCTCTCCCTCCTCCCAGCTTTTGAAAGTATCTTGTCTCCTCATTGGTCATTTTGGTCAGGTGCCAGCGAGGGTACCTTTAGCTTCTTAACCCTTTACAGGTGAGAGGAGCTTTCCCCTGGCCAGGAGGGATTTCAAAGGGGTTTACCCTTCCCTTATATTTATGACACAGCTATATTCACTAACGAGGATTTGCCTTTCACTGTTAGTAATATATCCATGCAATTTGTGGCCCAAAGGGATTTTCAAAGAGCCCACAAGACTTCTAAAGGATAAACTTTGCCCATGCTACTCGGGGAGCAATGTTAGAAAGGGGTTTTACAGTCTGTTGCAAACAATACTTTCAAGGGACTACTCAAGTTATAGATGCTGGCACCCACTGCAAATCCAAAAGGAAGTCTGTGGTCTTTCAAGGCTCTATAACCTCTTCTTAAGCAGCTGTTTTACAAGGGAAAATTACTCACCAGAAATTGTTTATTGGACTCTCTCACTTATTGTCTCATCCTGTGTAAGACTCAAACAATAAGCATTATGGCACCCTGTATCAGGAAGCCAGGAGGAACAGAATAGTGAGAGGCAGAGACCAAGCACACAGCCCTTTTTTGCTTCTTTGTCATGTATTGAGGAAGTATAAAAGTTCTCCAATTTTTTGTTGTTGTTGCTTATTTGTTTTGTTTGTTTTCTGCTTGTTTTTTTACAAAAGAAGTTCCATTCCTGTCAATGTTGGAAGATTGACTGGAAAATTAATGTAATGATGACATCACTTTTGCTAGAAAGTAAATAGGAAGCAACTGAGAAGTGACAAGATTTGGAGCCATATTTAAAGCTCTTTAGGTGTATTTGCTTTTCTTATCGCTTATTTAACGTCAATCATTAGGTAACATTTTGAACAGAAAAAGCCTTTGTTAAAGATTCAGCACCCTTGTCCTTTCAGTTAAGGTGTTAGAGATGACAATAGACATCCCGAGACCTGGCAGAGGGCCTCCAGCAAAACCAGGAAAGAGCAAACTTCACATTCCTGATATTTCTCAGGTGAAAAATAAACAGGAAAATAAAAACCTTTCAGGCATTCTTTATACATTATTTTAAAAAAATATGCAAAAATGGGCACAAACCCAATTTTTCAAAAAACCTTTGCAGGTCACATTTAAACCTGACAAGTTTCAGCCTAAGTAAGACTCCACATAACACATGGGTAAAGCAAAATGCATGAAATATGGCAGAAAAGGAGGGACTCCAAAAACTGAATTACCAGTGAGAAATTTTACCTTGTTGTTAGGCACCTTCTTCTCCTATCCCATGGGATATTAAGGTGTCTCCATAATCTACGTCCACCTGGTAGGGCATGATGAAAGTGTAAGGGAAGGACCATGCAGCAGACTTGCAGATTTCCAGTGCAGTATAACCTCAAGCCTCTTATCCAAGGAGGGCAAAATACCCAAGGTAGCATGACACTTAGTCTTGTCTCTCTTTTCGGAAGTTGGGTCAACATACGACTTTAGCCAATTACTGAGACTAGCATGGAAGCCACAGACAGACTTGAGGTCTTGTAAATGCACCATGCTTCTTCATGTTGTTAGAGTACTGCATACAAAAGTTAATGAAGATCTTTAAATGCAGAGTGCAGTTTTTTCTCATGAGGAGGGGTTAGAGAAAAGGGTCATTAGGATTATAGGCTCATTCACAGAGAAGTCCAAAATCACTTTAAGGTGGTGGTCCAGGAACAATTGAAACAGCAATTTATTAAGGAAACACATTATGAACAGAGAGCTAATAACTCAGAAGCTTAATTCTCAAAAAGACAAAAATAGTTACTTTCATAGTCCATAGATGGAGAGAGAATTTTTATGCATATCATCACAACGGCTCTGAAACACAGAAGGCACGTCCCATTGAGAATGAATTCTCTGAAAACTGGTCTTTGTAAGGAGAGGGCTTTGAAAAACTTGACAGTATGGGAAGCAAAAGTCCACTGGAACCCAGAAGGCCAAATAGTTGAATCCTTAACTCTGAGGAGAGCTCCAGGCATGTTAGGCCCAGAAAAACCAAGCCATCTAAGCTTTGTTTCTGAGGATGTGATATGACTGCAAGCATCCCAATTCAAAAAGGGCCCATCAGATCCCCAATTAAGCTTTTAGGTCAAGGGCATGTAGCTACATAGCTAATGTATTTGCAACCTCAAGGAGAAAACTTCTGTATCTCTGCTTCACTCTTCTCCCAGGTCACAAGTTCAGAAAGATGGAATTTAGGTAGGCAACCATCCCCCAAAGGGAAAAATCACAACAGATTGAGGGAAGCCATCTATGCTCTACCACAAAGGCCAGCAGGTAGGAGGACAGAGACTAAGAGGCCACCTAGAGGAACTAAGATAGTGACTTCCCTGTCCTCTCTGATCTTGCACATCATGCAAGAGGAAGCTGGGGACAGAGAATCAAACTTCTTCTACCAAACTCAAAAAAAGGTACCTCAGACAAGGGGTTGAAAGCTTGATGGCAGAATTTAAGTATCTTAATATGGATAATGAGCCAAATCAAGCCATCAAGGAATGTCTCCGTAAGTGGCAGAGGAGAGGACACCTCCAAGTGCAACAGAGAAAAAGCAGAGCTGAGGCATTATGCTTCTGGGACAAGGGTGTTTTCAATTGTGAGTCTTTAAAATACAGTGATACCACACACACACAGTTATTAATCTCCACACAAATGAATGTTCTTGAGCAATTCCGAGTTCTATCTCTGGCTCTACAGCAGACATCCAGTTCGACGCACGGTAAGTCGTGCAACCTCTGAGCACCTCAATGTCCTTTTCTACCGAATGAGGACAATTCTTCCCTAACTTAAAGCAGTGTTATGGAAATTAACTCACTAATGTTCGGAAAATTTCTTAGAATGTAAGCTAGAAGGCTCTATTGTAAGAGCAAATTATTATGTGACTGATCTTATTCTGGACATCACCATAGCTCTAGCAGTGTGGATCAGTCACAGATTGAAGAAATTATCTCTCAAACACTGAAAAATCATGGTCAGGGATGAGTTTTACAAATATGAGATCCAAGGGGAGTACCAGTTCTATGTCCTTAGTTATACAAAAATTTAGCAAGAGCAGCAATTCTAAGGGCTACTACTGGGAACTCAAAAACCCATCAGAGGGACTAATTATAATGATAGTGGCTATAGGAGCAGAGGGGAGAACTGACTTGAATACCTCAAACATATTTACTCTATATAGACAGAGAATACAGAATATTATGGGACAGGATCTACATATGACAAGACATCTGACATGCAGACTCCGTTACTGAGATGCAATATCTTGGTGAGTGAAGACAACAATTCAGATGTTTTAAAAATATTCACCCCAGATTCTAAATGTAGAAAACTTCCCTCAGAAGATAGCCTGCAAAGTAGGGATTCGCACTTGGACGCCGGTTCAAATTTGAATTCCCACTCAGGGAAGTTATCCCTATCCCTTTTATGCAAAAGTAAGTTGGTAGAAAAAGATATTCAAGATCATATCACACTGCAATGCAGCTCTGCGATTACAGGTGGAGTTGGGTGCTGAGAGGCTGGAATCATTTGAACATCATGTAGTCATATAAGGGCAGGTGAGGTCTGCGCAGGAATGAGCCAGAATAGAATGTAAGTGTAAATGGACAGCCTGAAGGTAGAGCAGCAGGCAGTTTGCAGGTTATTAAAAGGACATCAGACAGGGAGTTAAGGGGCTCTGAGATAGCTCTGTGGTGCTTCATTAAAGGAGACCCACAGACAGGGTAGTTGAGAGATTGCTGTGTCAGACAGGCCTATCTATCTCTGCTGCATTTCCTCTCAAATCACAGATTGTCCTCTGCTGTGTGAAATGGAAAGTGGCAGAGAAGAAAATTAGATGGAAACCTGCCACTGAAGAGTGGGAGAAGGGCACAGCTGGCCCAACTCAGGGGCCTGAGAGCTTTTTAAGGAACTAATGGAGAGCCATGAGTTCTTGAGCCACTGCTGAGCAGGAGAGGAGATAAATCCTACCTGGTGTCTAAGACACAAAGTGCAGTCCCCTAATTAACAAAAAAAAGTCCTAAAATCCTGACTCCTGCATCTCACTATTTGGTGAGAGATGGAAGAAACCCAAGGTCCAAGGTCCAGCACTGAACAACTGCAGAGAAGGGAGAGGGAGGGAGTCTGAGAACAGCACTGTAACTTCTGAGGCACAGTGGAGGCACCTAACTTATCCGGCAAGTTGATTGCGTGGCTGTAGCAATTTCATATTTTGAGTCATATCCCAAAGTGAAAGCAGATGAGGGAGCTGGATTCACAGTAGCTAAGAGTTAACAGAAGATGGAATCTAGCAGTGAGCATGCTGTGCTGCAAATTAGCAACAGCCGCTAAAGAGACCCACCTGCAGAATCAATGGAAAAACAGGGGTGAAGTCTGTACTCCAACCACCCCCCGTGGAGAGGGGGAATCCCCAGAAAGGAGTCAGTCTGGCACTGTGCCAGTAGTCATAGATGCTGCTGTGGAAGGTTACTGATAGCATACAGCAGTGTTCTTCGCTAAATGTGTGGAGTTTGGGACTTACCCTAGTCCAACAGCCTTATATGTCATTCCCTAGACCTGAATGACATCAGAGTTCACAGTGAAGTGTGATATAGATGTCATCTTTGTCCTAGCAGAAAAGTCTTAAAAGGATCATAGACCTTAGATAATTTTCCTTTGCTAACATCTCCAAAATAGAGCTTAGCCTGGGAGAAGTAAGTTTCCCCGCAAACTGAAGAGTTCCTCCCCTCGTTGCAATAGTCACCATAAGAAGAGAAGGCAGCAGCACCTCTACCATTTAGGCGCTCACACCCAGCAAATGCAGATGGGCTGCATTTAAGCCTTCAAATGAATGGTTCCTAAATACCACAGTGATGGTTGTCCTATAAATGCTTGTGTAATAATAAATATTCATCATCATAACAAAACGAATGCCATTCTTCCCTAGTGAGAGCGGAGTCTTTCTACCACACTGACCTTCCCAGGGCCCAAAAGTACTTTACAGTCTATGGCCTTGTACCGGCAGCTGGATCCACATGGGTGGAACCTGTGGCTGTTTGGCACCCTTTTGCCTTTTATGGTATTCTATTCAGGTGCAGGGTTGCTCCTGCCCAGATCCAGTTGCAAGATTGTGGCCTATCATATGTACAAGAATAATTTCATTTACCACTAAAATGCAGACACCTCTGAGAAGTGGGTGACAGCTTTGCAGATCGTTTACACACAACATAGTACTTAACAGTTTGATCAGGGGAAGTTTTGACCAAAGACAGAAGGAAAAATTTTACCCTTGACAAAAAGTGGAATCCTGTTTTTAGAGTTTGTGGAGCACAGACAGGACCTTGGCTTTTAATGTGTTAATCAAAAGACCCACACATAATAAAAGTTTGCCCTTTTATCTACCTTGGAAGAATGAACGACTGAGTTGACTGACTAGAGACTCCTCAGAGTACCACTGCCTATCCTCTTTTGAGCATACAGTATGATCCTTCATCTGTTGCACTTCTGTTGATTGGCTCTGGGCCAGTATCTTTATGTGCCAGTTTTATCAACCCACTCTGAGATTTTACCATCTTCATAGCTGCCAGGATTTGAACTCAGGGAGTTTCAGATTTAATTCTTAGAGTCTTGAGACACCCCCTTAATCATGAGGAGTGTGCTGATGCTTGAATATGTAGAGGACAGAATCCAAAATTGGTGAACTTTACCAAAAAGATAATCTTACTACTTAATAAGATAAAAGTATTCTGAATTTCTTTTCATAGATAGCAGTGTGGCTCTTTTATTGAGTAAAGGGCCTCTCTAGCACAAAATATTCTTTTTGTGTTTTCAGTTATTACTTGAACAGCTGCAAATGTCTATATATCTACAATTTTTGGATGACCCTAAGATTAGGAGAAGTTGTACATTTGTGGATCCAACATTACAAATTTGCTCACCACAAGGCATGTGAGTTTAGCACAGTCTGCAACATGGTGATATCCAGACACATCAGCTGTTCATCACAAAAACTGTTATCACATACTTCAGATTATGAGCTTTCTTGACATCTTTAGTGTGGTTATTAAACTAGAATTTAGTCCTTATTTGTATCTAAATCATACGCAACAGCAACTTGAATAAAATAGAAGAGAAAATCTGGTTTTACAATTAGCTACTTTGTATGTTGAATTTTTTAATGTCTGGTATCCTTCATGCCCGGATATAGGGCGAACATTTTTTTGAAAGCCATTTATGGACTTTTAGCTACAAAACACCCATTAACTTTGAAAGTTTTGTAAACACCCTTAAAATACATGGAAGATTTAACGCCCTTTTGTCTAGTTTTAGTGGTAGTCATACCATATCAAAGAGAGGGTTTTTAAATTCTATTTATAAATATTTGAAAGATCAGTTTGTATTGAAGATTAATAAAGGATTTTTTAAAATGAACAAACAACATTTTCCTCACAGGAAGAGTTATTATGGGCAGTGCCTACGAGGAAGCATGCTCTGAGCCAAATCCTCCTTTCTTTACTTATGTGTATAGTCACATAATACTGAATGGGATGACTCAGATAAATCAGGGTAGTAGGAGTTAACGCTTAGTCCTGTTACCCCACCCACACCAAAAATATTAACTGACTAAAAAGTGTACAGAATCATGAGCAAAATACAATATGGGTGAATGGATAATGTTTCATGTAGGCCCTGATCCTGCAAAGCATTTAAGATGCTTAACTGTAAACAGGTGAGTAGTCCTTAACTTTAAGCACCTGTTGATCTCCATCCAGTGAGGTCTTGCAATC
This sequence comes from Eretmochelys imbricata, assembly GCF_965152235.1. Taxonomy (NCBI): domain Eukaryota; kingdom Metazoa; phylum Chordata; order Testudines; family Cheloniidae; genus Eretmochelys; species Eretmochelys imbricata. The sequence goes on along the minus strand of NC_135576.1, from coordinate 105,375,096 downwards.
CTGTTTCACTGTTGTACTTCTTTGTAACAAGTTAAATAATGAAAAATATAAGATTGAGTTGTTGAAGCAGGTTTTTAATGATTTATGATGGTTTTACACTGAAAGTTTTGGAGGCAAAACAATTCTTTCATGACAGTGATTTTCCTTTGGATGGAAGAGTCTAGCAGAGACTATTACTTGTAAAGCAGAAGATGAGATAGATATAAAAATTTAGTATAGTACTTAACTGAAATCAGTTCCAATATAAAACAAGTTATATTAAAAAGAGTAATTAATAATTTTCACAGGTCCAGCATGTTTTGAGCTTGAGGTTTTGTTTACATTTCATTTTGCATGTCTTTCTTCAAGTGTCCCAACAAACTTGTTTTATATGTGGCCTTTCTATAATCACCATTATTTGTTCAAATATGCTGATTTGGAAACAGGAAATGTCTTGTTTAAGATATTTATCCAGAAAATGAGTGTATGTTTGTCCTTCAGAAACCTTTTTTGAGAACTTTAAATTACATTGTCCCAGGCTTCTGGATATAGTGATTCCAAACAAGCCTTGAAGTTTATCAGTAATTATTTTAGCATGTAAAAACACAGGGCTAAGATTATCCCTGATGTAAATCAATTGCATTGAGTGGAATACTGAAGAGAAATTAGCCTTTCATTGCAAATTATGGACTAGAATTCTTCTTATTCCTGTGGTTTTCTTTGTGTCTGAGATTATTCAGTGTACGTGTCATACTCTTAAAAAATAGGTCACTGAGTGTTATCTAATTTTTTAAGGATTCCACCAATTTTTCCCATATTATCTTCCAATTGAAAAGAGCTGTTACTCTGTTCACAATGCTTCTGCTTCTATTCTTTTGGCTTGGTAGCCTTTTTTGTAAATTCTTATTCAAATAGATACTGAACACAAAAATGTTTGGGAAATCATATATGCAAGATGATGATAATTTAAAAACTGGATAAATCCATTTAATTATAAGTATTGTAATACTTGTGTTCACAGGATATTTCTGAATGAGAGGTCCAAATAGCATCCTGTGTTTGTATTTCAGAAGAACACCTAAGAAGCATAAAATATTTTCTAATGGATAATTTGATATTGTAAATTGTATGTTCAGACTGGAAGATACGCCAATAACCTGAACCTTCTTGGGGCAAACTCTTACAATTTTCCTCTCCTCTCTGACCGATTTGCTTCAATTCCACCTCCCAGCCCCCATATCTCTCGTCTAGGTTCTTGGAATTCTCTAGTCACATGAATTCACCAATAAGGGAATGTTCATTTAGTTAAAAAAAAAAAAATCCCAGAGAAGGAAATGTTCACCTTGTATCTGGTGGTAAAATATAGCCAGTAGAGTTTTTCATGAAGTCATAAGTGTCTTTTAATAAAATGCCCAATCCAAGGCCAACTGAAGTCAATAAAAGAACTTGCATTGACATCAATGAACCTTCAATTGGGGTCCATTCATAGCTACAATGAATAAAATGTGTGCTTGGAGTTCACACTTTCACAGTCTTTAATGGGACACTATTAAGATTGGTTGTTTCAACACTTCGCCACCTTCCCCACTTCCCACCCAATTTTTACTTAGAATTAGCTTTGAAATCAGTATATTAAGGGCAGGTCTACACTGTGGGCTAAGTCCACCTAATTACACAACTCTAGCTATGTGAATAACATATCCGGAGTTGACATACCTTAGGTCGACTTATTGCTGTGTCTACATCATTCTGGGTCAATGGGAGACTCTTCTGTCCACTTAACTTACGCTTCTCGTTCTGGTGGAGTACCGGAGTTGACGGGAGAGTGATTGGCAGCCGATTTAGCGGGTCTTCACGAGACCCACTAAATCGACCACCGGTGGATCGATTGTCCCTCGTTGATCCCCCGGTAAGTGGAGACAAGCTAAATGTGCTTTCTGGACAAATAATTCAAGATTTTGGTTTTTTTTTAAAAAAACAAATAAACAAAAATTGGGGTTGGGAAGGGGATTAACCCAATAGTCATGAAGCCCTTAGGAGCCTTCATTTGTAAATGTGGAAGGGGAACAATAATTTTAAAATGTCCAAGTAACTGAAAGTTTGAAGGTGCAACATAATTATTTTTTACCAGTTGTCTTTTCTATTCAGTAAAATCCTTCAGTATCAAGGCTTAGTAGCTTGGTTTAATTTGTGAAACCATGTCGAAAAGTCATTATTTAAATATCTGAGCCCATAACTGCAATTTGTCAGTTAGTAAGTTTGTCATTTTATTATTGCGATGATAAACTACTTAATTTAATCTATATTATAAACTTGCTGCATGCTTTCACTGTGGAAGTGGTTAGTGAGTTAAAACTGGTGTCTTAAAAATATTCGTTGTTTGGTAATTTCCTAACGTGAAGTAGTTTTAAGCTAAACAAGACTTATCAGCTATGAGAATTTCTGTTCAAAGATACATTTTTTTATGGCCAGTGTACAGTTGCTAGTTCCAGGAAATATTGGGTTACACAGAAGAACATTTTACATTAGTCTTTGGTTTGAATCCTTTCTGTGTGTTCAGTTGATAAATATGAAACATGTATGTTTGGAAGAGTAAAACTGTTCCTTGTTTTCTATTTACATCACACTCTGTTTTATGAAACCTGTATCACAGAATCATGCGAAGCAGATAGTATATATGAATACTAATGGTGAAAAACCCATAAAAACAAAAATTCTGAAGGCCTTAACTTGCATTTACTGGAAATAAATAGGAATTTTGGATAAGCAAAAATGGAGAATTGAGCTCTAAATTTATAGTATAAACGCTTTAAATTTAAAATAATCCACTGTCTTTTATGGTCTTCTAGTATGGCCATAAACTTAATCAGGCACAATCAAAGACACATACACTGGAGGCAAATATTTTGGTTAATTTTCTGTTTCATATACTTGTAGTCCATTGGATTGTACAGTTTGTTATTCCTGAAAATATTATGGATGTTTTGGTTACTGCTGTAATCAGCTTTCTTTTTGCTTTGTAGTTCATTGTCTGTTTTACCAGTAATTTTTGCATTGCCTATTATTATTTGCATGAAAGACATGATAGCTTCAGTTGCCATTGGCCTTGTATTTGACATCTTTCTGTTGTTGTTCTGCTTTTATGACTACAAAAAGTATGCTGTTCCCTGCAGTCAGATTTTTGGCAGGGTCTGGAAGGATTTTTCTCAAAGCAGTGCTCTGTTCAGGTAAATTAAAGGCGGTTTAGGAGCTTTGGGGATTACTGGATCAATGCACATAGTTTTACATAACATTTTCATTGCTGGATACTCAAATGTAAAAGGGGCTGTCTTATTAGGCACCAAGAGGATTTGGGGTTGTTTTCTTTTTGATTCCCTAACTACTTTTTGTATTCAATGCACATTATAGCTCTCAGAAGATTGAGAACACTTTTCATTATTGCCTTTTATCTGTCATGCTGTTTGAATGATTTTGCTGGACACTAGGAAAGTAGAAAATGGATACAAGTAAATTACAACTTGTATCTATTTCCAAATGTCAAAAAACCACTAATGGAAAAATAGAATATGGCCTGTGTAAAACACTGTTATTTAGAAAGCAGTTTTTGCCAAATTAGTATATGTAAATTGTCCTCTTTATATAAATTCCTCTGTAGGATCAAAGTGCTTACAATTACTGTTGACTCAGAAAAATAATGCAAAATTGAGTAACATAAATTCATACTTTTAAATTTATAAAGATATTTTTTCCAAAAAGAGATAAAGACATTACCATTACCACAAAGAGAGAATTATTTTTGTTAGCATTGAGATGTGATGAGATGTGGTGCAAAAATTATAGCAAGAGTCAAATTTCTGTGGGAAGGGGAGAACTTTTTAACTAGAGATGGATTTTAAGCTACCAAATTAAGATCAGGTTTTTGAAAACCTGAAGTATAGTGGTGTTGAGATTTGGATTTTATTTATTTATTTTTTTGGTACCCATCTCTAATTTTAACTTGTCAGTACTGAAAAATATAGTAGTCCTCTTAAGTGCTGATCAATTACATATTCATCTGGGGATAAGCAGGTCAGACTAAGTTGTGCTTTGTGGGCTAAAGCCACACCACAGTACCAGATGACCAAGAGAAGGAGGTGAGGAATTTCTTTCCCTTCCTCCCCTGAGATGCACAGAGGTTACGCCAATCTGATGCTTTTAATGGCTGAAATAGGCCCAGTGGTCCTAATCTGCTTCTTTCACAAGAAGATTTCTTGCAGATTTCTGCACAGTTGGCCTTCAATTCTGCCTTCTACTCCACAGACTGCTTTGACAAGGAAGGCTCTCACTTGGTACCACAGCTAGGGGCCCTCTACATCACTGGATATTATTAGACTGGATTTGATCTTCTGCTAGAATTTTGGACCAATAATTCCAAAAATAGGTGCCTAAAGTTAGGCGCCTAAATTTTTCCTGAAGCACTTGCAAAAGTGGCCTGTTTCTCTCCCTCCCACCCCTACTCCCCCAAAATTAAAAATGTACTGAGCAACCAGTAGCTTTCAGTTTGTCTGTGTACAGCCCAGTCTACAGACAATATTTATATCGGGGTGATATTTATATATTTATACTTGTACAACTAGTGTGGACACACAGTTAAAACCTGTACATATGCATCCACACTGGGAAGACTGGAAAATCTTGGCCTTGTTTGCTTCAGTCATTTGGCCAGAGTGAAGATCGCTGACATTTTCTTCTACAATAAGGTCTTGTTATAATACTCAAGACTTCTTAAAAGATTTTAAATATTTAAGTTAATTTGGGGGAGTTATGTGGGAGGAGCACTGATGAAAACGAATAAAAATAGTTTTACTAGTCTGGCTTTAACTGCTTAGTTTCAAGTCAAATCATTTTCAGAACTGGTTGGTGACATATTTATATATACTTTAGAATGCACACAATTATGGAAGAGGTAAGGTCACATGATTAATCAGCTTATGCCCCACCTGACTGAGTAGCTCTAGGATTAGCTATTTTAGTGTACACTTTTCCAAAAGATTTTTCCATAATTGCTGTTTTCTTCATATGCATTGTGATATAACATATTTTATATTTACCTCTCACTTGGAGTTAGTCTCTCTACATATACTTAAATTATTGATGACATACTTTGGAATGATGGGACAGCAGTGTTGCCAAACACAAACATTCAAAAATAATGAGTCAAGTCTCCCCGAAATCACAAAATTGGCTTAAAAAGCATGAGATTTAAAAACAAATTCATGTGAATTCTGATTTCTGAGCCTTCTAAGGTGCATTTGAGCCACCTTTTCAGGTTTTTCTTCGAAACAGTAAAGGCAAGAAACTTTTTTTAAACTGAAAGCTAAAATTCTCCCATAATCAAAAGCTTCTAGAAGTTGGGGCTTCAAGAAAAGCACCTAATATTGTAAGACTCACCATAAAATCATGAGATTTGGCAACACTGGGGTTTCTGTGAAGGCCACCTGCCCACCTTTACAACTAAAGTACTCTAAGAATAAGTCTTCTTTAGATTACACCCCCTTGCAACGTTTGAACATGGTCTTTTAAGACAGTGGAAAAATGGTTTTGGAAATATGAATTGTGGACACAAAACATTTGAACGCCTTAAATCATGTTCCATAAAATGGTTTAAAACTGGTGGTGTAGCCAAGAGCCTAATATTCTAGGTTTTGACAAGTAATGTATATATATGTGTAGGTGGGTGAGCAGAAGTGCACAAATATTCTTGTTCTAAATTGATCACTGTACTTTTCCATCAGGAAGTCTTTATTTTATTAGTATCTTACGAAGATTTTAAAAAATCACACTTATTCATGCTTTTTATTATGTACACTACATGCGAAGTGTGAGCAAATAAGGTGAAATCTTGATTTTAAACTTCATCACACAGTGTTGTCAGAAGCGACTCCAGTCCCATTCTCTTGATGGATGGGATCCAGTCACTGAAACATGCTATTAAGCTCCCTTGGTTCTGGGTGGTGACTGATTTACTGTACTAGCTCTGGGTCATTCACACACTCCCCAGGTGCAGACCCCATGTCTGACATCTGTCTTGGGCAGTGGGACCCTGCAGTCCAGCTGCTCTGGCCACAGAACCAGTGTCTCAGTCCTCTCAAGCTCCCTGTTCCTTACACACATTGTCTCACAGAGACCACCTGGCAATGGGAGCTTTAGTTTCTAGTTAACCCCTTCAGGGACATGGCAGTAAAGCAAGGAAACACTGGTTTAGGAAGAAAATGTCTTAAACATGCACACATTTTACTCTTAGAAAGTACAAGAAAGTTATGGATCTATGGAAAAAAACAAACTTCTGGATGTAGTCCTCCTCACTCTGATCTTTTCTTTACTGAGCCTCTGGGTTTGGTCCAAGTCTGTAGGGCAGCAAGGTCCCTGCTTCCAGAGACTGATTAGGAGTTTGTGGGGCCCTGGGCCAGAGCAAGTGGGGGGGCCCTCCCCATCCCTTCTGCCTGCAGTCCCCTGCCAGGGAGCTGGGTCAGGAAGCTGGATTGCGGCACGGAGGCTTCCCCTTCTTGCCCGGCACATCTGCTGGGGAGCCAGGTCAGGGCAGGAGGCTTCTCCCACTCTCTGGCAGGAGTGCCAGCAGGCGGGTCAGGGTGTGGGGGTCCCCATTTTTCCAAGGGGGCTCCAATTGGCCAGGGCCCCCTCTGCTAATGCCTGCATCCACTCTCTCCAGCTGAGTCTTGTGTTTCTGACCATGAATTTATTTCCTTGGCTTAAAAAGCATGCTCTACCACCTCAGGAGTCACTTGGTGATGCAGAGAAACTACAGCTCTTCTAGCAACAACCCTCCACCTCCACTTCCCGCCCCCCAGGTTTCTATGGAGAGAGTCCTTTTAAAGTCAGTGGCCTTACCAGCAGATAACTTAATGTTCCAGCAGGGGAGACTCATCACGGTTGACGAGTCTTGATTGCTCTGTAATTTTAGTTAAAGAGAGAGAGAGAGATCTTCATGATTTTCTTCTCTGTTGATATCCTTGTTTTAATATATGGGGTTTAGGAACTCTACAAGTTTCCCTGATTCCCCCATTTCTTCCCATTCTATGGAGCTGGTGAGCTTTGCACGCCCTCTTGACCTTTGCATGAAATTTTCAGATTTCCCCAGCTCACCATGTGCTACAGAATCTACGAGTGCTGCAGGATTCCCAGTTTCCTCCTTTTCAGCCTCACCACACACCTGATAGATAAAATATTAAACACTGGTCAAAATTTCAAGTCAGCATAATTTTCTAAAACTTGACCTAACTAATTTTCATGTCAAACTAATTTTCCTTGGCAAAGTTATTAGAAAATATTAGAAATAGGGTTTATAATGGAACCCTGGTTGCCATTTCATTTATGAAATGGCCGTAGAAGTTTTAAACAACAACAACAACAAAATAGCCACTGTATGTGTGGCATTTCAGATTTCCCAAACTTCTTGGGAAAGATTTTTCCAGGTGTGAGTTACACCACCCATGGGAAGTATTTTTGTAAATCTGGCAGTTTTGCATGCTATCTATGTTCTTTCTCTTTCTTGCACCATCTGTTTTCTTATATATGGGTTTTTAACTAATACTTTGACAATTCTTATTTGAGTGTTTCCCTCACAGATGCTAAATCATTATGCCTCCTTTTTCTATTTAGCTGTAAAGCAAATATGTCTCAGAAGGCTCTGCTAGGTATTTGTAGCAAAGCAAGCTATATATTTCTTTGGCTTATGAACCATACTTCGTACACTGCAGTCATACAAAGAGTGAAAACACTTTGGGAGTCCAGCCACTCAGGATTAGGGTATACCTAAGTTAATTCATCTTATTTTCCTTTCATATTTTTATAGGTAGGGTCTTATAGGAAGTATGATGAACAGGATAAAGATATATCATAATGCATCCTTTGGATCTGGTCCTTTATGCTGATTCTAAATTTTGCGCTGATGAAGGAGAAATAGAGTATAGGAAAATATTCTGAAAGGAAGTGTATATGTGTTGAAGGAGTCCTTGCAGATTACATGCAATATACCTGAAAATGATCTTTCTCTCCTCTCCTGCTGTTAAATTGTTTCTAGAAGAGCATGAGGATATGTTGACTTGTATGATTGAACAAGGAAAAACATCACCCACTTGGAGATGAATAAATGGATGTAGTTGGTGTCCATGCAAGTGACTGGCTGATGCACATGGCAAGAGTCAGACAGAGTGTAGTCATTCTAGGTGCTGAGTAACTTCCCAACAGTACTTTGCCAGTGGAGCTTATTCCTGACCAGCTACACCTGTTCTCTTCTGAGGAGATGCTTCCAATACTGTCAGATGTAATGTTGATTTTGTGATGTGGACAAATGTTCACTAGGAACTATGGAAGGATGAGTCTATCAAATTCATTGTCATTATTTACTTGTACCCAGGTAGACAAAGATCAAATTTTATTTCGTTTAGCCTGCTCTGTTACCTAGTCCTATTGCCATTTATAAATCAATCCCATTTCCTCTAAAACAGGAAGTAAGCCTGTGATGGTAATCATTTATAGCCTTTAATTGTTCATTAGCATACACAAGGGCTCTTAATAACAACCTGTTTATTTGGCGCTCTTTTGAATATGATTAATACATAATTCAGATGAAGCTCTGAAGCTGATATATTTTAATGATTATAATTTTCATACAGTACTTTTCTCCTACAAAATAATGCTGAAAACCAGTAGAAGGCTTGGAAGTACTGTATAGTCTACACCTGTATAGCAATATTTTCATACTTCAAACATGCTGTGATTCCTTTGTCCCTTTGATGAGCAGTAAATTTACTCATAGAAGTAGTAAACTCCCCAAAAATAAACACAGAGGGGAAGGGTAATAAGCTCTTGAGAAATATAATAACACGTACATTGCAATTTTAAGTACCTTATTTCACACACAGTATGATATTGGACTCTGTTTTGGTCATTTACCCACAGCCTGCATGCAAATGGATGCAACACTGGGATGTACTATGCATTGTGGCATGGACAACATTCTCCCACACTGAGGTGCCATGGGTAGCTTAGTCCTGGTCTGAAGGAATTAACTCTACATGTGTTGTCTAGTTCAGTTTTGGTACCCATGTTATCCTTGGCCTTTTTGCAGAGTACAGCCCCCCGCAGGGCTGGAGTGGCAGCCCCCCACTGATTAGCCAATACTAGTATAGAAATCAGGAAGCCATGATGAGAAGCTGTCTGAACAACTACACAGACTGCCTGCCTGCTTCTGCTCCAGAGCCTGCTCTCGATAGACCCTAGATGGCTTTCGATCTTGGTTTGTCCTCAGTCTTGCTCTCTGATTGCTGTCTGAAACCTGGTGCCTGACCTTGCCTGCCTCCTGATGCCTGACTCTTGGTCTGACCTGTCTCTGACTCTGACCTCCTGGCACCTGACCCAGCCTGACTCCTGCTCTGACCATTAGGTCAGATCACCCACATTGCAGTCATGGTAGAGTGTGACATACAAGAAAAAAGTTCACAATGAGATGTCCCATAGGGGAAGTTAGAGGGGAAAAGAAAATATCCCAAGCAGAGAAACTCTAGGCCTTACGCTGAAGAAGAAACAATGGGAAAGAGATAAAATCTCTTCAGAAATTAATGCAGATTTGAATCAGGAGGGGAAATCAGTAGTATATTTCTTCCAGCATTTCCCAGCCCTGCACCAGAACTGCTAGATGATGCATGTTCTTTAAAATATTTATTGTGCATATTGTCATAAAGAAATGCATTATGCCATTCATAACTTTGTTTAATAAACAAGTAACTACTATTTGCACATACACCTCCCTGAAAAATCTCTCCAACTGAGGTAAGAGCTAATTAAATACCAACAACAGGTAAGTGCTATATTTAAGGAACAGTCATAGTGACAAGTTCAGATAAGTGAAATCCTAGTGTTATATATTATAATCGGCTATATTTATTAAATAAATGCCAACAAAATTAAGGACAAGGAAGGAACTTCACAAACATCAACATCCAGTTTGCTCTTCCTATTTCCAACTCCATGGACATTTTGGGCTTGTCTACATTGCCCTGCATTGTGGAGTACAGGGGTGTGAATAGCAGTGCACACCAAAGTGCTGTGTAGTAACTCCTCTATGTGTGTGCTGCAGGTGCAAATTGAAAGGTTCCTAGTTTGCGTTAACATAGTCCTTTTTCAAACAGAACTACATTAAAGCAAATTAGAAACCTTTTAGTTCATGCCCACAGTGTCCACACAGAGGTGCACACTGCAATTCACCACCCCCTACTTTGAACTGCAAGGCAGTGTAGACATAACCTTGACAAAAGGCCTTTAAGGCTATGTTTAGGGAAAATTTGTAGCTCTAGTGGGATGGGCTATTGATCCTATGTGCTGGATGGTTGGGAGGAGTCTACCTGGCTTGCCCCCCACCCTGGAGTTGGGGAAGCACCTGCCCAGTGCTGCCCTCAGAGGGAGGAAAGATGGAATGTTGAGGCCATGTTTTGGATCAAAGAGGTGTGGTTTAAAAGACGAGCAACTGGCCTGTTCCGGTTCTTTCCTCTGCTGCTCAGGCATTCCCAGTACAGTATTTGCTTCTCGTACTTTGGTGGCAGCGTGGGCCCAGATCTTAAAATGTTTGTTTAGTTATTATTTTGGACAGATGCCAATATTTTTCCTGAGGCACAAATGTGAGTGAAGGGAAATGGCAGTTTTTAACAGTTTGTCATCTACATCTGAATGGAATTTCAAGAGACAAATAAAAGTCACTTCTGTAGCTCAATGTTCCACCCCCTCCAAACATTTCAAAGAACTACCCCAAACAATAACATTTCTCCAAAAAAAAAAGTGATAAGAATCCTTCATAATGGAAATTGTTAGGCAACCTAAATATAGCATTCACTGCCAGCTCCCCTTAGAATCATATGGCAGTTATACGTCTGAATTCAGTAGGGTTTGCTTGGTGTGTTTTTTTATTTGCTTTGTTTTTGTTTTGTAAATTATGCTACTTTGAATGGATAGAACATGTCAACATTACGGCAATGCTGTCTATTCTGATTTGGCCTGTTTCTTTAACCCAAGTAGAATGGTGATCTTTTAAAATTAACAAGAAGCTAATTTCAGCAAGAAAGTTCATAACAACAGTTTCCACTAACAATTGATGATCAGACATGTGATCCCCAGTGATTATAGGCTGTTTTGATTAGAGAAACATATCTTTGCAACAGAGGCTATCAACCTTTTACACTTAATATGTTGAAATGGTCTATCTGCCTTTCTTTATTTTCTAATTATTTTATTGCATATTGTACTTGCATATTAGAAAGGAAATTTAAAATGGTTTCTCAGTGATATCCATAGATCTACATATTTTCTTTTCTTGGATGTGAATCTAAACATGACAGCCAGATCTTTCCATGTAGGCTCTGTCTGCAATCTTTTATTTGTTAAGTTTCTGGTTTTTTACAAATCAGTACAGAGAATGTCTCATCATTTATATCCATTATTGTGTGCATTGTGGGCTAGACTGGGCCTTTAGCCTCATGCCTGACTTAAGGGGTGGAATGTAACTGCTCTGCTCCATGAGGAAGGAATTGATGACTTGGAGGCCCTGTCTAGACCAGGAAAATAGGTTGTATTTTAAACCTATTTTTCGGCATAACCTTTTTTCCCGGTATAGGTTGGGCCGGAGAGTTGCAATTCCTCCCATTTTGGGCAAAGAAAATAACATTACAATCAATGAAAAGGTCCTTGCCCCCACTGTGCTTGGCCAGCTATTCTGACCAATGAGGGACAAGACTCCATTCCCTACTTGCTCCCACGGAGGCAGAGTATCTAGAGAGAAGGGGCTACACACGCCATCCACAGACCCAAGAGGTGGGCATGGCAAGCAAAGGAGTGGAGGGTAGTGGTGGGAGACATACTACACCCCCCTCAGCTGAGAAAGACAACTTAGCTCTGTGAATGTTTAGGATTAATATCCTTGAAAATGCCTTGCCAATTTAACATTTTTAGGAACACTAACTTCCACTATAAATACTCTGTGGTATTTTTGAATATGGCAACCCTTTTATAAACTATATATATATATACAAACCAGACTGAAGCATTTTTTCCTCTATTAACAGGGTATAATTTCTAAGGACATACTTGACATGTCTTGAATCATATTATTGTACCTGGATGTAACATGTAATAGAACATAGTGATTATTTTTGCTTCTCCCTATACTTAAATGTATAATAGAGCAATGTAAACATTCTTTTAATTTTGCTTCTTCCAGCAATATTCTTCCTCCCTATCAAATCCCTTCCCCATCTATTTGCACCCCAGGTTGCTTTCATTGCTGTCCTGCTCTTAAGTTATTCACCATCTTCCAGCTGAAATTAGAAGCCAATCAATACTGACCTTGATTGGTTAGAAGCCTCACTGTTGAACAGAAGAAGGAATTCCATTCTGTTTAGGGGGAAGCAGGATATCTGCAGCGTATTGAGCCTCCATCAGTTTCAGGAAGGACCCAGAAATGAACTACCTTTGTGTTTTGTTTTGCATTTTTTATAATAACCATACTGTCTGCACTTATCAACAGTGCAAAATGGATTATTTTAGTGTACTATTATTACTAGTATTGCTATTATTATTAACATTATAAGTGCTGATTAAACATGCCTCAGGATATTGTACTAGACATTATGAAAATGTATAAATTTGAAGAAAGATGCTTTTCCATGCAATTTCAGTCCTATTATTTTAAATGGATCTCATTCAAGTTCATTTAGCCATGGCTTAATTGGCTTAGCTCTGTATTTGGTTTAATACAACGTTCCCAAGTTGTAGTGAGTGGATACATCTCAAAATGGAGATACTGATAATAAACATGTCATAGGTGCAAATGTTTATAAAAAGGCTAAAGACTGCATTGTATCTTAGAATTTAAATTGTAGTAATTTGTTTAAATCTTGTTTGTCAAGTAGTGTATTTTTAATGTTAGGATTCTGAAAATCCTCCTAACCTAAACTAGCATATTATTGCTATCCTCTAGCTTGTTATATGACACAGCTGTAAAGCATATGTAGAAAAACAGGGTTTTTCATCTGTAATTTCTGTTTTGTTGAAAACACTTATCATACCATACTTTTGTCTCTGCTTCTTTTTAATGTATTTTTAACTTTTCCTCCAGTACAAGTTACCTTTGCCTACTGACTGAGGAGGTGTAAATGCAGCTATTCAGCATTTCCTGGTAGAAATTCCAAACAGCAATAAATACAGGGTTGTATGTAAAATAAAGTGCACCTCAGTAGCAGTCAAAATAAGTGTTTGTATTACAAGGCTCTTTATAAAACATTATGTATACCTTTTAAGTTTGCACTCTGCCTTTACTCTTGTAGTGTTAGGTTATAATGTACTCACCAAGACAGATATTAGTGCATGAATAAATATTTAAGCATGGTAAAAGTTAGAAAAAATTGACATCTTAAACCTTTGGAAGTACTGTCAAATCTTTCACCAGTGTTAGTATTCAGATTGCATCAAAATAAAAAAGTTTTGAAGGATTGTACTTTCTTATCCTTTACCAGCAGAGGCAAATAGGAAAATGCTTACCAACCAAAAAGCTGATTTAAAAAGTTGCACTGATTTTGCATTTGCTGAAGGAGCAGCATTGTAGCCTATTAAACTCTTCTGAGGATTCTGGTGGTTTACACCTTTTGATTTTGCATGCTTAAATTATAACTCATCTAGGCACAAGTCCTACAAACACTTATGTCATAAATATAAAGGGAAGGGTAAACCCCTTTAAAATCCCTCCTGGCCAGAGGAAAAACCCTTTCACCTGTAAAGGGTTAAGAAGATAGGATAACCTCGCTGGCGCCTGACCAAAATGACTGTTGAGGAGACAAGATATTTTCAAAGCTGGAGCGGGGGAGAAACAAAGACTCTCTCTGTCTGTGTGATACTTTTTCTGGGAACAGAAAGGAATGGGGTCTTAGAACTTAGTAAGTAATCTAGCTAGAGATGCATTAGATTCTGTTTTGTTTAAATGGCTGAGAAAATAAACTGTGCTGAATGGAATGTATATTCCTGTTTTTGTGTCTTTTTGTAACTTAAGGTTTTGCTTAGAGGGATTCTCTATGTTTTGAATCTGATTACCCTGTAAGGAATTTACCATCCTGATTTTACAGAGGTGATTCTTTTACTTTTTCTTTAATTAAAATTCTTCTTTTAAGAACCTGATTGCTTTTTTTCATTGTTCTTAAGATCCAAGGGTTTGGGTCTGTGTTCACCTATGCAAATTGGTGAGGATTTTTTTTTGCTTGGTGGTGGCAGCAAAAAAAGTCCAAGGCAAAAGGTAAAATAGTTTGTACCTTGGGGAAGTTTTAAGCTAAGCTGGTAAAAATAAGTGTAGGGGGTTTTCATGCAGGTCCCCACATCTGTACCCTAGAGTTCAGAGTGGGGAAGGAACCTTGACAACTTATATAGCTGCTCAGTTTTGCAGTGAATGGTGCTATTCACATGCTTAAAATTAAGTAGGTGCATAAGTGTTTGCAGGATCAGGGCCATACTGTCCTCTAAATATGTTAACTATAGAGACCACTCCTGCAAATGTTAATACACTTGAGTAACTACTCGCATGAGTAGTCCCATTGAATCCACATGCATAAGAGTGTGCAGGATTAGATTCTTAAAGTCTGATTTACACTAAGGCCCTCTTATACTTCTCTGGCAGTGTAAAAGGGACTAAATGTGAACCAGGCTTCAGATATTCATGGTGGATGGTAATGTGTTCTTCTGAATATAGCATGAACATTTGTTACCTTATTAAATCAGTGTCTATGTATTGCACTCAGTCTAATTATTGTGAATTATTTCCTTTTAATCAGCCAATCAACAGTCAAGATACTTCAGTATTCTGAAACAGTCTTATTGAAATTTATGAACACACATTTCCGAGTTTGCTGGGAAATCCTGATTGGCTGTTCAGGAAACAAATATATTTATTTGGCATTTTTATAGAGTGCTGGACTGCAAATCATGGGATTTGGGTTCTATTGCTTGCTTCTGCCAGTAGCCTACTATAAATTTTTTGGATTTTGGGCAAATTATTTCACTTTTCTGTGCCTCAGGTTTCCCAACTGTAAAATGGGGATAATAATACCGTCCTCATTTGTAAAGTGCTTTGAGATCTACGCATGAAAAGCACTATATAACTGGAAGATGGGATTTTTGTTTTGTTTTGGTTACATTATTTTTCGGAGTTCCACCAAGGGTGTCCTGATCTGTCTTTCCTCCCAAAATCTAAATGACCAAAGAAAACCAGAAGCACAGATAAAAACCCATGTTAGTTATGTGTGGTGCATGTGCTAGAATTGTTCAGTCTTACTTTTCTTCCGCACCCCTTGCTGATAGTACGCATTAAGTAATATACATATGTGAAGAGAAGCCCAGACCACATTTATCAGTTTATTCTCATTGTGGCGGTAATAGAATATTACTGAAGCCAGGTGTTTTGCAGATGGCTTGAATGTCTGTAATGTTAATAATTACAACTTGGAGAATAGGTGCATGCTGCATTTGACGGCCAAGTAAGATGCAGTAGATACAATGAACTGTGCTACGTTATTCCTGTGAAAAGAAATATCCTGTTCAGAGGAGCCTAGCTCTTTTGTGGAGTCTAAATTACAGTAGCACCACCTGTTAAAAATGTGGCAGCACTTCTGGTACAAACTCTGTTCTTCAGGGGCTTATATTTTTCATTTAAAAAAAAATATATGCTGCAGATTTGTCCCCTTCCCTTCTCTTCAATTTCCCCCCTCCAAAAAAACTTGAACACAGCATTATCCCAGCTATCTTTTAAGCTATAAAAGCAAAAATAATTTCAAATGTAAAACTTTAATAAAATCTTGCTATTATGCCACCAGGTGTTATGTATATGAAACGATGTGGTTAAGGGACTGGCCTAGGTTTTGGGAGATATGGGTTTAATCCTGGCTCTGCTACAGACATCCTGTGTTAACTTGGACAAGTCACTTAGTTTTTCTATGTCTTTGTTGCTGATCACTAAAATGAGGTGGATAATACTTCCCTGTGGCATATGGTAGGATATATTTATTAATCTTTGCACTATCTGAGTGCTTCACACAGAGTCAAATAAGTGTATAGATAAATATGCCACATACAGTGCAGAAAAACTGTTTTAAGTGTGCTTTAGAGAGTTTTAAACATTTGTTTTGGACTATTTTTGTATACTGCCTCTAAGCTAAGTTCCTTAGTTATGATAAGTCCAGCTGTACTGTTTTTCTGTATGTAAAAATGTAATGATTTTAAAGTCTAATATTTAAAGCCCTTCTGGCGGTAGAATCAAGTGATCTTTATGGTATTTGGGAAGCTGGGAATTTCCATTTTCAAATGCAATAGAGGTTCTACTTCTAGCCATGCAGGGCCACAAAATAGCAGACTTTAAATCTGTGCAATTTTTATTTGTAGCAAAACTCTCACAATCCCTTCTTTCCTATCTTGGGTCTGAGATAGCTCCTTAAAAATAAATTAAGAGGCAAATAAATGAGGGGAAGAGAAAATAATTGAGCTTTCCTGGCAGTTCTTAGTACTTTTCTCTGACTGGTACCAAATTAGTGGCATTTGCCAGAGCTGTGGGCTCAGCTGAAACCAAGGGCACATCTTCCTGTATTTTTTTTTTTCAGGATGCCATTTTTAAAAGGGCAACATGTAAAGTTCTTTTTCATTGCTCATCATTGGATTTTGAAAAAAAATGTGACTAGTCAGAATGCTTTCAATGCTTTTCACTAGTCAATGGGTCTACTCTTGTGATAAGAGCTATTGGTGAGTAAAGGTCTAATAATAGTCTGACACACAGGACTGGCCATGGTTACAAAATGGTTGCAGAATCAGGCCCTAACATTATGGAGCAACTCTCTTTCCTCCATTAATAAATTACTATATTGGTGGCTTCATTAAAATACTTGCATTTCATTTGTCTTATAAATGAATGATGCTTTCTTCTAATTAAAAAGAAACTGAATTTGAAATATACATTTTTCCCTTGAGAATGTACATGCATGAAAGAATGACCAAATACATTTAAAAAAAGATAAATGTTTGATTATGGAGAGCATAAAATATGGATGATCTTTCTGTTGACAGTGCTGTGATAACAATGTGACTGTCCTCTGGACAAAGATTATGATCTCTTCCTTTATGCCTCAAGAGAATAAGCTTACCATAGTGCCTCCTTAGATTCCCTTTGTGCTGTTTCTCACAGACTCATTGGATATTTTTTAGTTTTCAGACTTTCCTGGATTCATTTTTTAAAATGACTTTCAGGAACTATTGTCTAATAGAGAAGCTCACACAATCATTGATATCACAGGTTGGCATAATAAAAGGGCTGCAGAAGACAAAATGTCAGAACACCATGCAGAGTTAATTTCTTTAAAGATTATTAAAAAGCAGTTTTGTTTTTTAAGAGTGGTAATAGCAGCATACTTAATATTAAGGTGATCCTAAAATACTTAGGGAATGCACCATTTTTTATGTAGAGCCAGCCTTATACAAACTAATATTTAACAAATACTTGAAAATTTTAGTTGGTGTTATTGTGGGGAAAACAGTTACACTAAGAACTTGCTAGAGATACATGAGATTTGAGGTATAATAATAAAGGAATCGAAGATGATGAAGTCTCGTGCTAAAGTTTTTCCTCAACTTTGTTTTATAGTTTTGAAAAATGCAGGGACCTAGTCAACTCAAGGGATCAAATGATTATGTCAATGTTGCACTTACATGAATAACCACAAAAAATCCCCACAGAGTAGTCATGTAAAAGTGTTTTAACTCTCCTAGAATGAATGATGGACATACTTACTTTACTTCTTAATATTTTAATAGAAAATTCTAGATAGAAGTGGTAAATTAGAAGTTGCTCCCAGACCTTCATTTGCATACATGGTTTGTCCTCAAATGTTGCATTGCATAAATGGGGGGAGGGGAGGGGAAGGAAGTGAAATAATATGAAAATGGAACTCTGGTGTTCATATCATCTCTTGATAACTGTATACTATTTGCAGTATGTATATTAATTTCTTGTTGAGGGTGAGAACAAACTGTGGATTTTCCTTTGTTATACAATTGTGTTTCAGTTCATGACAATACTGCTGAGAGCTTAGGTTAAT
The DNA here is from genome assembly GCF_965152235.1 of Eretmochelys imbricata. Classification (NCBI taxonomy): domain Eukaryota; kingdom Metazoa; phylum Chordata; order Testudines; family Cheloniidae; genus Eretmochelys; species Eretmochelys imbricata. Next base: position 105,356,947 of record NC_135576.1, on the reverse strand, counting down.
TACTATTCAAAGCATTATAACTAATAATTGATCGGATAAAGTTCTTAAAAATGAATGACCTACTATTTATTAAAACTCTATATTGAAATACTGTACGTAAACCTAAACAACATAACCAATGTCAACATATTCCATATATAAATTGAATTCCATATCCCTCTTTTACATTTGAGTTACTTCTCTTTCCCCCAACATTGTATCCCCAAATCTTAGAAATAGAGAGTTAAATGAAACGGAAGGCGACAGAAATCCAAAAACTCCTGAGTGGCCAAAAGTGGAAGATTAAAATCCAAACTCTAATGGATATTTCATTTAAGGAAAATGCCACACAATTATAAAGATAATAGTACACTGTCTGTATCTTTATTGAAAACATGATAAAAGCAAGTAGTCTTCGTGTTAAAGGGACAATGAAGTCACTCGTCTGTCCCCTGTGCTAAATTATAATAAAAAAATACTTTGGCACAGGGCAATCTTTGCTTGCTTGCTTGAGTATAACCAGGTTTTTTAGGTTTTAAACCTAAAAAAATAAAACTGATAGAGATTAAGGCAGGGAACCAAGTTGTAATATGCTCACCATCTAAAATGAAGTGCATCACAGCTGATAATAAGCATTCTTTCAAGATCTGACTCCTGTACATTCAGATCAACAGAAATTTATTATGATAAATGTAACTGTGCCATGTGCTGATTCCCAGTAAAGTTACACTGGTTAAAGCTCATTGTTAACATGAACTAATCCACAATATTCCCTGCACAGTTTCAAGACTTTGGGAGACTTTTGGCCTCCTGGGCCTGGTTGTCTGATTCAGACAATGAGTCAACTAAAACTCTTAGAATTAGAGTCACCTTTAGACAAATAAATATAAATCAAAAATACTATGCCACAAATAAAATAAAAATTTCACAGGTACATTTCAAACACTGCAAGGTATTAAGTTTTAGCTTTTTTGAAATTCAGGCTGCATTCAGTTTTATTAGAACTGAAATTTAAATAATTAAGGCATAGGTTTAAGCTCTCTTCATGTTCTTAGAGAAAGGAATACTTTTAAAGTCTTGGCTGCTTTGAGGAGTTTTTGTTTTTAGGAAATTGTAGAGATCAGGAACTGGCTATTTTGTATCTTCCTGGAACACAGAGTTGTAATTTCACAAGCTCCATTTCCATCCTGTTCCTCTGATGTTTCCTCAGGTTCTGTAAAATACTCCCACTCTCACCATGGATAGGACATGTTCCATCAACTCTTCCCCACTGAGCTGCATTTTTGGCTGCCTCTGCAGCTTACATAATTTCTTCAAATGCCATAGACCTTTGTAGTCCAAGAACTGAAAAGAACTTGAGAAATATGGTCTCTAATGGAAAAAAAGTTTTCCAAGTATTTGTAGATTCCTTTCACAGACTTCAGTTGCTTTAGAAAAGGAGTCCTTGTGGCACCTTAGAGACTAACCAGTTTATTTGAGCATGAGCTTTCGTGAGCTACAGCTCACTTCATCTGATGAAGTGAGCTGTAGCTCACGAAAGCTCATGCTCAAATAAACTGGTTAGTCTCTAAGGTGCCACAAGGACTCCTTTTCTTTTTGCGAATACAGACTAACACGGCTGTTACTCTGAAACCTGTCAGTTGCTTTAGAGACTCTGGATTTCTAGTCAGAAACCAGCAGTGTTACATTCTGGATAGCTTGAAAACCAAAATATATGTAATCCAACTGAGACATCAGACTCATTCTTAACCTTTGCATCTTGTCGTACACTTCAGCAGCATGCATGACTTCACTTTCAAGCATTTTCATTTATATGATTGCTAGACTTATGTAACAGTGTAAGAAAGGCATTATAAACTCAGAAAAAGAGATAATTTTATTAGCAATATATCCACGGTCAGAGATGAATTTCCAGATCTAAGGGTACATTTCTTTTTGGGGATTGTTTTAAAAAGTAAAACTTGACAGCTGTTCTTCAGAAGTTAATCAATGTCTGGAATAAAGGGCAGTCATTGGATATTACTTTTAGGCAGCAGGCTATTGTATTCTTGTTTTACAAAATCAAGGCATTCACTTCTTGAATCCTCTTTGAGATAGAAAACTCATTAAAACATTTCATTGTTAACCCTTCAGCATCATAGTTGAGAACCTGTATGTGTGCTTAGCTATACTGTGCAAGACATGACATTTGCAGTTAGTTTGCAGAAGGTATGGCTGGATAGTTTTCAAAGCAGTGAAGACAAAATGAGGCTTTCTGTAGTTCTCTCGTGAACTATAGCAGCTTTTGAAAAATCTTGCCTACACTTTTTTATTAAATCTTTGGAAAAAATATATCTGAATTTTCATCTGCATCATGGTAGAAATCAAGAAATCCTTCATTTTTTGCACTGTATTTTGAAAAGACTCTTATCATTAAAGGTAATCACTTTATATGTCCTTTATTTGACCTCATTTCTAATAAGAATAAGACTTAACTGAATAATAATTGAAAGTGGTTTATTGTTCTTTAGCTTTCCCAAGACCATCTTGGCAGTGTTTTTTTCTTACTGATTATTGTAATCATCCTACATTTTGTTTGCACAATCCATTCACAAGCAGCTATGGTGGTAATACACATCCTTATACTTGCTACTTCAGTTGCTGCTATTTTGTCTTCTCCAGTGGAATCTCTATTAGAAAACACTTCAGTGATATTTGGACTTCCATGCAGTTGCCTGCTTATATTTTCCTAATTTCATGTGACATTTGAGAGAATTCACATTATTTGCTTTCCAGACTACGTGCATGCTATGCCACTATTGCCACATTAAGCTATCTGTGGTCTGAAGTTTTTCATCTCCAAATATGTAAGTTCACTTCATTGTTCTTTTTGAGCATCCAGTCCAGATGTTTAGCTTCCCTTTCATGTTGATATGAGCTTCCAGCCAACCCTTTTGGTAAAATTATATGGAATTTAATACATAGCAGAAATATCATTCCCTTTTACCACCGGTAGATTTAGAGAGTAAACTCCATCCAAGCCCACTTAATTTCTGTAGCCCTTTAGTTTTCATTCCTATAAAATTCCATAAGGAATGTTTCTGACTTCCTATGCAAAATATGAGTAGCATAGAACAAGAGTTCTCAAACCAGGAGCCATGGCCTCAGGAGTGTCCACAAAGGCTTTGCAGTGGCCTGGCAGCACAATCTGAGTCTTTCAAAGCTTCTGGCTCAGCTCAGTGTACCCGGGAAGCCCTTACCATAACCATCAGCTTGCCTGCACTGAGGGGAAAGAGGCCTGTCCCCAGCTCTTCAATCCCTCTTACTCCATTAGAAGGAGTGCAGTTGAGGTTAGGATGACACTAAGAAACTCCTCCCTTATTGCTAGCAGAAAACAGTTGTAGATCTGGAGGGTTACTTAATTCTCCCCTCAGCCTAGGTAGCTGACCGTAGATAGATTTACAGGTTTCAATATGCACTGAGATGAACCAGGGAATGCAGCCAATTCTGTGGGAGAGATGGAGGCAAAAATGGGCAACTTGACCAACCAAACCAAAATCACTCTATCATTAATTCTATCAAAGTGCATTTTACTCTGAGTGCAAAGACACAACATAACCTGTCTGTTCTGTTACAGTGTTAAAGAGGGAAAAAATGAACTTCCGAGGTACTGGGGACATTTTGGCATCTTGTCGAGGCCAGTGTAATGCAAGGAACATTGCCCCTGGGATTCAGGACAATCATTCAAAATTTGGTTCAGTTGATAACTCTGAGGGTTCTCAGAAGTAGGGGGTAAACAGGAGATAATTTATTTATTAGATAATATATTAAAAAGGTAGCACCAGTGGTAAACCCTGTTTACCAGGCATGCATGTGATTGTAGAGAGAAGTAGGGGACAGGGGAACCTGTAGAAGGCAGAGAAGGCATTCCAAACTTTTGTTCAGTTAGGTGAAAATTTTTTTAACTAGTGTCATCCAGGTGCATCATTACTTTGATATATATTTATATATAGTGTGTAGTGTATAGACAATCAGTATTATGACTACTATTATGACTGCCTTACACATATAAATGGGCAAGTCTGTCCCAGTCAGGGGACTCTTCTGGGTATGTGGGGGAAACCAATCAGATGTTTTGCCGTAGGACAACTTTAAGTGCTGTTAATTATCCATGGTGGTTGTGATAGCTCACATTTGCTGTATCAGAGGCAGTAAGTTGATCTGGATTGATCTGGCATTAAATAAAATAGGCGCAGACAGCCAGGTCTTGACCTATGTCTAATTAGAATGTAAAAATAAGTTGTTAAAACAGAAACCCCCCCCTCCCCTCACACTTCCCCAGCTTGAGATTCAGCACAATTTTGTGTCAAATGGGTTTGGAGTCCTACCTTTCCAATGGCATTCTCATCTGTCTGCCTTCCAGTCAGCACTCTTATTGTCCTTCCTCTGAGCACCATGAGGTAGATGCTAAATTTGAGTTAATCCCTTGTTTACCAGGAACTAGGTAGTATCTCTGGACCTTGTCACGGAAGATTATATACTTATACTATGTGTTCCAGATATGAAGGAAATAACTTGTGCAACCTACGTTCATTCTAAATTAGGCTTGGCAAGCTGGTCAATTGACTTGTCAAATAATGTCAATTGACCAGACAATTACCATCTGTTATTATACCACAGTCAAACATTGTCAAATATCCCAGCAAAAGTATTCCAGCAAAAATGCCCTGATGTAGGCAGTGGCCTACTTTTTTGATTGCATCATGGTGCCATTCTTTTATTTTTTGATAACTTCATTTAATCATGTTTCATGTTTTTCTGAGTTAAAAAAACCTCAAGTAAGTTCCACCGCCTCTAATTAATCAGAAGTAGCTATCTAAGGCTAAGCATTTCAGAGAAATAGTCTTACAGGTTTTTGTTACTAATAAATTAGTGCATTAAAATATTTGATAATTTTTGACAATATTTGACCATGAGCCAATTATTTTTGGTCTGATTAAATGCCCAGCCCTATTCAAAATGTAAAAAAAAATTACAGCTGAATGAGAAACGGTTTTCATGTCTTGGGAATTTTTTTTTTTTTTTTGAGATTTCAAAACAGCACAAACAGTCAAAATCTCAAAAAATTTCATGAACCAACAATCCAAAAAAATTTCAGTTTGGGTTGATCAAAATATTTTTAATTGATAGTTTTAAAATTTTTCCTTTGGATTTCAACACTTATATATAATTTCTTTTTTTACTACAAGTAGCTGAAATTTCAAAACAAAAGTCATTTCAAACAAAAAAGTGATTTTTTTGTTTTGAAAATGTTGAAATGGGTTCCATTTTCTTTTTTGAAAAAAGAAATTCATTGAAACTGATCCTTTACCGAAGATAGTTTCAGTTTTGACAAATTGGCATTTTCTGACCAAAAAAATTTGGGGTTTTTCCCCCCAGAAGGCTCCTGACCAGGTCAAACCACAGTACTTGAAACCATTAAATAAAATATCTGTCTTTTGGGAAGGATTCCTGAAGAATGACATGGTTATTCCAGTTTTGTTTTGACATAACTAAGGTATCTATTTTCCACCAACAAGGATGGTTTTTCATTACCAATAAAACTGAATTTTGATCTTCCCCACCCCTCATGTGTTACCTTTTGAGTATTGCAAGGAAAGAAAAGTAACATACTTTACTGTGAAATAACCACTTAAACATTTTTACAATTTCTAAAGAATGACATTTGACTGAATTGTCATGTGGAAGTCATACTTTTATAACAGAGGTTCGAAGCCTGTCATTTTTAAAAGGAATAGAACAAGACATAGGAGAACCAAAGGATGGTGCTTCCGCTTCTGTTGTTTTTTCTGTGATTGTGTGTCAGCCGGAAGAATGACTTATCTGATCATTCTAGTTCTTAACAGCTTCAGAAAGCTAGGTCAAACAGGGATAGGCCCCAGTCCTCAGATTTCTTGGAGGATTTCATTGCAAGGGATTAAGGAATATAAGATTAAACCTCTAGAGAGAGATCTACAGAGGTCTTAGATTCATTTCCCTTATTAGAACAAAGACATGTGGGACCACTGATTTCCAAGAAAACCTAGCTGCCTGCTTAGCTGCCAGGGCACATGACGATCAAGAACCTGGTTAATAATAGCTACTTCTCTTACTTTGGTGAACAACCAAACACTGATATATTTAAAAATATAAAGTTTAATAAAATAAAATATAAAAAAAAAATTCAATAATCTATCTTTTCACTAATTTGTGGGGTATGAGGTCCCATATATTTGACTCTGATTTTACTCTGCTGACCTTTGCTATAAGATCAGTTGCATTTAGCAATTAGTTATGCTTATTTTAAGTACTCAGTTGCAGTATATTTGAAATTATTATCGCTTGGTATTTTTTTAAAAATTGTGGATAGCATTCACAGTATAATGGCTTTCAATCCAGAGGATGTATTTCTATCAAACCAATCTCCATATTCCAAAATCAGAGATTTTAAAGCTATCATCAAGATTCAACTTGACACACCTTGTCTGGATATTTATAATAGTAGATGTTTAGAACTATTGATCTTTAAGAATTCCATTTTGTGTTGTGCATTTTTAACTTAAAATAGCAGAACTTGCTAATATATACTTTTTTCTTTTTTTTTTCTCTCAAGAGCTGAAATACAACTTACAATTTCACTTTATTTGAATGGCTAATTGTTAAGCTCCTGAACATACAAACCTAATTTTTTTCTAAAGTGACTAGAGATATATTAGGTGCATCAGGTTTTGCATACTCAACTTGAGAACCCACCCTCAGAAAATCAGGCTCCTTTAAGATGCTTCTGGGTCGGGAGCCCAAAACCCACCCCACCCAAAATCAACATTTCATGCCTCATTTGTTAGCAGAATTATTGATCCAAGCATAAATTTAGTAGCATTAAAAGTAACTGCTGTATAATAATTGGTGTTTTTCACTGTGGGCAACAAATTCAGGAGCAGACATACACTGTGTTATGAGAGAGACATTCTTGGCGTCTCTAAAGCTATAAAGTATGTTATTAACTACAGCTCATGTGCCTTGCCCACTGCTCTGACCACATCACTCGTTTTCACATATCACTTCACTGGTTCCACATGCTCTTCCTCGCTCCTTGATCTCACTTGCAAGGTTCTGCACTGTTCTACCCTGTCTGCATCTCATACTGATAGTCAGCCACTCTCCTATTCAGGATTTATGCTCTGCCAATTCCTTCTCCCTCTATGCCTTTCTTATTCCCATCTCACAAATGCTTCCACAAGTGTCTAGTCCTATGCCGCCATCAGCATACCCCTAGAATGCCCTCCTTGATCCTGTGTGCCTCTTTCAATTCCCTCTTTAAAACCAATCTTTTCCCACAATCAAACATTGATAATCTTTGATTCCCTTTAATCTATTTAAAATACATTAACATGTAATAATAAAATAAAATACTCTTCAAGAACTAATGATGAATAATGCACTGTCCAAAACCTTACAACCTAGAAGCCACCTTTACTTCCGTGGTCTGTACTCTGTGATACTAGAGTCTGCCAGTTCCTCCTTTAACATTGATAAATGTTATTTGGGAGATCAGAAAAGAGAGAGTGAGCGTGTGGAAAGTACTGCATAATTGCCAGCCCCACCTCAGCACTTCATTTGGGCATTCTTTGTGGAAGAGACCATGCTATTACTCAATATGTAAATTACCATACACACTTATGATGCTAGATTAAAAGTTCTATTGATAGTAATAGTAATAATAAATACATTATTTGTGATGCCATGAAATGGCACTTCATCCAGCAAAATCCCTTATTTTGACTGTATTTTGTTGTTTTGATCAATTTGTAACTGAAGTTTACAAAGAGCTTATTTTTCTTGGGCTCCTATTCTGCATCAGGATGGGCTAATGCAATCCTCTAAACCCAGGGGCACAAGGACTAATTATACGTTTTAAATGAATCAAGCCATTTCTGACATCTGTTAATTTTTACTAGAAGTGAAGCCATTCAAAATACAGCATGATTTGTTTTGTAAATCTGCAGTTTGTATTTCCCTTAAGGAACTTTTCCTGCAAGATGCTGGGCATCCTCAATTTCCATTGATTTAATTGGCAGTTGATTCTTTCAGTTTCTTGCAGGAGGAGGCCCTTACAGGGAAAAATGACTTGACTAGTGCTTTTTTAGCGTCAACTGCTGGAAAGACAATATGTTGAGATTACGCTAAAAAAAAGAAAGGAAAGTGATGTAACTATTCTAGTGGTTGGAGGGCAGGGGGAGGAGGGAGAGGAAATGTAGCTTCTGAAAAATCCAGTTTGGAATACAAACAAAGTAACAGGAAGAACATTGCTAGGTAAATGACGTGCTCTCAGGGTACATGAAAAAGTCAACAGGAAACTATTAGCAGGAGGTGGTAAATCTTTACAGTAAACTAATTTTCAAATTAAAAACTCCATTTGTAAGAGGTGAGCAATGATATGTTCCTTTGTAAAGGATTTGCATCTTTTACCTGTCTTAATAATTTAATGACTGTAGTGTTAGTTTAGTCTGAGTTTGAGTTTGCTAACAGAACTTGACATAGAAACCTTGGTGAAGAGGCTTGATTGGTTCTGTTACCATGGCAACATGGATGAATGGAAGAATGATTTCCTTTAGGAACCCTTCCTAAAAGCTGTTTTGTACCCTATAACGATATCTCTAGATTGCCATCCCTTGTGAGAGATGAACGGAGATCACATCATGGGTCAACTTTGTTCCTTGTGTTTAATAGATTATCCTCAGCAATCAAAAGACTGCATTGCTCTTCTTTTTTGTTTGTGGAGCTGAACCAATTCCATTCTCTCGTATATACTTATGATAGGAAACTCAGCTAGACCTTTGTATTTTGAAACAAAGAATAAACTAGAGCTATACCAAAAATCATATTGTTTTAAAAATGTCTCCAATAGCTAATGTTTGTTATAGATTTAGAATTCTTGATTTATCTCTTCATTTATCCCTCCATTTGTGAATCTTTTATGCTGTGCCGTGCTATTGTCTTGGGAAATCTGAAATATTAACTAGCAAATGGAACAGTTCAATGCTCTGTTGAAGAGCTGGAGATCTTGTTTAGTATTATGTAGTCTCGGTAAAACCGAAGGCTCAGTATACAGATTCCCTTTGTTAAAGAGTGAAAGTGTGCTCCATTAATAGAACAGTTTTGAACAGGAAAAATAAATCAAATTAGTTAAGTACCACCATGGGGTACTTTCCAGTGGCTAATACAGTCAAATGGTTATTTAAATTGGATTATATAATAACACAACAATACGTCTTGTTCATGGTGTTTTAGTAATAATGAATAAATTTATAATTTCTCCATTCATGCACCTTGGTGTAGTAGATACTTCAGTTTGAAAAGAAAGATGATGGCATTTATTTATTTCTTTTTGTCATCTGTGATTGATACAAAGGAGATTGTTTATTAATAATATTGTTTTGTGTTAATGAACTACAGTACTTTTCTGTCTCTGTAAAGCCTTAATTTTGATAAATCTTTTCAGAGAGCAGATTTTACGACCACAGTAAAAAGAGATGCAAAAAGTTCACTTGACTCTGTATGATAGCAAAGGAAATCTTTGTCCTTATTTCTGATAGCTTGAACAAGTGTATTTGTTTTTACCTTTTGAAGAGTTATTTACTTTTATGAAAACTTGAGATTCATTTTTAAAGAAGAGAGACTGTAGAAGAAAGATTTGGAACAAGTGAATATGTTATACAGAAGAGACCACCAGATCATCTAGTCTGGACTCCAGTATATCGGAGGCCACCAACACCACCCAGCACCCTCGCACTAAACCCAAATAATTTAAATTAGACCAAACGATTATAGTGCGCAGGGCACTAGACAGCTATATGTGACAGGCTGAAAATAGGAGGGACCAGGGTGCACAAGTGTCAGAGTCCTCTGCAATGGCAGGGAAGAGATTAAGTGATATATATCCTGGTAATCTTGGCAAGGGACCTGCACCCATACACTGCAGGAGGCAGCAAAAAACCCACACGGTCACTGCCCTCTGATGTTTCAAGGGGTTGAGGAGAGAAAGCTGTCATCTTTTGCAGGCTGCATAACATTTCATGGTGGAAAGGAATTTGTCTGTTCTAGAACAAGGCGAGCTGGACAGCAGATAAAATAAGGCTAACATGAAAAAGCATGACCGTAGTACTAGTACCATTGTCTTTCCAAAGATAATGGGAAAAAGGAGATGTAGGAGAGGCTAATGTTAGTTGTAGTTAAACAAAGAATTATTGAGATTTTTAGCACCAACTAAAACAGAACCAGGAGAAGTATAGGCCACAGTGATTGGCCCATATATTTGAAAGGAATTTATTAGACCAGAAAAGAGGCTTATACAAAGCCTAAGAATTGTGGCTGAAACCATTGTCTGAAGAGCCTTAGCTCCGTTTTTCTTTCTTAAACACTTCCAGTGAATTTTTAAATATATGGTTTTTCTTCATTTGTTTTTCCTTCTATGTAGTAGGGCTCAGTCCAATTTATATTTAATTCTTTACTTATATTTGTGCATTAGTAGAATACTAGGATTTCCCTACAAATCATCCTTGGCATTCAACTTTATTCCCTGTGTTACATAGGTAGCAAAGCATGGGCTTTAAGTAATTGTTGCTTAAAGAAAAATTGCACCTTGTAAAGTCTTAGGTGATCAAAAACATTTTTGTGCATGTTTTATTTTCAAATTTATGACTAGTTTAAATGTTACAGCTACATTGATATTTTGGTGTTGAATTGTAGCGTAATTTTAAGAAGCTAGGAAACTGTAGCAGCCTTTCCTGTAAAGAAAGATCATCTTTATTTTAAGGTTTATTCATTCTTACTGTTGAGCAGTCCTGTAGAGACACAGAGCCCTTTGTAACAGCTGTCAAAAAATCATTTGTGTTTCTCTTCTGTAACCATGCAGTGTTTATACTTCTGCATATAGTCAAGGTCTCCCTGCTTTCACTTCAATTATTTTGGGATTTTGGGGATTACCTCATTCCTTTTATAATTTGTTCATGCAGCTCTATTACTTTATGTAATACAGGGTTATATTAAATTGCTACAAGTTTGAAGGTGCCAATAACATTGTGCAGACTAGGGGTCCCTTAAACCACCAGTTACTTGCAGCAGCAGCAGCAGCAGCCTAGAAAGGCCTGAAAAATGCACTTGCCATATACATATTTATAATCCACAATTTTTCCCCTTGGTATGTTTCTGTAATCACTGGGGGAATGTGCATCCCAGCTGGAAATTAAATAATACACTTACATGAAATACCTACTATGAAAAAAATGACTATGAACACTGATTAATTAGATCATTATACAAATAACCTTACGGCAATAAATACCCACTGTGTGGCAGAAAGACATATGTTTATCATAGTCAGCTGGGGCACACTTGGGGCACAGAGACAGATAAATTGGTCCACATTGTCTTACCACACAGCTGTCATTGCAGCACTGATAGCAGGTGATAGTTCTGCAAGTGTATGTCAAATCTGTGCTTATCTGTTTTGACATCTGTTGATGGAAGCTCTCTCTTCTGTTTGATCTAGACAATGACCTTGATATTCCTTATGATCAGTAAAGGCCCACAATTGTTGTTTTAAGAAGAAAAAAGTCATAGCTTGTGCCTCACACCTGTCATATCAAATTATCAGACAGCAACTGATAATAAAACTAACATTGGCACATTTAAATAGATCCTATGATTGCATCAAATCTCTTGGATTTGTTTACTTATTGAGATTACACCTTGCTATCTTGCTAAATTTCATGCAGGTGAGGTAATCAGTTACCATAGTTAGAGCTCCCTGTTTCTCAAAAATGCAAAATAACACAAAATGAAATGAAAAATTTACCCCACAGCAGTGGCTCCTGTGGCTCCTGGCCTGCATGGCTGCACCTGAATCATGGGGTCAGAGTGCTACTCAGGTTTGGCCCATCCACCCCTCTGTCATGATGAGGGGGAGGAGGGCAGCAGTGAGCTAATCTGAGTAAGTGGCATGTAACCTGGAGCATGGGGTTGCAGTTCCACTCTCTCAAAGATGGCCTGACCAGCCCCTCCCTCCATCATAATGGGGGGGAGGAGAATGGGGGAGGAGGGCGTGGCCAGGCCAAACCTGAACAGCATTGTGACCCTGCATGCGAGGTTGCAATGTCCGACTGGGGAACTGGGCCCAGCCCTGTGGGACAGGAGCTGTTGCTGTGGGGTGAGCTCCTCCTGCAACCACCCCTCAGGAGGAGCCAACAGTCCCTCCCCCCCCCCCCCCAAACCTCCCACATCACCAGGGACAGGGCAGGACCCTCCTCTCCCTCCACAGGGGCTCCTGTGGTAAAATAAAATAAAATTCCCCAAAATATAAAATGAAAATTTGTTTAGGCCCCACCCCCATTGCTCTCTCTTCTACCCCTTTCCCCCCCTCGTTTGCTGGATTGTCTGCACTTCTCTCCTCCTTACCCCCCAGCTGGACTCCCTCTGCTCTAGGGCTGGAACGGGAGCTGCTGTAGTCTGACAAGGAGTCTGCCTGGAGGTAGGAGGTGTCCCTGGCTGAGCAGGGGCTAGGGTTAATGACCGGGCACCTCCCCTCCTGCAGTAAACAGACTTTTCATGTCCGGTCAGTACATCTGACTGGACACTGCTAGGTCCCCTTTTCAACCGGACTTTGTCAAAAACTGGGCATCTGGCAACCCTACTGGGTCGCCAGTGGTAAATTGGTTTAAGAAATAGGGTCTTGGAGACAATTTTTAAAGTAAAATAAACCTTTCCTCCCTCTCCTTAAACCAGTGCCATTTTTCCGTAGGAGTGATTTTTGACACCAGCCTAAGATTCTAATGGGAATTACGAATAATACTTTGATTGTTTTGGTTCAGTCATCCGTATGGGCAGTAGGCCACAAATCTAACAATGCAATATACTGTAAAACTAAATAAATTCAAACCCATCTCTTATTTGGGTCTCCGATTAAAACTTAGGAAGGCTATAGGTTAAAACGCAAAGCCTGATTCAACATTGTTGCTCTTGTGTTATGCTGATATAACTAGAGTTATCTAGTGTAAATGGAGAATAACTCACTGGTGAAATAGTCTTTAAAATGTATCCATGTGTTAATCTTTTCATCATTTGCATTCTACCTTCAGTCTGGTTTAAGGGTTCTAAGGGGCTATTACAATAATACTTTGCTGACATTGGATTCACGTATAAACAACCCTATAATTTAGTTACCATTGAGGAGTCTCAGATCATGCCATCATGGAAATAGATTCTTTTTCATCTTTAGATAAGAGGTGAACTACGTAGTTCAGGCATGTGGACTGAATGCGGTAGGTAAGATTAAGGCCTGTAGCAAATAGAAAACTATTTCCATAGCACCAATAAAATCAAACAATTAAGTTAGGAGTGAGCCTCTTTTTGGAGTGATTTCAAGTTCATTTGCAGTTTCCAAATATAATTACCTATTTAGAAACAGTAATACTTTCTAAATAGTGTTATAATTCTCCCCTAATATGTAGTTGTTTTGTTTATTTGATTATAGTGATTATGGTGTTCATTAGTACTGACTGGTTAGGTGCTGTGGTTCAAACACACTGCGTTGTGAATATGCAGAACTTCTATTTTAATCTTTTTTTCCAATCCCTTTAATGTGAGTAGATTTTTTTTAACAGGAATACATTTTTCACTGTAGTTGTGACTTGCTTTTGTGATAGAATTAGGGTTATATTTACATTCATTACAGAGTATCAGCAGAAGTATATTTATAACAGGATCACAAAGGCATTCAGTGTGAAACAAATGCGGGCAACCTGTGTTGAACCATTAATTTGAGCAATGTTTTTTGTCATGTTTTCATTAGTACTCCAACTATCTTTTCTATAAAGTACCTATAATCAGATGGCATATGTTTAAAATAAAATTCTGAAAAAAAAATTCAGCTTTTTATGGAAGAAAGGCCTTACACTTTATTCATCAGTACAGAAACCTTCATTTCAAATATCTAGTGATGTTAAACATGTACAGAAATTTTTGGAAAGCTTGGGTCAAAACTTGTTTTGGGTTTATTAATAGTTTTGAATAATATACAACATGTTTAGCTGCATGACTCAAAATGTCACATTTTAAAAGGAAAAGCTAGAGGATGCATGTTGCTTTAGTTTAAATCATTAGTGATGCTCTGATGCTACAGCATAATGTTTAATCTTGCAGTTATATATGACTGGAATGTACATGGAGAAAAATGTGAATACTTGCAATTCACATTTTAAACCCAATTTACTGGTAGAAGGAAACATTGGTGTTTTTAATTCTAAGTGTAAAAGTTTGACTTTAAGTGTAAATTACTTATCAATAACTAGTTTAAAAATATGAAACAAAAATATTGAAGTCCGTTTTTGATAGTACCTCCAAACAGCAAATGAGAGCATTTTACAATTCTGGAGAAAGATAGGTAGGTGAGACCTTATAAATAAAGAACTAAACAGGAGATATGTAATTAGAAAGTAATTAGAAACAATTATAGTACGTCCATTAACCAAAGTTTCTTTTTGTTCTTCAAAGTTCTACTGAGTTCTTCATTATGTTCCAAAGTCTCCAAACTCACAGCATGCTGAAAATCTGCTTTCTACCTTCCCTAAACTTGGTTAGCAAAGAGTGGCAGGTTATGCTGCAAGGGTTGGATCCATACCCACAATGAAGTCAGTGGAAAGGCTCCCGTTAACTTCAGTGGTCTGTGCATCAGGCCCAAAGTGAAGAAATAGCTAGTTAGCAGTCTTTGAAACAGACTTTATGCTGAAAATGTAATTAAATGAAGGAGCATTTTTCAGTGGGGGACTTGTAGAGTAAATAAGACTGAAAGATACTCATTACAAAATACATGTGAACATGAAAGAAAAATGGTTGACTTAACCTTAAATTAAGCTTAGTAAAGCTGTTTGTTTCTTCTACATAGTCATTATTGACCATGGGGGTGGAACTTATAAAAACAGATAATTACTGGAGGTTTTTGTTGGTTGCAAATTTTTGGAATTAACAATATGTCATCTTGCAAATTTGTGATAGTAATAACAAATGTAAACCAAGTCTGACTGCACAGGAACATTTAAAGGGGATTATTTAAAGTAACATTTTTGTAGGAACTACGTGTTCCATGCTCTCCATGATTTATCCCGCACCCCACTCCAGTCTTATCACTGGACTATTGTATATATCTGTTTTCTTCCTAATCCAAACAGCTATCTACACTTCACATGCGGTTAGTAAAGTGGGACAGTAGTGTCAACCTCATGCTAAGGTCACAGTCAATCCTATTCCATTAATAAAATAACAGGGTTTACAGAGCATGGTGTTGATGCCATTCAGCTTCTGGGTCCCAGGTCTGTCACTTCTACAGTGCAGGGTTCATTGATGAAGAGGCTAAGCAACTGAAGTACCAAAACTTAGGGCTTAGGTATGGTAATTCAACACTGATGCAAAGCTACTGGGTATCTCTGTTGTCATGACATTAAAATAAGAGGAGAATAAAGACTGGTGAATTCAGAAATTAGGACCCAGATCTCTGAGACCCAGATCTTCTGATTCTCAGTATAATCACTAAGACAACACTTACTCTGTCTGCACTGGCATGCTCCGTTCCCTTACAGACCTTATGAATATGTGTCATCCCCAAAGTGACTGAGCATGCTCCAGTGGCTGGAACATGTTGATGAGGAAGAGTTGTGAGAAATACTGGGACTGGAACCAAGAAAGGCTGGAGGGGCCAGGGCAGAAGGGGTTAGTCCTGGGAGGGGCAGATAGTCTGTAACCCCCAGAGTACACTCCTCTCAGAATCTTAAACAGAACCCAGGATTCTCAAATAATTATGCATCTGTGGTCTGATTGGCAAAGTGCTGAGCACTCACAACTGCAACTAAAGTCAGTGGAGCTGTACTCAGTATTTAAAGTGCTATACAATAATAAGTTGTCTGAAAAATCAGGCCATAGACATCTCATATTGGGCACCCAAAATTAGTGGATATTACTGGATATTTTTAACATTAATGTCTCTGTGCCTCAGCTCCCTATGTGTAAAATGGGGTTACCTTACTTCATGGGGATGTTGTGAAGAAAAATGCATTAGTCTCTGTGAAGCATGCAGAGTTATAGTGGTGAGCACCATAGAAAAATCCATAAGGAGCAGAGTTTGAATGGTGTAGTAAATAAGGTGTGGGCCACATATTGAATGAAGATAAAATGAAATACTCAGTGTGCACTGTCTGTCTTGTGCATTGAATGTCATAAGGGTCCTGTGGAAAAAGTAATATGTGATCATGTAACTAAAGACTGTATCATGAGTAAGGCTATGATTTTGACATGAAGAAAACGAGTACTTGTGGCACCTTAGAGACTAATCAATTTATTTGTTCATAAGCTTTCGTGAGCTACAGCTCACTTCATCGTATGCATACTGTGGAAAGTACAGGAGATCTTTTTATACACACAAACCATGAAAAAATGGGTGTTTACCACTACAAAATGTTTTCTCTCCCCCCACCCTACTCTCCTGCTGGTAATAGCTTATCTAAAGTGATCACTCTCCTTACAATGTATATGATAATCAAATTGGGCCATTTCCAGCACAAATCCAGGTTTTCTCCTCACCCCACCACAAACCCACTCTCCTGTTGGTAGTAGCTTATCTAAAGTGATCATATTCTCTGTGTATATATAAAGTCTGCTGCAGTTTCCACGGTATGTATCTGATGAAGTGAGCTGTAGCTCACGAAAGCTCATGCTCAAATAAACTGGTTAGTCTCTAAAGTGCCACAAGTACTCCTTTTCTTTTTGCGAATACAGACTAACACGGCTGTTACTCTGAAACCTCTCCTTACAATGTGTATGATAATCAAGGTGGGCCATTTCCAGCACAAATCCAGGGTTTAACAAGAACGTCTGAGGAAGGGGGAGGGTAGGAAAAAACAAGGGGAAATAGGTTACCTTGCATAATGACTTAGCCATTCCCAGTCTCTATTCAAGCCTAAGTTAATTGTATCCAATTTGCAAATGAATTCCAATTCAGCAGTCTCCCGCTGGAGTCTGGTTTTGAAGTTTTTCTGTTGTATTATCACAACTTTCATGTCTGTAATCGCATGACCAGAGAGATTGAAGTGTTCTCCAACTGGTTTATGAATGTTATAATTCTTGACATCTGATTTGTGTCCATTTATTCTTTTACGTAGAGACTGTCCAGTTTGACCAATGTACATGGCAGAGGGGCATTGCTGGCACATGATGGCATATATCACATTGATGGATGTGCAGGTGAATGAGCCTCTGATAGTGTGGCTGATGTTATTACGCTCTGTGATGGTGTCCCCTGAATAGATATGTGGGCACAGTTGGCAACGGGCTTTGTTGCAAGGATAGGTTCCTGGGTTAGTGGTTCTGTTGTGTGGTATGTGGTTGCTGGTGAGTATTTGCTTCATATTGGGGTGACAGGAGAGTGGGTTTGTGTGTGTGGGAAAAAAAAAGGGGGGGGAGAGATTTGTGCTGGAAATGGCCAACCTTGTTTATCATACACATTGTAAGGAGAGTGATCACTTTAGATAAGCTATTACCAGCAGGAGAGTGGGGTGGGGGGAGAGACAACCTTTTGTAGTGGTAAACACCCATTTTTTCATGGTTTGTGTGTATAAAAAGATCTTTTGTACTTTCCACAGTATGCATCCGATGAAGTGAGCTGTAGCTCACGAAAGCTTATGCTCAAATAAATTGGTTAGTCTCTAAGGTGCCACAAGTACTCCTTTTCTTTTTGCGAATACAGACTAACATGGCTGTTACTCTGAAACCTGATTTTGACATGGACATTTTTTGTAAATTTCACAGGACAGGTGCTGGAAAAAGTGGTAAGACATGGATAATGAGCACTAGATAATGTCAGTTTTGCTACACCAGCATACAGAAGGATATAATGGAAGTGCTGAAAAGTGAGGCCTGGGGAAGTGGGGGATGTTGCAGTGGCAGCTCCTGTCCCAGGGGACTGGGCCTAGCTCCCAAGTCTGGGCATTGTGACCTGTCATATGTGGTCACAGCGCCACATAGGTTTGGCCATCCAACCCTCCCTCTCTATCAATGGAGCGGGTGGAGATGCCAGACTGGTGTGACGCTGTGACCTTGTGCACTGTCACAATGTCACTTGGTTTGGAAGGCTTTTAAAGCTTTTTCCAATATTTTATGGACTTTATTCAAATTCACAGTTTCTATTACCAGTGTGACCTCTGTGACAAAACTGTAGCCCTAATCACAATGTATATATGCACAAGGATCCAAATTAAGATTTCCTTGGGCAACCTTACTTGTAGCATTCCTTAACTTTTTGAGTTCTTGGCTTTGCAACCTTACCGTTCTTCAATATTTTTTGCAAGTGCTATATAAGTAAAAGAAAAGATACTATATAAGTGGACAGTACATCATATAAGGGAACTTAATAAAAAAATCTGTCTTTTTTTTTTCTTTTTCTGGGGGAGAAAAAGAGATTGAATCAAACTTATTAAGATATCCAAAATACTGAAGGAATAGATGCTATGATGTTGAGCTGCAGCAAAATGTCAAGTACAAGGTAAAATAGGATTAAGTTAAGAAAGGTCCAGACACTGAAGAAATGTATTCTGAGTTACACAAAGACTAATCAATATACAGAAAAATTACTAAAATCAACTGTAGGTTGTATTGTATAATAAAGAAAATAATATACATTTTTGCGAGTTTAATTCAGCAAACTCTGGGATTAATTTTCACTGGGATACTTTTGAATGTAAAGTTCCCATTGAGACTATTGAAGATCCAGGCAGCTCCATGTCTAAAAATCATGCTAGTTGTTACATACATACACCCTGCCATCATTCACTAATGATACAAGAAATGAAGTGGGAAAATGTAGAAATGTTTTACAACAAAAATGATGAACAGTATTGGAGAGATTAGCTGAATGGAATGCCCCCCTGCTTTCTTTGGTCATATTTAAGTAAATAGAGGTGAGTGACTGACCACTAATGGAGCTGAGGGCAAATAAGTAGCCCAGAAGAAGGTTTGCATAGAGGGCAGGAGTAAGGATAGAAGACGATTATTTACACATTCTTCTGATAAAACCCTAGAAATTAGAGCTGAAAAATATCTATCTGCTCATCAGTCAGTCTTCTGACAATCTCTTCCACTCACTGCAGCCATGAAATTGTTTCCCACATCAATTTTTTCTAGTCCATTCTTCAGTCTAGTTTTAAATGTCTCAATAAGTGATCTCCACCATTTCTCTTGGAGAGATTATACAATACCCTAATAGATCTCACTGTCTGGAAATGTCTTCCTGATATTTAGCCTAAACTGTCCCTTTCTTTAATGTCATACAGATACTTCTAGCTATACTCTTGTACTATCCCAGTTGTTACTCCTTGGTTTTACACATTTCAAATATTTGTAGAGAGTGATCATGTGCCTTACTTTCCCCTCATTAGTGTAGTTGCTTAGTCAACCTATACAAATGTGAGGTCCCGCCTATACTCAAGAATAGCCCTAGGGTTGCCAGTAATTGGTGTATGTGCCCTGCTTTTGAATCCTAAATGTAGACAAGAACACATGCAGCTTAAATCTTGATTAACTCAGTAGGTGCAAACTCGGGATGCCATTGTCTATGCTTAGTGATCAGCAGCAGAGCAGTGACACCAATTACGTACCATTGACAGCTGAGGTAAAGGATATTACCAAGTGTAGACTGCAGCTAACTGTTTTAATGTTTACATATAAATAATTCTCCCTCTTTGACTTCTGTTCTACGTGTGCAGAGGAAAATGATAGTTTTTTGCTTTTTTTGTTTGACTGTTGTAATATGGATCATCTTATGCTTTTGGGAGAAGAACAAGCATCGTTGGTGTCTACGGATGGATGGTGTGCTTTTCTGCTCCTTTAATGTCTCACTGGTAAGGAAAAATGTCTGCAGATTCACTTGTGAAACAGCAGTTTCAGCTGCCTGTATTTCAAAATGTATGCAACATGTTACCAGCATCCAAACACCGGATATCCCCATTGGTATGGCCACCACAAGATGTAACAAGGGCTGTTCATAAGATTTAATTTAGACAATTTCAGAGTAACAGCCGTGTTAGTCTGTATTCGCAAAAAGAAAAGGAGTACTTGTGGCACCTTAGAGACTAACCAATTTGTTTGAGCATGAGCTTTCGTGAGCTACAGCTCACTGTAGCTCACGAAAGCTCATGCTCAAATAAATTGGTTAGTCTCTAAGGTGCCACAAGTACTCCTTTTCTTTTTGCGAATTTAGACAATGTTACAGTGTCCATCTCTCTTCTGTAGCATTGCATACTAATTTGTGGCTTGGTATTTTCTGATACCAGGCATACTCAGGGTGGAATTCACTTAACTAAGAAATCATAGACCAGTGATGGGCAACCTGTGGCCCATCAGGATAATCCGCTGGCGGTCCGCGAGGCAGTTTGTTTACGTTGACTGTCTGCAGGCACAGCTGCCTGCAGCTCCCAGTGGCCGCGGTTTGCTGTTCCTGGCCAATGAGAGCTGCGGGAAGTGGTGCAGGACATGCAGCTGCATTAGCAAAGGCAATAAAACTAGGGGATATTGAAGAAAATGGTAACAAAGTTAGCAATTTGGTGTCACATGGTGCTGCCTTTACTTTCTTTTATAAGGAGTGTGAGAATAACTTGAGTGGATGCCTGTTTCTTCACTTTCCCTACCCACCTGTGGAGGCTGCTGCTGCTGCTCTCCCTTTCAGCCTCAAATGAGGCTTCTGCTGCCTTCACTCCTTCCGTCATCTTCCTAAGTAAAAAAAGAAAAACTTATGATCTTTCTGTCACTGCCAGATAAAGAACTCTGGCATTGTTTCTACGGCCAGCTCTGGTCATACAGTAGCTTGAAAAGTCACGGCAATTTGAGATATTTTTAAAGCTGCACCTGGGTATTGACAGGTTGTCAAGGTTCCTTCCCCACTCTGAACTCTAGGGTACAGATGTGGGGACCTTCATGAGAGACCCCCTCAGCTTATTCTTACCAGCTTAGGTTAAAACTTCCCCAAGGTACAAACTTTTACCTTTTGTCCTTGAACCTTTATGCTGCCACCACCAAAGTGTCTAACAAAAATAACAGGGGAAGTGCCCACTTGGAAACATCTCCCCCTCAAAATATCCCCCCAAGCCCTACATGCCCTTTCCTGGGGAAGGCTTGAGAAAAATCCTCACCAATTTGCATAGGTGAACACAGACCCAAACCCTTGGATCTTAAGAACAATAAAAAAAGCAATCAGGTTCTTAAAAGAAGAATTTTAATTAAAGAAAAAGTAAAAGAATCACCTCTGTAAAATCAGGATGGTAAGTACCTTACGGGGTAATCAGATTTAAAACATACAGAATCCCTCTAGGCAAAACCTTAAGTTACAAAAAGATACAAAAACAGGAATATACATTCCATTCAGCACAACTTATTTTATCAGCCATTTAAATAAAACAGAATCTAACGCATATCTAACTAGATTGCTTATTAGCCCTTTACAGGAGTTCTGACCTGCATTCCTGCTCTGGTCCCGGCAAAAGCATCACACAGACAGAGAGGACCCTTTGTTTCCCCCTCCTTCAGCTTTGAAAGTATCTTGTCTCTTCATTGGTCATTTTGGTCAGGTGCCAGCTAGGTTATCTTAGCTTCTTAACCCTTTACAGGTGAAAGGGTTTTTTCTCTGGCTAGGAGGGATTTAAAGGTGTTTACCCTTCCCTTTATATTTATGTCACAGGTACTAGGTGTTTGGTGGATGAGAAGAAGTAAAAGTGGCTTTCTGTTGCTAAGAAGTTTAAAAAGACAGTAATTGAACCATTGTATGAGGGCAATTAATGGTCTGCCCATTACTCTACCTATCAGTAGTGTGATAACTCTCTTTCATCTCTGCTTCTCTCAGACCACTGATCAGTATTGTTTTCAGAGTTTTATTACTGTTCTGAGACCCTGTTAATACAAAATTAGATTTATAGTGACTGTTGGTGCGCCTTCTGTGAAACTGTATGTTCAGTCACTTCTCTCTCTAAAATCCTTTGCTTATTCAGATTTTTAAAAGGATTGCAGTTATACTGTGAACATTGTGTTTTCAGTGTACAGTCTATGGGATGTTCCCTGTCATAACTGGATGCCTTGAGAAACATTTTCCAAAATAGTTTTTTTCATTTGATGGTCAAGTTATCTACATGCTGTTTGTTCCCCAAATAGGTAGCAGTATGTGTGGTGGGAAAGTGAATAATGGCAGTTTTGCTAGGCTGATGTCCTCCAGGTTGAATTTCTCCGTGACCCAGGGATTTTATTCTGTTTCCACTTTTCCTTTTTTGTGTGTGACTCTCTCCCTTGCCCCTAGGAATTGGGATGAAAACTAATAATTTATTTATGTATGCCCCAGAAATGCCATTAATGTTAACATTTTTGTCCGCGGCAGATATTTGGTTTAAATTGTCAGTTTCAAGCCAGCTAAAAAAGTGCAAGTTCCTATATTCATTATTCCTGGGCCATCAAGTCTACCCAGGATCAGAGAGGTAGATCAAGGACTCACCTAGGAAGGACATGGGCCAGGAATCTCTAAGGTTATAATGTGCAAAGATTAAGATGTTGCCTGTATAGCTGCCTTTTTCCCTCTGTTCACCGTTTTCCCTCTCGCATAGGTCCCAATCCTGCAAAGCACTTAAACACATGCACAGCTTCAAGTATGTGTTTAGGTGCTTTGCTGGATCAGGACCATAAAAACGCTTCAAACTTCATATTTCTTTCATAGATTATCCCTTTCTCCCTGTGGAGATGGAGCTCTGTGCCTGCTCAGAGTCCCATGGACTTTTAGTGGGAGTCTGCATGGGCGCAGGAGATCCACTCACACAGTTCTCTCTGCTGGATCAAGGCTTAAAATGCTTCCTTTTAAAATTATCTTCACAAGAAAATGTTCAGTATCAGTGACACATATTATTAAAATAATATAGCACCTAGAATTGAAAGGAATTTAGAAGTAAAGGAATTAGAAAAGACAAAAACATCCTTCTGTACTTAAAGAGGCATAATATAGTTTGTTCTTTGTCCTGGTTTTTAAATAGTCCCTTTAATTATTAAATATTTCCTTTTTTTTTTTGTCCACAGCAAATCAAGAGTAAAAAGGGAAGTATAAGAAAGTATATTGGTTTTGCACTCAGTGTAAGTTTATCTGAGGCAATGGAATTGAACTGCATTTTTTTAAGCATGAAATACAGCATTTTCTTTTCACATGTCATAAAGGCAAAATTAGCCTCTGTTCTAAAAAATAAATAAAAAAAAATTGCAAGATAGATATACTATTGCAAAGGAGATGATGGACCCACAGTGGTGACTTGCATTATATTTCCAGCTGGAAAGACTCAGCAATTACAGATGGAATAAAACATATTAGATAATCTAGTCTTGCTCCCTGCCAATGCATGATTGTTCCCTACAGTATGTTTACCAGGGGGTTGTTTAGCTTAGTTTGAAATACCCCAAATTAAGGAATTTCCAACACATTGCTTAGGAGACTGTTTTCCATGTTAACAAATCTTAGTGCCTGAAAGGGTTTCCTGATAATCATCCTCAGTTTTCCTTTTATTAATTTCATCCAACTCTTCTCCTTTAGTACTTACACCCTTCATATTTGTATACTGTTGTGTCCTCTGAATTGTCACTTAGCCAATCTATACATAGTATGCCAATATTTAGCTCTTTAATTTTCCTCCATAAATCTGTCCTTACATGGCTCGTAGTCACTTTCGTTGCTATTCTAAAAACTCCCTCGAGTTTGTCTACATACTTTCAGTATTGAAGTGCCCAGAACTGAAAACTGTTTTTCATGTTCACTCTCAGTAGAATTAAGAGGATGTATTGCTTCACCCTTCGATGATGTTCTACCTTTGCATGTGTATCCCAAAATTCCATTGGCCATATTTGCTACCATAATACACTTAAACTGATAGCTGATTTTCTGTCCACTTTCACTTTTGCTTATTTCAACACTAGTACTCCCAGAGTTTTCCCTTTTGATTGAAAGTCTGTATAGTATTATTTTCTTCCAGATGTGTTAGCTTTCCAATATTTCTAATTTCCTCTTGGACTCTTTGAGTTGTTTCTCTGTCTTCCGTGTGCAACATCATACGACTTGTCGCACAAACTTTATACATTTTCCCTTGATATCATTTCAAATAAGTCATTTAACTAGTGAATAAAGAATTCTTGGCCTTCTCCCATTTTAAAATTTCCTACTTAGACTCAGAGCAAAATATTTTATTGCTTTAACTTGAAGTAGATGCTCACACAAAGTGGATTTTATGAATAAAGTAAACCACAGTGTTTTAATACTTAATTTGTTTCCTTCTTAGCTACTTGGCAACTGATATTGCAGAACTCTTCTATTAATTTAATTTCTTAAATGAATCATGAATATAGGTTGAATGAAGAATAACAGATGCGCTCAAGCACAGTAGGTTTAAGTATGGCTTGCCATTTAAAAAGTATCTGCAACATTTTAGCATAAATGAAACATATTTGCAGTATGTATAAGCTAGTTCAAGCTAGTTCACATGGTTTGTAAGGCAGCAACTTTTAAATGGGTATGGCATTTTAAGACAAAACCATGGAGCTAATTTCCAAATCTTGATCTGGGACACTGTCCTCAGTTTAGGGTTATTCATTTTACTTTCAGCAAAATGTCATCCATTTTTTCATAGCTAGCCAGTTAGAGTTCTATAAAGAATGAGATATTTGTTATATTCTTTTGGAAACTACATTTGATTGATTAGTGCATTTTATTGACATACAAAACTGAGATTCTGTGCCCTCTTTACAGAAATTGTCTTGCAAGCAAAATTATGTACTATACATGCAGTCACAGAGTTTTAAGGCCAGAAGGGAATACTTGTCTGATCTCCTGTGAATCAGAGGTCACCAGCACCCACACACTAACCCAACAACCAAAAAGAGGCCAGGGTATTACAACCTATGGGACACTCAACTGTTATGTGCCACAGGAAGAACATAGGAGGGTCAGAGGTACACCAGTGCTTAAGGCAGGAAAATGATTAAGTGAGATATGCCCAGGTAATCCTGGAAGGTGACCCACATGTGCACACTGCAGAGGAAGGAGAAAAACTTCCAGGGTCACTGCCAATCTGACCTTGGGGGGAAATTCCTTCACCATCCCACATATGGTGATCAGTTAGACCCTGAGCATATAAGCAAGAACCAGCCAGCGAAACACCTGAAATAGAGACTGCTCAGTGACACCTCAGAGCGCTTGCCCACCCTGTCCAATGTCCCATCTCTAGCTGTTGCCATATCTGATGCTTCAGAGGAAGGAGATTTTAAAAACCCCCACCCTGAAACACTTTCTGACCCTGGCTGGAAGCCAGCTGAAACACAGAAGCATGAGCTTTTAGAAACATAAACATAAACCGGAATTAATCCCAGGGTTGTTGAGCCCTGCTCCCTACCATCACAAGCAACTCCATCATACTACTGCAATGATAAATTTGTCCAGCTCTCTCTCAAAACTAATTGTTTGCCTCCCTTCTCCCCCTCTACTATTGGGAAGTTGTTACAGAACTTCACCCCTCTGATGTTTAGAAACCTTCTAATTTGCAGACTGAATTTGTTCAAGTCCAGTTCACATCCATGTTCTTGAGCCAGCATTGTCCTTTAGTTTAAATAGCCCTTCACTCTCCCTGGTATTTATCCCCTTAATGTATCTATAGAGAGGAATCATACCTCCTGTCATCCTTCTTTTTGTTAGCCTAATCAAGCCAAGCTCTTCCAATCTCATTTTGTAAGATAGGCCCTCTATTGCCCTGATCACCCTATCACATCTTCCTAGCAGTTCCGCAGAAACATATACAAAACACATGAATCCCAGTTAAACTCAGTAATTAAAACACGGAGATAGGCTGAATGAAAGAGTACAAAGATTCTTTCTTCCAACCCTTTCCTCCTGAATGTCCACCTGTAGAAAAAAGAAAAGGAGTACTTGTGGCACCTTAGAGACTAACCAATTTATTTGAGCATGAGCTTTCGTGAGCTACAGCTCACTTCATCGGATGCCTACCGTGGAAACTGCAGCAGACATTATATACACACAGAGATCATGAAACAATACCTCCTCCCACCCCACTGTCCTGCTGGTAATAGCTTATCTAAAGTGATCATCAAGTTGGGCCATTTCCAGCACAAATCCAGGTTTTCTCACCCTCCGCCCCCCCCCACACAAACTCACTCTCCTGCTGGTAATAGCCCATCCAAAGTGACAACTCTCTTCACAATGTGCATGATAATCAAGGTGGGCCATTTCCTGCACAAATCCAGGTTCTCTCACCCCCCTCCAAAAACCACACACACAAACTCACTCTCCTGCTGGTAAAAGCTCATCCAAAGTGACCACTCTCCCTACAATGTGCATGATAATCAAGGTGGGCCATTTCCAGCACAAATCCAGGTTTTCTCACCCCCCCACCCTCATACACACACAAACTCACTCTCCTGCTGGTAATAGCTCATCCAAAGTGTGGTCACTTTGGATGAGCTTTTACCAGCAGGAGAGTGAGTTTGTGTGTGTGGCTTTTGGAGGGGGGTGAGGGGGTGAGAGAACCTGGATTTGTGCAGGAAATGGCCCACCTTGATTATCATGCACATTGTGAAGAGAGTTGTCACTTTGGATGGGCTATTACCAGCAGGAGAGTGAGTTTGTGTGTAGGGGGGTGGAGGGTGAGAAAACCTGGATTTGTGCTGGAAATGGCCCAACTTGATGATCACTTTAGATAAGCTATTACCAGCAGGACAGTGGGGTGGGAGGAGGTATTGTTTCATGATCTCTGTGTGTATATAATATCTGCTGCAGTTTCCACGGTATGCATCCGATGAAGTGAGCTGTAGCTCACGAAAGCTCATGTTCAAATAAATTGGTTAGTCTCTAAGGTGCCACAAGTACTCCTTTTCTTTTTGCGAATACAGACTAACATGGCTGTTACTCTGACAGCTGTAGAAAACTATCCATTATGTTCTCCATGTGTACAATTTTGTGTTCTGTCACAAACCATGACTTTAAATAGTATATATACCTTCTTCTCCAAATGACTAAGCATTGCAAACAGCTTCACTAATTGTACTAATTATGTCTATGCCAATTTCAAGTGAAATTTTCTTAACTTCAATTAGCATTTCCCAAGTTGCCTGTATTTAATAAAACACAATTGTATTTAAAATACAGCCCATTTTAGCACAAATGTCTCTCAGCAAATACTTAATTTATGAATCAAGTCTGCTGTTGCTTCCCATGAACATGCTAAAATTTCAACGCTGATCTCTTCTCTCCCCAATCTTAAAAGGGTTCACCTTCTGATTCAGAACTTGATAGTTTAGAAAGATGGCTCCCCACTCCCTGCCAGGCCAAATGGTGAATGAAAAGCTCCGGAAAAGAGAGAGGCTTTTCTGAATGGTTGGCAGCCTGGTGCTGACGAACATCCCGTACACCACCTGTGCAAATGGAGTTGGCAGTAGTGTACTGTATAAAAAGCACATGTGCTCAAGAGGACAGATTTTATACTTGTCTCTCTTGGAGGAATAAAACAACCAGCTACAGATGAGACCTGTTTGCATCACTTGAGTTTCAGGTTTTTTTCTCTGAAAGAGTCATCGTTTTTCTCAGATAGCATTTAGGCCATTTCCCCCCAATCCCTTTTGCTTTGAAGATGTATGTTCCTGATACAGTGATGGCAGCTCTTCTGATTTTTATCCTTAAGTGTATATTCTTAAAAGCCACAGCTTCTTTAGCCGTTTGACTATGCAGGAAGCTCGGCTTTCATTTTGTCCTCATGATGGCAGAGAAACGTTTGAAAGTGTGACCCAAGTGCACCTTCAAAGTTCAAAAAAAAGCAGAAGGTAAATGAAAAGAACTTTAAACACATGTATATTTTTAAATTTCTTGATTTTTAAACCAACCTCATGATTTTGGGGCACCTGACTTGTGAGTATTTGGGGCTGGCAACATGTTAGCTGTTTTTATTTGTTGATGTTACCTACTTCAGCATCAACCCTGCTGGCCTGCCTTCAGTAGAATTTGACTGGCAGTTGAATTGGGAGTACTGCTGTTGTTTTGATCCCCTTTATTGCCAGGTGAACCCAGTGAGTCTAGTCTTATTCCCCAAGAGCATACCCCTTTTGCCAGTTGCTGCATACTGTTAATTTACTTAGTCCTTTTTATCAAGCCTTTTAGCAAAAGTTGTGTGTTGAGCAGTATGGTTTTGCTAGTCATTTGGGTCTATTCGGTGTGTGCCATGAATCTACAGGCTGATAAAGAACTGACAAAATTGCCTCGGACATCACACAATACATTAGCAATCCTATAGCCAGTATTTATGTATCATAATGATATAAAGGGTTGTTAATACCAACTCTCACTGTTGGCTTGGGTGCAGCTGTCTCTGCAGCAAATTGTTGAAAATAATTTTGCTTGCTCTGTTTGATTTGTTCATGGGTGATATAAATGTATTTTTTAAAATTGAAGAAATAAATATACCCCAGGTTAATTGTACTGATAAAATATAAATGTTTACATTGTGCTGATATCACTAAATTTTAAACTTTTTCAGTCCTGGTTTAAAAATTCTCATTATCATCAGCTTAACTTCTGTATCCGGAAAGAAAATGGAGCAAAAAATTAAGCAATCAGTTTGCAAACATCTAGAAGATAATAAGGTGATAAGTAACAGTCAACATGGATTTGTCCAAAACAAATAGTGTCAAGCCAACCTTTGACAGAGTAACAAGCTTTGTGGATAGGTAACAAGCCTTGTGGATGGTGGGGGGGGGAAGTGGTAGACATGGTATATCTTGACTTTAGTAAAACTTTTGATGCTGTCTCGCATGACTACCTCATAAACAAACTAGGAAAATGCAACCTAGATGGAGCTTCTATAAGGTGGGTGCATAACTGGTTGTAAAACCATTCCCAGAGAGTAGTTATCAGTGGTTCACAGTCATGCTGCAAGTGCATAATGAGTGGGGTACTGCAGGGATCAGTTCTGGGTTTGATTCTGTTCAATATCTTCATCAATGATTTAGATAATGGCATAGAGAGTACATTTATAAAATTTGTGGACGATACCAAGCTGGGAGGGGTTGCAAGTGCTTTGGAGGATAGGATTATAATTCAGAATTATCCGGACAAACTGGAGAAATAGTCTGAAGTAAATAGGATGAAATTCAATAAGGACAAATGCAAAGTACTCCACTTAGGAAGGAACAGTCAGCTGCACATGTACAAAATGGGAAATGACTGCCTAGGAAGGAGTACTGTGGTCAAAGTGGACCACAAGCTAAATATGAGTCAACTGTGTAACACTGTTGCAAAAAAAGTGAACATCATTCTGGGATGTATTAGCAGGAGTATTGTAAGCAAGGCACAAGAAGTAATTCTTCCGTTCTACTCCGCACTGATTAGGCTTCAAATGGAGTATTGTGTCCAGTTCTAGGTGCCACATTGCAGGAAAGATGTGAACAAATTGGAGAAAGTCCAGAGAAGAGCAACAACATGATTAAAGGTCTAGAAAACATGACCTGTGAGGGAAGATTGAAAAAATCGGGTTTGTTTAGTCTGGAAAAGAGAAGACTGAGAGGGGACATGGTAACGGTTTTCAAGTACATAAAAGGTTGTTATGAGAAGGAGGGAGAAGAATTGTTCTTCTTAACCTCCGAGGATAGGACAAGAAGCAGTGGGCTTAAATTGCAGCAAGGGAGGTTTCAGTTGGACTTTAGGAAAAAATTTCTAACTATCAAGCTGACTAAGCACTGGAATAAATTGCTTAGGGAGGTTGTGGAATCTCCATCCTTGGAAATTTTTAGGAGCAGGTTAGACAAACACCTGTCAAGTATGGTCTAGATAGTACTTAGTCCTTTCAGGAGTAGATGACCTCTTGAGGTCCCTTCCAGTGCTATGATTCTATGATTATTCCTCTACCAACCTTGTTGCCCACATAGATACTGAACAGGCTAAGGCTGATTACTAATCAGCTTAAAACTTTTCCTTTTCATTCTCTTGTGTTGTTTTCCTGAACTTTTTTCTTTCATTCTATTTACTCGTGATCTACCAACCCCATATTTTTGGTGAGTGTTCATTATTCACTTCCTTTTGTTTGCTGTGAGAGACCAAACATTTTTTTTTATTGAACTGTTTCATAAGGACCCCAGCTGTTTGCAGTCAGGGATTGTCTCTCTTATTAGCACTTAGAAGACAGTGCTGGCAGGGTGCAGCATGTTTGTACAAGATCCCAGCTGTTGTAAAGGTGCTCCTGTGGTCCCCAGTCATTTGGAGAGGATCTGACCTTAAACTGACAATTGTTTTGTGGGTATAGGCTAAGGAGACTACATAGTGTAAGTCTCAGAAATATGGACAACTTGTGAAAAGAATTTAACTAACGTTGTTTTATTTAGTGCTCACTATGCTGAATGATTATCAAGCAAAACCTGAAACGTAGGCAGGGAGCATAACCTTTTTGAAAGGTCAGATCACAGTCTTTTTGTGCCTGTAGATAACTCTGTAATTTTGCACATCTTTATTTGGGATATGGCTAATAGCAATTGTTGCCAAAGTTTAGTTACACTAGAAGAAAAACATTGCTTTATAATTTAATTTATTTTAAAGAGTACTACTTCAAGAAGTTATTCATTATTAAAATATATTTTGATAGTGTTTAATTAAAAAAATACCTAAACAAAAATTTAGCAAGGAGAAAATGAAATACAAAGTTTTTCTAAGGACAGTACTTCTTTGTATGAGTCAGGCTTTGAAGTCTTCTAGGTCACTCCTCACAGGTGTTCTCATTAGGGATTATTAACAAGATTACTGAAATATTGAATAAGAACATCAAACCACTGAGAATACTTGCAGTTGCTATGTTTTGAAGGGACTACAGAGAAGAAAACAAATATGAGAATATATTTACATTTAGGAAATGCAACTTAATAGTATCCAGGATCCTAGTGAGAAATGCTTGGTTGGAATTGAATCATTACCTAGTTAAAAATAACCTTTCCAGGTCATGTCATTTTGTTTGCCGCAGTGAAATAAGTTTATTTCAGTAGAATGAAGCCATTATTAGCTTGGCAGAGTCCACTTGTCAGAATTTTATGGAGCAGAACACTGTTTGGCTGTGAAATTCCATAAATACTGTAATGTGAGAGGAGTTAAACTCCAAGGACTGAAGGGGCCAAAGCAGGGGATTTGTCACTAATGCATTGTTTTACAGTTCCACCCAGAAAGTATTAGGATATATGAAGAATCATCTTTAAAATGGGACAAACATACCCCTTTGCTTATATTGGGACAATGGAATGTGTGGATTATATAGAAACTTTTCAATATATAAATATAAATTGAATACTAACACTATAAAAATAAATGCTTCAATTTTTGCATTTTTTACATTCCTATATATCTCTCCCCACACATCCTTCTAATCTTGGAATTAGTGGAGATATTGTAAAGTAGGAAATCCATAGTTCAGTATAACTATTTAAAAAAAAATTAACAAAGGAGGATTCACTCTGCAATGTGTATTTGTTGAAATGTAGGGGACCAATGTTCTCTCTCTCCATCGGAAGAGTAGGCAAAGTAACTGCTCCCTCTGCAAGGTGAATCTGTGTTCTTCAGCCATGTCATAATTTTAGAGGTAAAGACAAACTTATCAGCAAATACTGTCTGGGGGATCCTTAAGCTCCCCAGTCTTTCCACCTGTACTTTGAATGTCATTACTTGACCTATGGTTTACTGGAACAAAAAATACTTCTGGGTAACGTCCTAGAGTCGTTCAGGGCTTCTGATCCTGCAGACTAATATCTGTTTATACTCAATGACTGGAATGTGATTTGCTTTATTTTTAATCTTATTTCAGACTAGAAATAAGGCAAGCATTTTTAAGTGAGGGTAATTAACCATTGGAACAAGGGTTGTCGTAGAGTCTCCATCAGCTGGCAATTTAAAAAAAAATACATGCTCTAGGAATTATTTTGGAGGAATGTCTATGACCTGGGTTACACAGGAAGTCAGACTAGATTATCACAGTGGTCTCTTCTGGCTTTAGAATCTATGAATTAACCACTGGAATAATTTCCCTAGGAATGTGGTGGATTCTCCATTACTTGAAGTCTTAAAATCAAAACTGAATGTCTCTTTAAAAATATGCTTATAGCTCTAGTAAAAGTTATGGGCTTGATGCAGAAATTACAGGGTGTTGTTCTGTAGTCTGTGTTATGCATTAAAATTTATGAGTTGCCAGAGGAATTATTTCTGAGGGGCTAAAAATATTGATCCTACAGTGGAACGATTTATACATTTTTATTTTATCTACGTCATCAATTCATAAACATTTTTGTCAATCCTGATATTATTAAATCCCAGGAAGGTACTATGGCTCATTTGATCAAAGCACTATCTACAGTAACATGCACATCTAGAACAGTAGAATGCTACTATGCATGACCCCTCGATACTGTGGAGTGGTATGTTAGCACAATGCAGTGTTTTCATGTTTATTTCTTCATTTCTAATGTCTAAGTTGTTTCTATTCATTTTCACTGTATTGTTGCACCTTTTTCTAAGTTTCAGTTGAAGTCTTCTGCCTTAGCAACACCCATATAGGTGCTCCAGAGATATTTCTGTTGTAAATAGTTCTCTGTGCAGTGCAAGACGGTATAATTTTGGGTTTATACTCCAGAGGGGGTGTGTGCCTGGAGAACTGGGAGTACGTGTCTACCCTGGAGGCAAATGGATGTGGGAGTCCAGATTTATTCCAGGAGAAAAAAACCCACAGTCTCTGGACTTTGCTTATTTCCCTCAATCTCTGATTGTCCTCTTTCATCTTATGTCAAAATACTGAGAATACTGATTCATACCCTTTATTAACAAAACAAAACTTTTTGTATTCATCAAACATTGAAAAGCCTCCCTGGAAATTTGACAAAATGATGTAAAAACAAAGCAAACCTAAAATTTGATAGCTGAAGTAATTACATTTGAACAATACTTATAATTACAGTTAAACCTAGAATATAGAGAAAGAACATTCAAAATACAATGGTTCCCATGGGTGTTTTCAGTGAAGCAGGTTAATTTATGCCTTCAGTATATGATTACCAATATCATCTGTCCCTGTGGTGTCCTGAAGCAGGAGCTAAGGATAGTGTAAACAAACATACCATATCAATTGACACAGTTTGCTGGCATTTCTTAGTTTGTATGCTGTCCCTTCTGTATTAATTTCTGGCAACAACATGTTGGAATGTAAGGATATCTCATTTGTGTCTTTGATCATTTGTTTGATGCTTTCTTGAAGTATTTCTTTTAAAAAATTAATGAATGGAAAAGAAAGATAATGTTATATTGGGTCAGGATATGTTATCAGATAGTAAAACGTCAGCTGTGGCTTCATGGTGAAAACATGATTTTTTTTTTAACTCACTACAGCTTCTAGAAGCCATAGCATTAAATTTGTACCATTTATATCGAGCTGCTTGTACAGTTGGCTTTGTGTCTAGGATTTGGGGGTAGGGAGAGTTCAGTGGTTTGAGCTTTGGCCTGTTATACCTAGGGTTGTGAGTTCAAACCTTGAGGGGGCCATTTAGGGATCGGGGCAAAAATCAGGGATTGGTCCTGCTTTGAGCAGGAGCTTGGACTAGATGACCTCCAGAGGTCCCTTCCAACCCTGATATTCTATGATTTAATATAAATTTACCTTTGAGATACATACTTCTCTTCCTTTTCCCTGCCTCATCAGCACTAACAGATATTGTAGTTATTCCCCAAGGGACAACCAAAAGTTTATGCTTTAAATGGCTTGAGCCCCAAGCCTCAGATATTACATTTAAAAAAAAAAGAATAAAAGGAAGTTGCAGTTAAGTGAGTTGAATTATTACCTCGTTAGCATCACAATCACCCAAGCCAGTTATGTATGCAGCAGAGTTGGATCTTTCCCAAGTTAAATTGCAGTTAGTATTCATTATCCATACTGTGTTAGATGTGTTCTTCAGGGGGAAGAAATGTTAAAATGTGATCGGATACATGTGTTTCAGGTTACAGTCTGCAACATTCAGTGAGTGAGTCCTGAATGTTGCTAACTAAAGAAGAAATATTTAAATGAGTGAAAGCAATAGCAAGTCTTGTTTTCCTAGGTAAACTGCTTCAGTGGATGAGGTCAGCCTAAGGTATTATCAGCTCTTGTGGGTGAACTGTAGTGATTTCCTTGTCTTTTCCTTGTCGTAAAAGATAATCCATAGCAGTGGTGTATTTACTTTTATTGTTCTGAAGTTAACAATGGGCCACCATCCCTCTCAGCTAACAGCTATGTGTATCATGCCCTTGACAGCCCCAGAACTTTGGAATCTCCACTCTTGCCTGAACAGGATGGAGTCTTAGAGTTTCACTTTTTTTTTGGATTTCTAGCAACTGCTCTCTTGTTCCTCTAAAGGTTATTGAATACAGAGGGTGGGACATGTGTGTCAGCCATAGAGTAGATGAATGGACACCACCACTAATCAATTGTCTGACTGAATTTGTGTGGGGAGGACAGGGGTAAATGGTAAACCAGAAAATATGTAAACCATACCAGGCAGTGTGAACAGAAGAACGGTTAATTTAGTTTGAAGGCATTGTGCCAATTAATATAGTGTTATCATTGATTACTGTTTTATAGAATTACGATGAACTGTGTAGAAGTCTTATGGTAATGACCAACAAGAGAAATTTAGACAAAATCTACGCTTGAACCGCTTATTATCTGCCAAGTACCTTCGGGAAACTTCTATCACTAATGATAGAATCATTTCAAATGTTTAAAATTTTTTCTTTTATCTTATATTCACTAGTACTTGTACTATTCTATTGCACCCCTGCCACCCCTGCTCCCTGAGACTTCCAGCTCCATACTCCAATCTGCTGTCCAGCTCTAACTTGAAGTATAATTAAAATAATGCTGTTCAGCGTGTTCAAACCACTGACTTATTGATTTTTTCATCAAATAATTCAGTGCCATTGATTTATTTGTGTTTTTATTTATTTTGGTTCCTTTTTCATGGCCAGCGTCTCTGTGTTGTCAGCCATCGATGAGAAAGAGTCTGGTATTTAAAATGTGGATGTTCAATGGCCTTTTATCACTACTATTTTAGTAAAGAATAATTTTTACCCAGTCTCTCTTCAATGTAATGTAATCTGAAGGTATAAGACTCCAAGTGCCATGGAGTTTATATAATTTAATTTCTAAATTTTATATATAGATATGAGTGTGAAATTAATTTTTATATATACACACTCAAGAACTAATGGTACTGGTTTTTCACACTGTTTTGTTCTTTTGCTGTGAGCTGTAGCGTATTTTTATTAAGAAGGGGGCTCAGACAGTGAAGGATGTGAGATTTACTCCAACCTATCTGCAAAGAAGGGGATTTGACATTAGGGCTTGAAGCTTCTCTAGCATTTTGGTACTGCTAAATGCAACTGTAGCAAATATTTTGTTGAGGTGATGTTGGTTGGTGGCTGGCTTTCCTTAGACAGAAATGGCAGATTTGAGGAAAGGTGAAGGTGCAGAGGCGAACTCACTCCCTCAATTTAAAACACAGAGGTCATCCCACATATTTTACACAGCAATTGCCCTCTTTCTCCAGCCTACCATAATGAGCAGCTTCTCACACTTTGACATAAAAATCTATCACGAAGTGCATCCTGGCTGCCCTTGTCCTCTGTCCATCAGCGTCTCACCTACCTGAGATCTATTTTTGTTTAATACACAAACAGAGAGCTTTCCTTGCTTTCCTTCTCTACAAGAGGGACATTTCCCCCCATCAGAAGGCAGTGCCTCCTTTTGAAACAATTTAAGTGTGAGGAAAACATAGATTTTATGTACATAAGGAGATGATTTTGATATATTCTCCTGTTTAGATTATTCAGGAAGTAAGAAGGGATAAAATACCATGGATTGATTTTATTTCATTTCTTAAAACTAACTACTTTCCTTGAATAGGCAGAAGAACACCAAATGAGAAAGGGATTGCTCAATGTCATAATGAATAAATAGCCTAACCATAGCTTTGTTTCTGCTATCTGAATGCTAATGAAGAAAAGAAAAGTGAAAAGGAAGCACTTTTCTTCATAGCACTGGACAGCACAAATAGCTCACAGCTTTGATATTGCCTCAATGCATGCTTAGATGTGAGTGTCGGGAAGATGTCCAAACATTGTCACAACACAAGTAAGCATGAGGAGTGTTAACTGACGGGATACAGCAGAACAACTGCTTGAGATTTCAGGAAGACACCAAATGTTACTTAAATTAAATCAAAAGCAGAATATTATACAGTCAAAAAGATGATCAAGCACCAGGCTTGAAAATCTACTTAGGATCCATCTTCTATTTTGCAGTGGGAAAGATTTGTTTGGCTGATACTGTATAGATTATAATGTCTGAACAGCAAGGCCTGAATTTTAAAATACACACTCTTCTTTGGATGTTCCCAAGTTGTACACTTTAGGCCTGATCTAAAATTCGTTGAAGAAAATGCTGAAACTCTCACTGACTGCAAAGGACTTTGCATTAGGCCCTTGTCTTAATAACAAAGCACTGTAGCACATGCTTAACTTTAAATACATAAGCACTCCAATTTAAATGAATAGGAATATTTATGTAGTAAAAGATAAGCATGTGGCTATGGATTGGTTGGGCCCCAATCCAGGAAGCACAAATTTTACTGCAGAATCATTTCATGGACTAATCTCCTGTGCCTAATATGTGCCCACAAATCTGGGATATGTGCATGAACACAGGTTTGCATTCATACAGGCCCACAAATATATGCAGCTTAGGCCCTTGCAAAAGTACATGAGAACACTCAAAAGCATGCATCTAATCAGGCATCAAGCTAAAATAACAAATGGCTCTATGAAAGTGAACTAGAGTTGCAGCTAGCATACATTTGAATATTCAAATACAGCTCATTTAGAGTTGGCTTTGCAGCCTCGGCATAAATTCCGTGCATAATCAAACAAAAGCCTCCATCTAAGACTTGGTCTCTGTGCAGGAAACTTTATGGAGGTGATAATCATGGCTTCCTACCCTACTAGCCCCCTGGTGGGCCAGCAGGAGTGGATGCTCAGCAATAAAACTTTCTGGTGGATCAGGAAGATTAAAAAAGAGCCTCCAGTTAAACTGATGGCTATTGTGATACATAACCTATGGTGTGCTGTATTAGAACCAAATAATAGCTTCATAAAGTTGAAGCCTTACCCCTACAATTCATGACTTCCCCTGGCTTGTTCTGTGGTGTCTTTCCAGATGGTGACTATGTGCAGGGAAATGATGTGACCAAAACTAGCAAATATAACAGCATAGCTTCCCCTTCCACAGTCAAAAACTTTCTGTTCCCACATATGGAATAAGATCAGAAAAAAGTGTTCTTAATACTTAATAAAGTGTTCTTAACACTTAATAAAGTGTTTCAGTATAGAAAGAAAAGCCTTTAAAATAAGACTTTAAATTAAATGTTGTAGCAGTTTTATAATATGACTTACATTTTCTGAAACACTAGTACAGTACATATTTATTATAATAAAAGGTACACATGTAAATAAGTTACTACTCAGTTCTTTGTAATTTGCTTAACGAAAAATGAACTTGATATTTTCATTCTCAGTGTCCCTCTTACTATGGAACGCCGTATTTGCACATTATCGGTTTGACAGTTTCTACAGGCTACTTATCCCAGAAATTTACTAGGATAAATTATCATATGCCAGAATGATGTCGCTTTTTTATTCTCATGCGTATGTCAATGAATGTAGAGCAATTACAATTCTCAGGAGAAGAGCTATCTTTACAGTAAAGCCCTGTTTGAAGTTGATTTTATACCTAGGTACAAAAAAGCAGAAAATTCAGTATTGCACTCTTCAGACAATTGGCTTTCTAGCTAGGTGTGGTGATGGGAGAATTAGCCACTCCATATATTGCTTCTGGAAAGACACAAATAATAAACCAGTTCCCAGCTGATATTTGAACATATTATCACAGTTTAATTTGTTAGCACTTGAAAAGGGGCCTCTTTGGGCATCAGGTTTTTCCACTTTCAATAGTCTGAATATATCTTGGAATGTATTTAAGAATAAGAGATGCTGTTCAGCAACTGTGGTCATAAATATGGAATTTTTGGGCCTTTTGCATATGGGTAACAGGGAGGAGCACTTGTCCATCAGTATCAAAAGATTTGGCCCTGAGGAATCTAGGTCATCCCATGTCTGTCCCAGGATTCCCAGTTTTGCTCCATCTTGTTAAGGATTGAATCACAGAAGCGCTCTACTGCTGTTCTTTTGTGTTGCTAAACAGTTATTATAAAAGTTAGAGGCATTATTCTTATACCAGAGCCTTTTCTACCTACAGCTGCTTGGTCTGTTGACTGTTTCTGATCGCAGAACTCTGAATTGTTGATTGAAGTGATCTCAATACCTGTTTTTTGTCTAAATTTCTTGGTTGGACAGCTCAGACTTTTTTTCTTATTTTCTAGGTGACTTGGCTTTGCTAACAGCAAAAAAAAATGTCATAGAGTAGTATCAATTTCCCCCTTAGCTGGCTTCTTTTTAGTTTAAGTACAGCCGGACACCAGTATAATGTCATTGACTTCAGTGGTCTTACTCCTAATTTGTACTGGGGTAATAGATGTCAGAGTCAGACCCTTTATTTTCAGCTCTATCTCTGTATTTACATTTTATTATTCCAGAATAAAGCCTTTTATAATCTGTACAACATTGCTATCATACTACAGTGCAGGGTGTTAAAAACTTTTAATTTTACAAATTAAATTGTTTCAGCTTTGTACAGGGAGGCACTGTGGGGGAGAGGCCAG
The DNA here is from genome assembly GCF_965152235.1 of Eretmochelys imbricata. Taxonomy (NCBI): domain Eukaryota; kingdom Metazoa; phylum Chordata; order Testudines; family Cheloniidae; genus Eretmochelys; species Eretmochelys imbricata. The sequence goes on along the minus strand of NC_135576.1, from coordinate 105,318,016 downwards.
CAGTTGGTATTTCTCATTTTCATCCTCACTCTCCTACCTCTAGGGTACGGTAATAGTAATCATCCTTAGAGTCAGTTTTCTTTATCTAGGCCCATCATGATATATTTTGTGTTTAAAAATAAAAAGATCCATAGACACTAAAAAGTAGACTCTATGTTCCTTTAGTAAATACTTTCTCTACCCTAAAAGTTGCTCATGCCACCAGTTTTATGGGTTGTGGGGGTGCTGCCTGGCTGACTTTCTCATAATTTGCCTCTATGCATTACTGAGGAATTTCAAAGTTATTCATGTTCAGACTCTATAGAAAGTAGAATATCTCCACTTCTACCTATCCATCTATTTCTTGTGTCCCAGTTAGTGGAGTAACTAGGAGCCTTCAGACACTCTGACAGCTAAGGAAATATTTTAATTCACTATTTTCAAGGGTCTTCCTTCTTTTCAGTAAAATAAATAAAACTTAAGAGACAATCAAATAAGTATTCTTTCAAAAGAAATATTTAGTTTTATTCTCGACTGTTCATAATACAATCTTAGGGCAAAATGTCTTTCTCCGGCCTTGGACCAGTGCATGCCACATTGAAGGGGAATTTCAGTCCATGTGGAAGATGTAACTAAAGTCTAAGAGCCCTACCTGACAAGGGCCGGACTTGTCTACCTCTCATGGTAGATCAGGAGTAGTGGAGGTAAGTAACAAGTGCTAACGATTGAGGAGTAAAAAAGTGTGACCAGAAATTAAGGCAGTAGATAGAGGAATCTGGCCTAATGGGGAAATGGACTGTCCAGAAGATTAGAGTGAGGACTATGAACCCACCAGATTTACCAATGGGTCAGGTGGAAATTGGGATTGAGAGCTGTATCAGGTGAAGAAAAAATGGTGTTCTAGGATATAGATGTTCATTAGCTTCCAAATGGAGAGTTGGTATTCCTGTCCTCCCTGTTAGCTGTGTGTGTGTTCATCCAATGGGAAACCATGTTGTGTCAGAGGAGACTCTTCACTTTGTCACTCACTGTCTGGGCTATGGCACGAGTTCTAGTAACTAAGGCCAATTAGAATGGAGTCAAAGGAGACCTGTAAATTATCACCGAGTGTACTGACAAAGCACTGATGTTCCACTTTGAAACTAAGATCAAAATCTATTTTTGTGATCCAAAATGAAATTAATTTTTGAATTGGCTAGTATTCTGCTTTCCTTGGGAAATGCAATTCAGGGTTGAAGTCACTTGTTTTTTTTAACTCAGTTTATCCCCCTATCTTAGGTACTTATATGGCACCCATAACCATAGTTATCGTAGCACCTCAGAGTCATTAATGTATTTATTCTCTCAAGATCCCTGTGAGGTAGGGAACTGATGGGGAAGTGAGGCACAGAGAGATTGTGACTTGCCCCCTATCAGCATCAAATATTCACCCTCAGTAATTTAGAAATTCAGTAAAAACTATTTTAAAAACATTACATAGTGTACGCACTCAGATACTATGATATAAAAACATAGAATAGAAGAATGCCATGAATCCAAGCCCTCACAATGCCCTTTGAGGTACTATTCAATCATTTTGCAGATACCTAAATCAAGTCAGCACATTAAATGACTGTCCAGAAGCTGTGCAGTTTGGTTGTAGCTGTGTCCGTCCCGGGATATTACAAAGAGGTCTGTGTGGCTTGAAAGCTTGTCTCTCTCATCAACAGAATTTGATCCAGTAACAGATATTACCTCACCCACCATGTCTCTCTAATATTGAAAGGACAGACAGTGGCTTGAAAGAACACACAGGAGTTCGGACACTGAGCCTTGAATTCTGAGAACTAGACAATAACATTCCATCCCACCACATTAAAATATAGTTGAAATATAATTTATAGTTCCATTCTTGCTATCGGTGATCTGAGATTTTTTTAAAAAGAATGCAATGGTGTTTACTCAGTGGTTAGCAATACCCACACTTTGACATTTGCAAGTATTGATTAGTTTATGTTAACATGATTTGGAACAGACATTCTGCTAGTATAATTAACCTTTTGTCATTTTAGCATGCTCAGATTTCTAGCTTTATGGAGGAGGTACATGTTTGTGGTTAGTGTTATGCTGCTATGAGCAAAAGCATTCTTTCCTGAGTGTCCCCCAAGTGTTTGCTTTCAAGATTTAGTCTTTGTTTTTCTTTTCAAAGAAAAAGCCAACACTAATATCTAGTATACCAGTGGTTAGGATTTATTTCTGAAGTACACAAAGGTCATTAAATACTCAGTAATAGTTTGTTTAATCCTCAAGAACATGTTACAACTGCAGGTAAAATCCTGGCCTACAGCAAGTTTGGCAAATACATACCTAGGTGCCTAATGCTAACAATTACACTTAGTGGTTCTTGCTAGTTTATTTTTTGCAAGAAAGTCCTCTGTAAATAGCTTTTCCCTGCACAACAGACAGTGCTTTCTGTTAATAAAAGGATGGCCAGTCTTGTGTACATTAACTGCTACTTTCCCTATGTCAGAAAAAGTCATACTAAATTACTAAATAAATAGTGATGAAAAGAGAGTGTACATAAATCAGACACACTGTCCATAAGAAACTCTCTCTTGTGAAAGAAACAGTCGACAGCTGTAGATAAAGAATAAAGACCATAATCAAAGCAAGTAAATGTTGTGAATTGCAACTTCAGTTCAGTGACTGCAGATGAAACCTTTAAGATATTGTCAAGGCAGTACGAAGATATGTTTTTTATTGTGGTTTGCATTTTCTGAGGTGATGCCAATAACATTATGAGATTCTTTTTCAAACATCTGTTCTAAACTAGCTTGGCTCTCAAAATACCAGAGGAAAAATGCATATGTAATTTAATATAGTTTAAAGAACTGCATTGTGTTGGAGTATTGGGAAAAAATGCTGTTGGACAGTAGCAAACCAAATAAACAAGGAGACTTGCTTTGGGTTCACTAAGTGTTTAGGCAAAATCCTTATCTGTTGAATTTTACATTCAGAAGGAGCTTCTCTATTTTCCCCTGAGTAAGGGATAAACTACAACCAATGGGTAATAATCAGATAAAGCTTTCATGATATTAAACAATTCCTTCAGATGGTATATTATGATGGAAAAATGAATTGCTCTTGAATAAAAAATAGACAAAGCTGTATTTGTCTTTCAGCACATCTTATTTTATTCTTTTGAGAATTGTGATTTGGTGATTTTGTCTGTTAGAAAAGACAAGCTAAAAGGTATTTGGTGGAAGGTCTTTTATTTTTTTTTTTTTTGAGTTCCGTATGTCTCACTGCAATAGTGTTACACTGGCTGGTCTATAGGGGAGAAAGTTTAACTTCTGATTTTGATTAGCATCATAATATTGGCAAAACAAACTATTTCCAGCTGTCTCTTTGTCATCTCAGTCGAAGTGCAACATTGACTATTTTGGCCATATTTGAAATTTTGTTTATGATTTGTATTGCATCCATAAATAAACAGTTCAAAACCATCTTGCAAAAGAGGAGGACTTTCAACCTTTGGCCCTGATCCTATGGGATCTGTTACTGTGAACATCTGCTCCTGGGAAGAGTCCAATTTATTTACACAAGCTCAGGGATTGGCATTCACTATTCCTGCTGCAGGATCGGGGCCTTAACAAATGTTGACTGTTTTATTGAATTCAGCAAAAAAATGTTTTAATATTACCAATTTTCACAAAGGACATGTTGAATCTTCAGTTTCAGAACAATGCAAGTATCAACAAAACAAGGACATGATAATTTCAGAATCTCCAACAATTTAGATTTTACAAGTAATAATATTTAGAACTTAAATTAATACTTAAATTTTTCAACATTTGCATTAATTTTGTTGAAACATGTTACAGTCATATTTTAATATCATGTCTATGTCCTGTGGATTATGTTTCTTCTCCATTCACAGCAGCTTAGGTTCAAGATAGAAATCCTCTTTCTTCTGGACTTTTATCCTCACCAATCCAACAGCTACTCTGAGGTTGTCCCACTTATTCAGAATTAAGATCAGGTGTGGTGTTTTCAGTACCATACCAGGTATGCTGATCCTAGCCAGCTCAAATCAGAAATTTCCAGTTCTGATTTTGCCACTCATGAAAAAGTGGCTCTTCGTTTCTCTCAATCTCTGCCATCTATAAATTTAAGATTCTGCAAGTTTTTTTTTCTCTTTCTGCTGAGATAGAAGTTTTCTTCATCATTTTATTTCTTCCCCATAGAGAACGCCTAACTTTTTTTTGTATTACTTGCGATTGGTGCCTTCTTATTGAAGTAATTATTTGAAGAAAAATCAAAGGAAAATCCCATGAAAATATCTGGACTTTCAAAAATTCCTTGGGGCAAGGAGCATGTCTTTGTGCTAGGTGTGGTATAAGCACATACAATGGGTTGCTTTCTCAAAGGTTAGACAGTTCACATGCTTCCAAGCTCACATCTGGGAAAGTTGATTACAAAAAAAAAATCAAGGAGGAGCTTTAGCTAACTGGAACTGAGCCTGATTCTCCTGGAAGTCTCTGGGCACTGTTACACAAAATATTTAATAATCATCACAAGCAATGCTAATGTTCAAACAAAACAAAAAATCATATTGCATTCTGCATTTCTCTCATGCCCCATCTCCTTCTGAAATTCAGCAGACCTCTTTGACTCTTCACAGCCAGAACACAGTAAAGGCACTCCAGAGAATTCCCCACACAGAACTGCTAACAAAAGCATGCTCAGCAGGTAAGGGATAATATTAGCCCAGTCCAGTCATTGCAATTTCCCTTGCTCAGAACAGATGTAATATATCTCTTTAGATAAAGCTTTCTGTCCATCTTGCTCCCCGTGGCAGGTTGGGGCTTTCAGTGAATATGGTACCCTGCAGATAATTTCTCTGATGAGGACTGAGGTCTGTCATCAAGGCAAACTGGAACCTGATCTTGCATTCCTGTTGCCCACTGAGCTAAATTAAAGGATGAAACAAAGCATTTAACAAAAGATGAGAGATCCAAAAAAGTACTGCTTCTGCCTCTGAATCAAATTCTGACCCTGCAGGAATATTTTTTTGAATCTGATGATTTATCTTGTTTAATTAAAAATTATAACTCCACCCTAGGCATCAACAACATTTCTGGTTCAGCTTCCGTGTCAAAAAGACAAACTGAAATCATCTAAAGGAAAAGATAAAGTTGCTGTTTCAGTTCCCGATTCAGTTCCCAATTCATTAGAAAAATTGATTGATTTTGAGTAGCTGCAGCTGACAACAAAACGTCCTACTAATAGATTAGATTAACGCTTAAATTTAACAAGCTGCATGACAATAAGTCAGAAAAATAAGCTATAGTTACTCAGGTAGATTCTATTGTTAAATCTGTAACACATACGGAATGGCAGTTCTGGCCACAGATGAAGAGGAAATTATGCTGCCCACTGGACAGAAGGGAGGAGCAGGATTTGGAGATCCAGGGTAGAGGTTCTGCATCTCTGTGCACAACATGGTGAGTGGCTCAGGTATGGCTCGCTGACATTGCCTTTCACAGAGTAACTGTACAGGAACAGGAGCAGTAACAGAGCACTTACACTTTGCAGCCTTGGAGGATAAGATGCCTTTATCCCACTAGCCTCTCCTTTTCCCTTGCTACATGCACCCTTAAACCAAGCCCAATTACTCTTGATATCTGAATCATTTAAGTACAAAATTCCAAATGAGAGACGATAATAATTCCTCTTCTGAAGAATAATTTTCAGATGAATTTAGAGCAAGTCTCTAACCTACTAGATTCTCCACACACCTTTGTCTGCAGCAGCTTAAGAGAACTAGGGGTCCCAGGAACATACAAAGGGAAAGTACAATCTCTGACATCTTGGGCCAGGTTCTATGTTGCGTCTCCTGAGAGCTGCATCACAGAAGGGGAAAGGGGATAAAGATGGTTTTGTAGATTCTGGACTGTATAATTTAGAGCAACACCAGTGCTATCTTGGATGTTTGAAGGGTGTGTAGTGCACATCATATACAGCATTACACTCTAGCGGTTCATTGGAATATTGGCTACCAAAATCATGTCAGATGTTTGAGAGCCATAAGATGGTGATTAAAATAACTTGAATTTGAAACATGGTGTCACCTAATATTCTTCTACCTTATCTGGTAGGAGTGACTATTATTTCGATACATGGTGATGGTAAGACAACTTCTAAAAGACCATGTCCACTTTTGGTGTCCACAGTTTTAAAGGGATGCTGAAAAATGGAGAGGATTCAGAAAAGAACTAAAAATATGATCCAAGGTTGGGAAAATGTGCCTTACAGTGAGAGAGATGAGGAGCTCAATCTTTTTACCTTCCTTACTTGTATAATAGAGCCTGAAATGTTTAGTAGCCCTGCTATTGGTAATCAGCATATATGGATGTCCTGGGTCCTCTGCTGAAGTAAAATTAACTTTCTGGAATTTATTCTCTCTGAGATACAAATATATATTTAGTTTCTCTCATTTTGTTGGGCTATCAGTGACCTGCACACATCAATTACACAAGCATCCTTAGCCCCTCTGGTGCTGGCAGCTGTGATGGGTGTCTGCTTGATGGCAGTGGGATTTGCACTGTGGAATCCCAGATCCCGTTATTGAGGGGTTAAGAACAGTTTGGAATAAATCCTTATATTTTTTCAATTAATTCAATCACTGCTGTTATCCTTAAAAATTAATAAATAAATAATTCTCCCATCAATAGTGTATGTTTGGCATCTGAGGTAAGAAAGCAATACAAACTAACCCATCATGTCAACAGCTGAATGAGTTCCTTCAGTAGAAAATCTCTTTTAAAATTAATGGCCTGGTGCAGCATGAGGAGTACTCAGGAAAGGAAATATTTATAGTTTTTTCTCCTAACTTCTGACCCTTGAAATTAAAAGCACTTATTTCACCCACCCCCTCAATCCCAGTTAACCCTCAGGAAAAATGTCTTTCTTCATGGCAGGAATCGCTTTTAACGATCTTAAGATGACGCAACTGTCTTTGGGTGATAAAACACAAAGAAAACTACATTAGAGAGTTTTAAACATTAGCCTGCAAATTCTGACATGCCAAAAATCTCAGTGTTTTCAGTCTTTTATAAAGCTTTTACATATGCCTCGAATATGGCCATCTAGAAAATCTCCAAAAATGGTGGTGGTTGTTAACCAGACGTTTGTTTCTTCCTGTTTTACCCAATGAGAATTGTCGCAGTGGCTATCAACAAGATCCCTATGTAATTTACAACTATACATTAAATGAGGTTTTTCAGAATACTGAAAAATTGTTTCCAGTTGGTTGCACACCTGACAGTTGAATATAAAAATCCTGCCTCAAATCATAAGTGGAAATTCAGTATAGTTTATGCACAGTATGAACAAAAAGTAGTTTTCCTCTTAAAGGGGTAATAATGCAGTCAGAACTTCTTCAGTTGCCTTTCATGCACTGAAAATTAAAGAAAAAATCAAAACAAAATCCCTAACTGGAAAATATACACACTCTTTATAATTACCTATTTTAAAGCTGTAATTGAGCATTTCATTATAAAGATGGTAATCAATCCAGAACAATACTCCAAAGACAGCACACACATCAAGAGACATAGCCATTATAATAACATATGCAGCAGTAACTTCCTTGGAATATCACCAGTTTGCTCAAGCATTTCTACTTTGAAAGATGAAACCTCCATAAGATGCACTGTAACACTCCATACAGAACTCCTTAGGCTCATCTTAAAGGGTAAAGATTTCCTGAAACACAGCTATTTTACCATCAAGATAAATACATTATGTTTGTTGATGGTTTTCAAAACTAAATAGGTCTCCAACCTTCTCCCCTAAGCAAAGAGGCTTGGCAGTTCTGGGCATCACATTTCAGAAAAGATGTGGACAAATTGGAGAAAGTCCAAAAAAGAGCAACAACAATGATTAAAGGTCTAGAAAACATGACCTATGAGGGAAGATTGAAAAAACTGGGTTTGTTTAATCTGGAGAAGAGAAGAGTGAGAGGGGACATCAGGGTTTTCAAGTATAGGACAAGAAGCAATGGGCTTAAATTGCAGAAAGGGTAGTTTAAGTTGGACATTAGGAAAAACTTCCTAACAGTCAGGGTAGTTAATCACTGCAATACATTGCCTAGGAAGGTTGTGTAATCTCCATCATTGGAGGTTTTTATGAGGTTTTTATTAGACAAACACCTGTCAGGGATGGTCTTGATAATACTTAGCCCTGCCATGAGTGCAGGGGAATGGACGAGATGACCTCTTGAGGTCCCTTCCAGTCCTACAATTCTGATTCTATAACAAGTTACGGTATCTCAGTAAATGTAGGGTACTGATGATTACTGTCTCTAGAGACTAAGTTTTACAAAAGTTCTCATTCTTAAAATATCAGTTTCCAGGGGTCTTCTAAAAAATCACTTTAATGGGGATTTTATTTTTAGTATCAGAACAGAAATATCTACCTTGCTGCTAAATAAGCATGAAATCATTTTTGCTTCTGTAACCAAACAAACAATAACAGCCGTCCAAATTATGTTCTACTGTCAGTAATACAGTACTGAAGGGCTCAGGAAATTCCCATACAAAATATGTTGACAGTTAAGATTGTAAATAAATCTATTAATGTATGCAACATTTTTAAAATAATTTGAATGCGAGGAAATGCATAGATAAAGGTTTCAGAAAGAACCTTAACTCTGCTCAACTGCAAACTATTCATCATAACCCTCTTACAACTTCCCCATCCTATCTAATATACATATGGAGTATAAGACATAAGCTGTCATGAACCATCCATCCACATATGGCCTACATGATCCTGATGTTCACCTACCCATTATAAGCCACAGAAACCCATCTCTTGTCTCTGTTGTACAGGCCAAATCCTAGATCTCCATCCCAACTTCCCACTATTCTCTAGAAATGACATGTTGCATTCTATTCTTCATATACAGTCCACACCAATCAAAGAAGGACCTCTCCTCTCCTCCTCCCACCCCCCGCTATCTACCATTTTCTGATAGTCATCTTATCTTATAGCTGTCAATGTACTCTCTTGATATGATGGAGTTGTGTGTGAAATTTTGTCATTTCCTGACTTCTGTGTTCTTAACCATGCAACCTTAATATTCCCTGAACCTCTTTTTCTATGTAATATACAGAGATGTTTAGTAATATCCAGTTATGTTACCACTCAAATGATGCCAGTTGCATTTTTACACACTTTTTAGTTAGCACTCCTACTGTTACTTTCTCTCTGTCTTTTAGAAGAGGGAGTATCTGAAGCTTCAAATAATAGGTACTTGGAGTGCATTTGTTTGGCAATTTATTTCTATGAAGAATTTCTTAAGCTCCTTTTTTCAACGGTCTGAGTGTGTGTGTGTGTGTGTTACTGCTTGAAAGTATTAGTTATAGATATCCTTAGAGCTAAAAATACTAAATAATTTCAGTATTTATACACGTAAAACAGATACGCTTAATGCATGGATAACAACTGTTTATCACATTAAATAATTTTTCTGGCAAGTAATAAATCTAAAGGTACTTTCTATAATAAATGCAGATAATAGAGAGGTAGTGCATAGTAGTGAAAGACCTTCGGATTTTTGTTTAATTAGCACTTAGTATTTCATTGCCCTACATTCGTGCCTACTGCTTATGGGGCATATCCTGTAAACATTCCTTATTTAAATGTAGGATAGAATTTTCAAATGCATCAGACTGACTTAGGGCACAAGTTCCATTGCAAGTTCCACTTAAGTGTTTTTGAAAATGTCATGCATAGTGCTTACTAGAGTAAGAATACACAAGTGCTAGAGTACATGTAGTTCTTAATACAAGGTAATGAGTAAAATTTTCAAACGTGCCTAAGTGATTTAGGAGCTTGTGCAACTTTTGAAAATGGGACTTAGGCACATACATCTCATTGAAAGTCAATGGGACTTAAGCTACTAAGTACCTAAGTAACCTTTGAAAATGCAGTTGAGGCCACGTCTACACTATGGGCACTACAGCGGCATACCTGTGTCTGCTGAAACCCCGTAGTGTAGATGCAGATTACAGCAGGGCTTTTTCCATGCTGTAGCAACTCCACCTCCCTAAGAGATGGTAGCTAGTTTGACAGAAGCATTCTTCCGTTGACCTAGCTGCATTTTCAGTAAGGGTTAATAGTTCCAGCACTCAGGGGTGTGGATTTTCCACACCTTTGAGTGCTCTAGCTATGTGGACCTAGTTTTAAGTGTAAACTAGGCCTTAGGCTGCTGAGTCACTTATGCACAAATAAATTTTTTAGTCTCTAAGGTGCCACAAGTACTCCTTTCCTTTTTTGTGAATACAGACTAACACGGCTGCTACTCTGAAATGAGTCACTTAGGTGTTTTTGAAAATTTTACTGCTGGGACTCTCCGGGGTAGTAAGTGGGACTGGTGGCATATAGAGCTGGTTGCGAATTTTTTGATAAAATGTCTTTTTGTCAGAAAGTTCCAGTTCGTCGAAACAAATGCTTTTTGTGGGAACGTGTGAGTTTTGACAGAGCTTTATTCAGAAAATGGTTTCTCAAGTTCAGGCTGGAATTTCTGGTCAAAATGAGAGAAAAAGAGGACCCAGAGTAGCCAGTAGTCTAGCAGTTAGGGTACTCAGCTTGAAAACCAAAGATCCAGTTTCAAGTCCCTGCTCTACCTGATTCAGACTTGGGGCTTGAATGTGGGTCACCCATATCCCAGATGACAGCCTTAGCACTTGAGCTACAGAGTGAATCTCTGACTAGCCCAGTGGATATTTAATTATTTATACAAAGCGGAACTGCTCCCAGGACACTGAGAGCATAACCAGTTAGGACACTTTTCCTCACATGTGGGAGACTTTGGTTTATGTCCAACCTGTTAATCTGAAGAGCAGGGACTTGAAATTGGCTCGCTCTCTCCCCCACTGTGTTCCCTAATCACCAGACCATTGTCTATTCTAGAGTGTGTTTGTGTGTCTTTCACTTTTTGTAAAAAAACTTTGAAAGATCTCCGTTTCGTCTTGATGCAGGATGGGAACAATTTTCAAAATCTTCACAATGTTCATGGGGCAGTAAAACCAGTTCCTACCCAGCTCCAGTGATATGGTTGTGGGACTTAGTAAATGTTCAGATTTAAATTATGATACAAAGCTGTATTAAAATCCACAAAGGATCTTTCTGTATCTCCCTTTTTTTATCTTTTTTTAAAACAATTTAATTGAAAGAATAAAATTTCCATAAATATGCACATTTTCCTTTTCTTGAAAATGGTTAGAAATTGAGAGAAATTCATGTTATAACATTTTCTCTTACAGAAATACTTATGATCATATTGCAAATATGGCATTGCAATATTATCTTGTGTTGGGCAACTTTTTTCTGTACATGCTTTAGAAAATGAGGGGGAAATAATTACCTGAACCCAAACTGGGCTGTTTAGTTAACTAAGGTAAAATCCTGGCACCATTAAGGTGAATAGGACCTTTGTCATTGACTTCACTGGGGGTCATGATTTCACCCCATAGTATTACACACTTCCAGTTTGGGGAATTCTATAAACCTTGGCCATCCCTCCCTTATTGTGGAAGATGTGTGGATTTTTAAATTTAATTTGGGTCCTAAACTGGAAGAACAAAAGAAAGCTGAGTCTTCTGAAGTACTTAATTGAGTACATTGAGAAAACAAAGGGTTTCAGATTTACTTCTTGCTGTCCTTAGGGATATAGACTTTTTCTGATCAGTGCACACAATATTAGTTCTATATTTTACTAACTGGTATGAATCATAAGAGGAAAATCTACATTTGTTAGTTAGCCACATATGTTAACACTCTTTAAATATTTCACTAGTTATGGCTCAGTAGAAAAATGTGCAGATTTTTTCTTTTGGTTTGAATGTCATAGCAGTACACTTTAAAGACCTCCAGTTACACATACATTGAAAAAGCAGAAATCCTGGAAATCTTGCTTTTATGAAGCATGTGTTTCAAATGCAATTAATTTGTCTCCTCTTCCTTTGGTAAGAAAATAACTTTAATCTCTTCAAGTCTGTCTTCTTGACACTTGGCAGGCTGTGTGTGTGTGTGTGTGAGAGAGATCCTGTTCTGCAGCTTTCTCTCTTTGATGGTCTCCAGTAGGCATCACCTGAGATAGATACTTGTGCCTAATTACAAAAAATAAATTATTTTAACTCAGAAAAATGCAAAGTACAATGAAATAAGGTTGTTAAAAATGAAATAATACTACTTATTACTTTTTTAGCATTAGCATTTAAATGTGAACATTATTCAACGCTGAACAGTTAAAAAGAAAAAAAGAAAAGAAAATACACATAAAAGAAACACATAGCAACTATAAAAAGAAAGCCATTTTTAAATACACTTATGCTAAGTAGGCAGGCCAGTTCCCTAAGCATCTTGCTTGTCATTATCTTTTTCTTTATCAGCCTCAGCTATATCTTTGTAGGTATCATCATCAATTTCATCAGTATCCCCTTCCTGTTCATCTGATGGATATTGAGTCACCTTTTCTTCAGCCATTTTCTTCTCTAATCTTCAGTCGCGATACACAATCACCAGCCTGTTTCTGGTTTTTGAATAGATGATTTCCCAAACAAACCCATTTCATTCTGCACAGGCAATAATACATGGAAATGTTAAAAGAATTTCTGCCACTGCTAGAGTGCAAGGAGGACACAACCCTTTCCACCATGTTGAAGGAATAAGCTGTTTTGATTCAACAACTGCACGGGATTGTACTCCATGTTGTTTTACAACTGAATGGGCTACTTCTTGCTTTATAATTTGTTATCTCCATCAGAATTGTTTCTTCATTTGTATACCCTCTAAAATATGCAACAATCACTATGAGGTCACAAGCTGAATTAAATTAGTCATCACCAAGGTCTTGGCCCTGGAAGTGTGGATCAAGAAGGTAGATATCACTATGTTTGGAAGTGATTGTTTGATTTTTCTGTGATATTGTCTTGTGTATCATCTTTTTCTCTTCAGCTTTGGTAAGAAGAAATGTATTTCTTAATGTTTGGAATTTGTTCTTGGCATCTGACAATGTAGCACTATTGTTTTCCATATTCTGAATGGGCTGAACAATGGGTTCAGCATTGATATGAATTTTGAGTTTCTCATCCAAAAGACGTCCTCATTAAGAACATCGCTGTGGATAACTCAGGAAGAACACCCAGCCACCCTTTCTTCATCAGCAGCTAATTGATGAGCTTTCTTGCATATTTCAAGATCTTAGAGACATTTAATAGAAGATGCCCATCAAGTATAACATGGCTTATTCAGTGTGGATGAAACTTAGCTGAAAAATGGCTGTGGTACCTATTTGTTTTTGAAAAACCTGACAATGCTTTTCACTTTTCATAGATTTCCAGGCCAGAAGGGACCACTGCGATCATCCAGTCTGACCTCCTGTAGAACACAGGCCATAGAATTCCCCAAAAATAATTTCTAGAGCACATCTTTTAGAAAAAAAAATCCAATTTTGGTTTTAAAGTTGTCAGTGATAAAGAATCCACCATGACTCTTGGTAAAATGTTCCAATGGTTAATTACTCTCACCATTCAAAAATTATGCCTGATTTTCTGTTTGAATTTCTCTAGCTTCAACTTCCAGCTACTGGATCATATTATACCTTTCACTGAAGATTAAATTAAATATTTTTTCCCCATGTAGGTACTTATAGACTGTAATCATGTCACTACTTAGCCTTCTCTTTGTTAAGCTAAAAAGATAAACTCAATGAGCTCAGTCACTGTAAGGCATGTTTTCTAATCCTTCAAACATTTACATGGCTATTCTTGAATTGTGGACACCAGAATTGGACAATAGTATTCCAGCAATGGTCACACCAGTGCCAAATATAGAGGTAAAATAACCTCTCTATTCCTATGCAAGATGCCCGCTTATACATCCCAGGATTGCATTAGTTCTTTTGGCCACAATATCACTCTGGGGGCTCATGCTCAGCTGTTCACCCACCATGAACGCAAATCTTTTTTAGAGTCACTGCCTCCCATGATAGAGACCCCATCCTATAAGTATGGTCTACATTCTTTGTTCCTAGATGTATATATTTATATTTAGCCCCATTAACATGCCCCATTAACATTGTTTGCTTGCACTCAGTGTACACAGCAATCCAGATTGTTCTGCTCAGTGACCTGTCCTCTTCATTATTCACCACTCTCCCAAATTTTGTGTCATCTGCAAACTTTATCAGTAATGATTTTATGTTTTCTTCTTGGTCCTTGATAACATTTTTAAATAGCATAGGGCCAAGAACTAATCCCTGCAGGACGCCACTGGAAACATATCCATTCAGTGATGGTTCTCCATTTACAATTACATTTTTAGACCTATCAGTTTGCCTGTTTTTAATCCGTATAATGTGTGCCATGTTAATTTTATATCATTCTAGTGTTTTAATCAAAATGTTGTGCAGTACTAAGGAAAACACCTAACAGAAATCTACAAATCTTGTATATTACACCAATACTATCACCTTTATCAACCAAACTTTTAATCTCATCAAAAAAAGATATTGAGTTTCAGTTTAACAGAATCTGTTTTCCATAAACGCATGAGGATATGCATTAATTACCATTCTTTACTTGTTTATTAATTGAATCCTGTATCAACTGCTCCATTACCTTGCTCGGGATCAAAGTCAGGTTGACAGGCCTATAATTACCTGGTTCATCTTGTTTACCCCTTTAGAAAAGTGACACAATTAGCTTTCTTCTAGTCATCTGGAACAAGTGCTCCAAGACTTATTGAAAATCAACATTTATGGTCCATTTTGACACCTGATGAGAAAGTTATCAGGTCTTGTATATCATCAGTGAAAAGTTGCTTCATATGGGCAGTGCATCCATAACATGGAAGATGTGGATACTTAGCTATCATCACAGCCTAAGTAACTTTTATATTAGCTATGTTTTCAGTCACAACCAAAATAACCTTCCATGGACCCAATGCATTTATTATATTTTTTAACTGGTGAGCAATATATTCGGTTGTGTGGTGATGCTCAGTAATGCACTGGAATGAGTAAAACACTGGTTGTGGAGTTGTAACCATGAAGTTGATGACACCCTCACTGCAAATACTGTTCCATCTATCAGACAGTAGAGACACTTGAGGAGCTTGTGCAACACCAACTCCATGGGCTAGGGAAGGCTTTGCCTACCCTGGCGCTGCTGCCGACCCACTGCCAGACAACTGGGCCACACTTCCCCAAGACCGCCACCGCTTCCTTCACTCTACCCCCCACCCCCAAAGGTCCCCACTGCTCTCCACATCAGTGAAGGAGCGATGCAGAGAGCTAGCGGACTGAGAAGGCTTGGCCAGGCGCTGCTGGGACCGGAGGCTCAGCGGGAGGAAAGGGCCTTCAGGGGCAGGTGGAGCTGGCCCTCAGGGACGCTACTGGTGGCTCGGGCCAACCTGACTCTGGCTGGGGGGGTGGCAGGGCCAGTGGCTTGGCCCAGTGGTGGGGCTGGCCCAGCACTCGGTGAGGCTGCCAGCTCAGCCCAGTGCTGGGGCTGGCGCGACTCTGGTGGCGCTGGGCCGGGCAGTAGGTCGGGGGCGGGTGGCGGCTCGGCCCAATGTGGCTGGGACGGGCGGGCCAGGGCTCCTCTGTTCAAGGGGGACCTCAGGGCTTTTTCTTTTATGCTTGGGGGAGGAGGGTTGGGCGGAAGGGGCAGGGCCAGTGGGCTAGCCTCTCTGCCCGTGACCAACTCATTTTTTCACTTTGTCTGTTTCAGCATTCAGAAGACTTTCTGCACGCTGTTTTCTGTTTGGTTCTTATGAAAAAATTCTGGCATATAGGGTTTTTTGGCTTTATGGAATGGTGTATTGCTGGCATAATTATCTATAGCAAACTTAAACGGTCAAGTTCATTTTTCTGGTTCTAGGACATTCTATCCCTTAATACCAATTTGATGAATATCTGAAGACTTTCCAGGAGTAGGAGTTTTCAGTGCTGAAGCAGATGGAGTACCACAATTTGTATTAGAAGATGAAGAAATGTCATTCATATCTTCATGAAAAGACTCCATATTTCATGGTGATGCTGCCAAAGATGGAGTAAAATGAGTATGCACACAGAAGAAAACAAATTTTGATGCAAACCAGGTTTCCCTTTCTTGATGTCTGACTTCAGTAGTCTATCTTTGACAGTAGCTGGACACAACACAAGAGTCCAATGAATGTTTCTCCATTCTATCTATATGCATCATATACTCAGAAGCACAAAAATTACACTTAGCTTCAACAGTTTTTCCATGTTCGTGTCTAGTAAAAAATGTCGGCGCAAATGGTTTTGTCTTTCTCAGAGTTTGCATAATTTATTATGACATTGTTATGAATGCCTCACTACTTTTGGAATGCTCTCTAGGTCAATGGTCAATGCTCTAGGTCAAGTTGCAGTGGGGGAGGTTTAGGTTGGATATTAGGAAAAACTTTTTCACTAGGAGGGTGGTGAAACACTGGAATGCGTTGCCTAGGGAGGTGGTGGAATCTCCTTCCTTAGAAGTTTTTAAGGTCAGGCTTGAAAAAGCCCTGGCTGGGATGATTTAATTGGGTATGGGTCCTGCTTTTGAGCAGGGGGTTGGACTAGATGACCTCCTGAGGTCCCTTCCAACCCTGATATTCTATGATTCTATGATTCTATGAAAAAGGTAAGGCACAATTAGTGTCATTTAACTGAGTATCAGACAGAATTGAACTTCATTCTCTAGTTGGCTTAGAGGAACTAGACTTCGTGGGTATTTACTGAAATGTTGTGTGAGGAGGAGCAATGTCAGTAAAAGGACATAGGTTATATCCAGGCCCTTGTATTCTACTGCAGCACAGCAACATAGGTGCAGGGAGATGAAACTGGAAATAAGCTCATTCCTCCCTGATGCATGAGGGAAAGGCTCTTCTGAGCCAAGTTGCTTGGGCAAAATCATCTGAACCAAAGCCTCGAGTAGTGGGGCTTTGTCCCTTCAAAGCATATTCAGAAACTCATCCTTGAAAATAATGATTGATGAATTTTACACCAAATTACTATTTTAAACAATGACTTAGTTGTGTGTGTTAGATGGAGTAGGATCTGCAGAGATGAGAGTGAAGGGTATTTCATGAAGATAGAGTATATTCATATTTCTAAGGTAATTAGATCATTTTCCAGAAAACTTTGGTTTCCATTGTGCCAGGAGGATAGGGATAGAGACAGTAGAAGGTGATTTCCACTTGACAGCAGTGCAGCATTTCAACCTACTAACAAAATATCTTCCTCCTTGATAGCAACACTCATGCTCTGGCTCCTTGCTCACCTGTTTTGTGCCTTTCTTTCCAAATGGAAGAGATGATAGCACAAGGGGAGATAGGTAAGCTAGAGATGTGGCTTCTGGTAATTCATTACTGGTGTCTGGTAGCAATTGTACCTTAGACACTAAATGATCTGTTATGGGAACTCTTAACTTCTCTGTTCTCAGTCCGCTTCTATACACACCATCTCCCACTTGAGCACATCCTAGCAGTATAATTTCTACAACTTTTATGCAGCTAACACCCATTCTCTTTTCCCTTTAGGTCTTTTACTGACCCCACCCTTGACTTCTTCAACATCTGTCTTAAACACATCTACATTTTATTTAATTATTATAACTTTCTTATTTGCCTGTCATAATGACAACAACACAAGAATAACTGGTTTGCAAGGGAAGTACCTTCATCTGCATCTTTAACTCATTCATCTCCCTGTTCAGCTCTGACCTTCCTTTTACCTTTCAGGTCCATAACTGTAGATGCATCATCAACATCCATATCTGCCTTTACCTTGGCAATAGTTCTGATGAATGGCTTGAAGTGACTTTTTCACTTCACACCTTGATTACTGTTAGCTTCCTCTTCTACGTCCCCTCCAACTCACTTATCCAAACTCTAAATTCAACAGAATGCTGCAGTGTCCTTTCTTAACATCTACACAAATGTCCTTTCCTATCCTATTCTTCAAGGCCCTTCATAGACATACTTCCTTATCTTATCTCTTCCCATATTCCCATTTGATCCTTCTATCTTCAAGTTCTGGCCCATTCCTTACTTTAATCTTTACAGATGTATCCTTTGATTTCACAGCATCAGCTACCAATCTACCCTCCTGCTTTTTTTCTGTTGACTCTTTTATTTCTTTTTAAAACACAATCAGAAACCCTTCTCTTGAATGTTGACTACAACCAGTAAGCTTTTATCAAGCCTTCACATCTCTCCAAATAGAAACACCCAGGGAGCTATAAACTAGTTAGTCTCCAGAATTTTGCAAAGTACCAAAATTCAACTATTTTAAAGGGTAGATTGCCAGAATTGTTTCTAGGTCTAGGTGTTATATGTGGAAAGCAACAAGGTTTCACAAAATAAATAAATAAATAAATAGAAAATGGCCAGGGCTTTGTAAAATAACAGTGTGTGTTTCTTTTTGTCCATTCATTAATGTGTGTCTTAGAGTAATTAGGGTCAGATAGGTACTACATTCTTATATTTGGATCATTAAAGTTTGACTATAACAGTTTGTTTAATAGGTGAAGATAGACTATTTGGCTAACAAGGGCAAGCATTATTTTTTTCCATTTGGAGTGTTCCTGTCATAGTCTTATTTCACTGATGATAAAATTTGGTTATACTTCTGTCTTCATTTATCCCATACCTTCCAAATGCTGGGGGACTACAATCAATTACTAGAGAGGTAATAGATATTGTCATAGCAATCTTTTTCTACAGTTGTACTCTGCTACTTACTTTCACAAATGCAAACACAGTAGGGGGTCAGTGGGAGGCCTAACCTTTCTCCCTACTTTTCACTTTCCAACCTGAAGGGATTTGAGGTGGGGGTTCTGCAAAGCATTTAAAATGGAAGATGTGAACCACTCATTGCTATTATTTACAGATACGACTGAGGTTTCTAAAGTGTTCTGTAAAGAAGAACACACATTGAGCTACACTGCCTGGCCCTGTTGATCATTTTACTGACATTTTATTTCCTTCCAAGAATGGCCTGTTCACTTCAGGAGGTTCCCTTTGGTGTCTAGAAGGATAGCGAGTGAGAGCCTTATTAAGGAAGCTCCCACGATGAGAATGTCCGTAGGCTTTTGTTGACTTTTGAGTCCTTTTCAGAATCTATATGTTTCTTTGTCTAAGTGTAATAAAAATTACTATATTTTACAAAGACCTTTTATAGTGCTCAAGAATATATTTTTCCAAAAGAGCAACTATGGGCAAATATTTTTTTTAGTGCCGTTATGTCATATTTTAGTATGGGAAATGCATAGTGCTTTTATTGCTTCAGGAAGTTTTTGTACTTTATTATCAAATCATCTCATAATGCCAACTGCTTTTGAAAAATAACCATTGCAGTTCTCCATCTCGTCCTCTAATATGGTTCTATTGCCATGAGCAATGTTATAATAAAGTGCAGTCAGCCTAATCTAGCTGCAACTGGATTACTGTCCTGTGTACACTCTGTGAATTTCTCTGTCTCAGTTAGTCATACTTCATTCTGATTAGGCAACAAGTATTTTGGATAATATTGAAACAAATCTGTAAAAGGTTAAAAGAAAAAGAAGAAACCATAAAAACAAGAAACTGCAGATACACCAGATTAAACATGTCTTGTTGTTTTGCAGCCAAAGGTTTGGCCTGTTGTTAACTTCTAGTTTACTTTATTATCCATGATACCCAATATGTTTTTATAGGGCTTCTAAACTACTAAACTCAGTGCACGGCCCATGTAAATGAACTCCTGGGGGAGGTGGGAGAAAGTGTATAGGGAGGATTATAAGGGTAACAGCAGTGCAACTCCATCACTATTTCTGCAGGAGCCACTGCTCTGATTGGTGAGTCACCTTAGTGGATCCACATAGTCAATGACTTGCTAGCTCCTCTCTCATCTGCCGCCAATAATTCCTTACATTCTTGGGCACAGGAAACCCCTGTGGAGATGTGCTCCACAGTGCACAAACAGTACAGACCTCTTCACTCTCTCAGATTCTGAAATCTTTCAATAGGGAATACCCTAGTACAATAGGTTTTTTTCCCTTTAAGTCCACAAGGTAGAATGTTCCTACGTATGGACAAAAAACAATGCCGATTTAGACTGTTTGTTTAGCACAGAAATAATATATATAAGCCAGCAAAAGCTAAGACAGCATGTTGGTATTAAGCTACCGCGTGTTTGGAGAAAAGACGTTAAAAAAATATTTGTATTGCATTGTGTTTTTCGTTGGCTTTAAATGAAAAGGCAATTCCCTTCAAAGAAATATACATTAATACTAAACATAAGAACTGAAAGAATGTTGTGTGTAGAAGTCTTCTAGTGAATCAGTCACCTTGCCAGGAAAACTCTAATTTAATTTTGTTCTTAAAGCCAAACGTTGGGGGGGGTGGGGGGATCAGAATAGTGGGTCACACTTTTGCTTGATAAAAATCTATTGTATTATATTATCAATTAATGCTTCCTTTCTATATATTTAGGAAGAAACACAGGTTCTATAGCATTATCATAGATTTCACCATATCCCTATTCAATTGAGTTTGTTGGAAAACAATTCCAATAGATACTGATTAAATAAAATATTTATTTTAGCTGGTTTTCACCAGGTTTGATAATACGCTTTTCTAGAAAGGAATAAAGTATGCTTTAACTAATAGTTTCTGCCTAGGATAAACTCAAAGTTGGAATATTTAAGGGTAATAACAGTCAAGCCATTCAGAGTTCCAGGATTATTGCAGGTCAAAGTAGAGGGGCATTGACAGAGCGTGTGTTTGTTAAGAAAGATTCCTTTCCTTCAGCAAGTTTCCAGCAAAATGCACCCATATCCCCACTTTCCTAAAGATATAGGTTGAAATTCTGGCCCCATTGAACTGTCAGCATTAGATAGATTTTCAAATGGTGTAAACTGTCATAACTCCATTGAAATCAATACCAACTAGAGTCATTGCAGCTGAGAATCTGCCTCATTATCACTGGAGGCTTCTAGCATTGCTTTAAAAAAAACTATTCTAAAAGTTACAGATGTACAAATTCTCAGCAAGAATTTTTTTAAAGTGTTGTTTTTTAATCCTGTGCATTCTCCCACCACAATGAGAAAGACTTCACCCTCCCCATCCCACAAAAGCTTGAAGTTCATGGAAGATAGGTCCATCAATTGCTATTAGCCACGATGGTCAGGGATGCAACCCCATGCTCTGGGTGTCCCTAAGCCTCATGACTCAGATGCATGGACTGCATGACAGGGGGTGGGTCACTTGTTAATGACCCTGTTCTGTTCATTCCGTTTGAAGCATCTGGCATTGGCCCCTGTCAGAAGACAGGATACTGGGCTGGATAGACCATTGGTATGATCCAGTACTGCTGTTTTTATTGTAAATATTACAAAAGTACGTGTACACAATGCTTATTCATCAGTTCCATTATTTGGAAGGAAGGTAGGCAAAAAGAAAGATGGCCAAAATAAAGTGTCTTCGTGTACAGTTTCCCCTCGGAAAAAGAATTCTGTGTTAATATGTTTTTATAGTCTATAAAAATGACTAAAATGTCAGAGCTTTGTAAGTGTCAGGATATTTGACCTCTTACAAATGCATGTATGCTATAGATAGCTGATGATTTAGAACATGAATCATACTATAGAAAGATTAGGGTAATAGCAACAGGTATTCTTGTCTGTTTTAGGATTACATCTAAAAAGGTTGATTAAGATACTCATTTGCAAGAGAGTCTTCTTCATACAGGGATTCCCATTGAATAGCAATTTATTTAATGGAAAATCCTGCCTAATAGATATTTTTTTCTTTGTCTCAAACTGCTTTGCACTAATTTAGTACAAATGTGGCATTTTAGTATCAACTGTCATTAAGCTCGTCTCCATGTTTTACATACTTATTTTCCACTCTGCACAATAGTGGGGGTCAGCTCCATGGTTACCCTGCATAATTTGTCCATGCTCCACAGTTGCAGAACCATTTGTATCCTGAGCAGAGGACTCCCCAAGGAATAGGCACATAGCACCTGTGTGTCTGCCAGATCTTGCTGCTTCTCCAGTGCCAGTGATTCTGCCCTCTTGTCCTGGACTGAGTGCTAGGATATTGCTTTAGGGAGGGCATGCAGGTTTTTCTCCACCAGCTGAGCTTGCTTCCTCTTAACATGGACCCTCTTGCATTGTGTGGCCGGCTCTCCAGCCCTCTTCTTCTCCCCTCTCCATTATGTAGCCTTGAGTGTAGGACCACTAGATCACACATTAAGTTGCTTTTCCCAGGGCTTTCTCACTAAGTCCCCCAGAATGCACTCTGGATTTAAGAGCCCAGGAAGTTTGGTGCCTTGTGGGTGTCCAAACTCTCTGGGAACCAGGTTACCAGACACTTTTTGGACCCTCTCCATTCTGTTTTGGGAGAGAATCCTGAGGCCAATTCTTGGATCCCTTTGTCTCAATAGAGAGTAGGTCTTGAAGCTACTTGGGGTCGCTGTTGAACTGCTCTCTCTTTAAAGTGTTCACTAATGCATAGGAGTTATTGTCTGGCTATGCCGAAAGAAGGAGAGGAGACATTTGCCGTGGGTTAATCAGGCCGCAACTTTATTATTAGATGTCTGGGACAGCAGATAAAAGTGTACAGTGCAGGTAACCCTGTGTTTAGTCCATAATTACCTGGGGGGCTTTTACCAGGTTCCCCTCTTTTTTCATCCGGCATATCCATTGCCAGGACCTTACCATCCACCGCCCCCACCTCGTAGGAGGGTTAAGATGGACTATAAGAATGGGAGGTTGGCTCGCTGCCGTACCAATCATAGGAGTCCTCAACCGCCCCCAGTTCGTTCCTTTTAAACCCCACATTCCCAGCGGATGAGTCAGTGACTACACTGACCCTTTTTGCAGCAGTTTTCATCCCCTCCCCCCAGCCATAAAGCACTGTTCCCTTCACTCAGTCAGTCAGCCAAATCCCCCCCTTCCAACCCCTGCTGCCCGCTTAAAGGTGCAGATGGGAAGGTTCACACCTCCTTTTACCCGTTATTTTTTTTTAAAAGCAACTAGTAAAGAACAAGTAAGGTTGCACATGTAATATCACAAAAAGTGAATATACGCTAATATTAGGGTGTTCAGGTTCCCACAGCAACATTAATTTGGCTATGTTTGCACATATGTAGCACTTTCTACACATACTTGACTCTTAAATGTGTGCCTTAATATCTTAAAACAGTCCATGAAATATGGACAAATTAACATTTCAGTAAAAAAGGACTTGTGCTTTTCCTGACTTCCATGGTTTTCTGTGATCTTCAGCAGCAATCTTGAAGTTATCTTGACTTAAGTTTTTTTTGTAATGGTGTTTCGGCCTTGTTAAACAGTTTGTATGTATGCCAATTGCTGTGTGGGAAATAATATGAAACAATGTCTGGAAGAATAATTCCACTCTTAAGTTGAAGAAAAAACCCTCTATTTCAACTGTTTCATATTTAACTTGAGGAAGCTCAGAACTGGGACTTTCATTGGAAAATTCTAAATAATGATAAAATATGTTGTGGGAAATTGAAATCAATTTTGATTATTAACTTTTTAAAAAAAGGTTATTTAATGAAAGCAAAACCCTGTTTGCATTATTGTCACTATTTAATGTTGATATTGCGGTGTAGCCCAAAGGCCCTCATCAGGATCATATTTGTATTGTCATAGGATCTGTACAAACAATCATGCTGGGGGGAACTGGGGTTGGCCCATGCCAAATGCACGGAGGATCTCTGAGCTGTTCTGTTGGCAGAGAGCAGGACTGTTCAGAGAACCATCTAAGACTAGGCTCTGTAGCAGACTATTCTACTTCCTTTGAATATACAGTGGGTCTTAACTATGCTTCCAAGCCAGGAAGTCATGCCCCACTAGGCTGTGGTGCACTGGTGGGATGCATTAGCCATTTCAGTTTAGTGCTTAAGGAAGTGCTGTGCTGCAATCGTACCTAGATAAATGTGCACACTGTATGCCATATAGTGACAAACCCAAACAAATACTGTGTATATTTTAAAAAAAAGAACAAAAAAAATATAATCCCAAACTACTTTTCTAACAGTTCAGCTTTAAAAATCTTTTTGCTGCCTGTTTGATCAAAGAACAAGTTAGACCTAGGACTGCAGGCAGTTGCTGCTGTTTCTGTAGAAGTATATTAGTTTCATATGTTCCATTTGGAAGAGTCAGAAATTTATCATTGTAAAAACAATTCCAAGTCCTATTTTTGTTAAGTCAGAATAATTTCTTGCTCACCTAACATGCTCCATCATTTTCAGACCTGATTGTCTTTCTGTCTGTTTTTCCTGGTGGTGTTTCTAGTTTAAGGGTGGCTGAGTAGTTTGTGACTACTGAACTGGTAAGAGTTTTTCCTGTCCTTTCTGACTGGCTCAACAATTATTAATGTTGCTTTTCAGCTGGGATTTGAGGATGAAATCTGTTTATCGAACAGTAGATGGAAATCTACTTGACTTGCACAGATATGTAGCTGAGTTGCAGGGGCTAGAAAGTGGGCACATTCTAGAACTATGAGTGTGGTGAATGAAGCATGAAAGTAGAGTATCACCACTTTTCTCCCCACTTCAATCCTATATACTTTGTCATATGCAGGACATGGTCAGCTGTTTTACTGTAGCAAGAATTATGCAAATTGTTTCCCCATCAAACCAAACTCCAGATCAGAACACTCCTGAACTTCAGAAAAATTCAGCTCTGGATTCCATTTAGGCCAATCCAGCCCTCCAGATCTGAATGTATCTGAACTTTGAGGAAGCTGGGGTCTGGCTACTAACTTGGTCCTATGCGAGGCATATAGGGCTACATTTTCTGCTGTTGTTAGTTGGTTCCATAGGTGCTGGGACTAGGGGTGCTGGGGATGCTGTCGCACCCCCGGCTTGAAGTGGTTTCCATCATATACAGGATTTACAGTTTGGTTCAAGGGCTCTCAATACTCCCACTACAAAAACTGTTCCAGCACCCCTGATTGGTGCAGCTCCACAGACTAGAGTAGGCCTGTATCAGTTAACAACAGCAAAAAAAATTGTCTCAGCTTTTTTATGGGAATTGACATATCTGGCTTCCCTATATTCCTGTGGCTTGGAGGAGAAAGGGCTATTTGAAATTCTCATCTGGAAACTGTTTCCACTTGGGCAACATCCGCTTCCACTACTGGAAACATAATATTTATGTCCTCTCGTTTCAAAGGAGTATTTCCTTTTCTGAAAGGGATTTTCCCCTTTGCCCCAGGTAATTGATTTTCTAAAAGGAGTCTTCAAGTGCAGTTGCATTTGTTCCCAAAAGTCATTCTGGAAGAGGGCCTTCCAATATGAGAGTTCACCTATCTCAAGCTCCCTTTCAGAAGTTACATGGGAACGTGAACAACCAAGCCTTCAGTTTCAGCTGTCGTGTATTTGGTTTGTAGATGAATATAGTTGAGAGTATTCCATGGAATACTGTCTTTGCAGCATGTGATTGAACGATAGCTCTGTTAGGCTTCTATTATCTTGTTTCTATTGAAGTCATTGGGAATTTTGTCATTGACTTCAATTGAAGAGTAGGACCCTCACTTTATAGACTGTGCTGAAGATATGTTTTTCATTGATATTACAAAACTTAAGAATTGATATTCATAGATATTTAGGTCAGAAGGGACCATTATGATCATCTAGTCTGACCTCCTGCACAACGCAGGCCACAGAATTTCACCCACCACTCCTACAAAAAAAAACCTCACACCTATATCTGTGCTATTGAAGTCCTCAAATTGTAGTTTAAAGACCTCAAGGAGCAGAGAATCCTCCAGCAAGTGACCCGTGCCCCATGCTACAGAGGAAGGCGAAAAACCTCCAGGGCCTCTTTCAATCTGCCCTGGAGGAAAATTCCTTCCCGACCCCAAATATGGCGATCAGCTAAACCCTGAGCATATGGGCAAGATTCATCAGCCAGATACTACAGAAAATTCTTTCCCAGGTAACTTGGATCTTACCCCATCTAAAACCCATCACAGGCCATTGGGCCTATTTACCATGAATATTTAATTACCAAAACCATGTTATCCCATCATACCATCTCCTCCATAAACTTATCGAGTTTAATCTTAAAGCAAGATAGATCTTTTGCCCCCACTACTTCCCTCGGAAGGCTATTCCAAAACTTCACTCCTCTGATGGTTAGAAACCTTCGTCTAATTTCTAATCTAAATTTCCTAGTGGCCAGTTTATATCCATTTGTTCTTGTGTCCACATTGGTACTGAGTTTAAATAATTCCTCTCCCTCTCTGGTATTTATCCCTCTGATATATTTATAGAGAGCAATCATATCTCCCCTCAGCCTTCTTTTAGTTAGGCTAAACAAGCCAAGCTCCCTGAGTCTCCTTTCATAAGACAAGTTTTCCATTCCTCGGATCATCCTAGTAGCCCTTCTCTGTACCTGTTCCAGTTTGAATTCATCCTTCTTAAACATGGGAGACCAGAACTGCACACAGTACTCCAGGTGAGGTCTCACCAGTGCCTTATATAACGGTACTAAAACCTCCTTATCCCTACTGGAAATACCTCTCCTGATGCATCCCAAGACGACATTAGCTTTTTTCACAGCCATATCACATTGGCAGCTCATAGTCATCCTATGGTCAACCAATACTCCAAGGTCCTTTTCCTCCTCTGTTACTTCTAGTTGATGCGTCCCTAGCTTATAACTAAAATTCTTGTTATTAATCCCTAAATGCATGACCTTACACTTCTCACTATTAAATTTCATCCTATTCCTATTACTCCAGTTTACAAGGTCATCCAGATCCTCCTGTAGGGTATCCCTGTCCTTCTCTAAATTAGCAATACCTCCCAGCTTTGTATCATCTGCAAACTTTAGTAGCACACTCCCACTTTTTGTGCCCAGGTCAGTAATAAAAAGATTAAATAAGATTGGTCCCAAAACCGATCCCTGAGGAACTCCACTGGTAACCTCCCTCCAACTTGACAGTTCACCTTTCAGTAGGACCCGTTGTAGTCTCCCCTTTAACCAATTCCCTATCCACCTTTCAATATTCCTATTGATGCCCATCTTATCCAATTTAACTAATAATTCCCCATGTGGCACCGTATCAAACGCCTTACTAAAATCTAAGTAAATTAGATCCACTGCGTTTCCTTTATCTAAAAAATCTGTTACTTTCTCAAAGAAGGAGATCAGGTTGGTTTGGCACGATCTACCTTTTGTAAAACCATGTTGTATTTTGTCCCATTTACCATTGACTTCAATGTCCTTAACTACCTTCTCCTTCAAAACTTTTTCCAAGACCTTGCATACTACAGATGTCAAACTAACAGGCCTATAATTACTTGGATCACTTTTTTTCCCTTTCTTAAAAATAGGAACTATGTTAGCAATCCTCCAATCATACGGTACAACCCCTGAGTTTACAGATTCATTAAAAATTCTTGCTAATGGGCTTGCAATTTCTTGTGCCAATTCTTTTAATATTCTTGGATGAAGATTATCTGGGCCCCCCGATTTAGTCCCATTAAGCTGTTTGAGTTTCGCTTCTACCTCAGATATGGTGATGTCTACCTCCATATCCTCATTCCCATTTATCATGCTACCATTATCCCTAAGATCCTCTTTAGTCTTATTAAAGACTGAGGCAAAGTATTTGTTTAGATATTGGGCCATGCCTAGATTATCCTTGACCTCCACTCCATCCTCAGTTTTTAGCGGTCCCACTTCTTCTTTCTTTGTTTTCTTCCTATTTATATGACTATAGAACCTTTTACTATTGGTTTTAATTCCCTTTGCAAGGTCCAACTCTACTTGACTTTTAGCCTGTCTCACTTTATCCCTACATATATTGTATATTCCAGTTAGACCACACTAGAATGAGAAAAAGAAAATCCTCTGCACCATCACCTCCAAGCCTTTTTGCATGTAGCCTTCTAGGCATGATATGACCTCCGATAGCTCATCTGCAAGACTCCTGCTTTACCTACATTTAAGTCTTTTTTAAAAAAACCACTTTTGCTGTGCTGAATACAGTGAATAGTGAATACAGTGGTATTAAAAAAAGTCTGTCTTTGTTGCTCCTTTTCCCATAACGTCTAGCTATGCTTTTGTTTTTCTCCTTCCTGTAATCTCCTCAGAGTAGGGACTGTCTCTTCTTGAATCACTGGAAAGCATGCAGCGCACTGTTGGTGCTCACAAATAGACTACAGTGAAGAAGCTAAAAGAAATGGAGTACTTGTGGCACCTTAGAGACTAACCAATTTATTTGAGCATGAGCTTTCGTGAGCTCGTGAAGAAGCTGAAATTCAATTGATTGAATCTGTTCTAAGAGCTGTATTACAATATTTAAGAAAATTGGGTATCACCTGATAACCAAAATGCTCTTGTGATGCTTACTGCTCCATGCTCCTGTGCCATGTGATTAGGAGTATCACCTGCTTCATGCTGACTGAGGAGAACTCTGTTGTGGTAGTACCCTGTGGGGATTCAGGATAACTCCCCCTTCATAACAGTTCTGGCTGATTGATATCGCTTGTCAAGGAACTTCCATCTTCTGTTCTCTTAGCTCACTCCACAAACATGCCCACTTATTCTGGACACACTACACTGGACCCTTGCTAGAACGTGCGTCTATATAATGCAAATTCGGATATAATGCAGTCGCGGCCATGGATCCCAAATTTAAGTACTGTACAGTACAATTTTTTTGAGTATAGACGTGATAAATCGACCGCTAGCGCGCTCCTGTGGACTCTAGTACTCCACCGGAACAAGGAGCGCAAGCGCAGTCGACGGGAGAGTGTCAGCTATTCACATAGCTGAAATTGCATATCTTCAACCCCATGCAGTAGTGTAGACAATCCCTAAGACGATTGCTGTAGGCCTAGAACACCATACAAATGTAATGTAATAAAAATTTACAGGTACAGTATTTATCTTTAGAAAGATGTCAAAAATGTTGGGAAAAAGGAAGGCTTACTCGGTGCAGGAGAAATTGGAAGCTATCGAACGACTTAGAAATGGCAAAACCAAGGCAATGATTAGCTGCGATATTGGCATTAACGAGTCCACCTTTCGTGGATGGCTAAAGAATGCTGACAAGCTCAGAACTTACATGTATAACCTGGATGAAGAGCATGGCCTTCAAAGAAAATGAGCCCTTTTAGCGAATGATGCCGATCTTGATTCTGCGGTGTACACGTGGTTTGTGCAAGAACAGCAGAAAGGCATTCCGATCTCTGGTCCGCTTATAGCCATGCAAGCGGAAAAATTCGCCCGGGAACTTAATGGCGAATTCAGCAATTTTAAGGCGAGTTCAGGTTGACTATGGCGATTTCAGAAAAGACACAGAATCTCTCAGATTGCAGTTTCGGGAGAAAACCGCTCTGCTGACACCGACACCACGCAATCATACCCTGCGAAGCTGAGGGAAATTTTACAGGCAGAGGGTTACTCGGAGGAACAGGTTTACAATGCAGACGAAACAGGAATTTATTATAAAATGTTGCCCGATAAAACCCTGACTGTCAGAACAGATGAACATAAGAAAGAAGGATATAAACAGGCAAAAGATCACCTTACTTTATTGTTTTGTGTGAATGCAACAGGCAAGCTTAAATTAAAACCATTGTGCATTGGAAAGTCTCGCATGCCTCAGTGCTTTCATCACGTAAATGTAAATTGCCTGCTGTTTTCATACAAGAACTCCAAAAATTCCTGGATGACCAGAGAGATTTTTGAACAATGGTTCTTCACCAAATTTGTTCCTTCTGTGTGAAAGCATTTGCGGGCAAAATGCTTAGAAGAAAAGGCCATTCTTTTGCTAGACAACTGTCCAGCGCATCCTCCGACCGAAAGACTCAGAATCCGTGATGGTAAAATACGGGTTGAATCCTTACCTAAAAAAAATCCAGCTGCTTGATCAAGCACTATCGACAAAACTTGGTACGACAAATGATAGAAAGCGAGTTGTCTGTCACCGATTTTCTGAAGAAGTTGACTATAAAAGACTTCTTTTACATTGGCGGCGATTCCTGGAATTTATTACGTGCTGAAACGATAGACCGCTGTTGGATGGTGGGACTGAGAGAGTCGTTTGGCCACCTGCTCCTGGAAGAAAATAAAGAAAGCAGATCACAGTCTGACGAGGAATTCAACTTTGAGGGATTTACAGAGGAGGAAGTTGGAAGAACAGGCATGGGGTGAATGCAGGAGCTGTGCCAGCAACTGTCCGGGCTTGGGGTAACTGTTCTGCCACAAAATATCGAGTCTTGGATAAGAGGCGATGATGAAGCAGAAGAATTTTGTCCCGTTGCTGAAAGTCTAACAGACGACCGAATTCTTCAGGCAGTATGACCAAACAACATTCCAGAAGCTGAAGAATTGGCCTTTGCCGAGGAAGAAGAAGAGGAAGATGAAGGGGACGTCGTTCCAACGTCAGCTGCGACCGTAGCTGGCTTAGAGACCGCTTCGAGGTGGTTTGAGATGCAAGACGTTGAGCCTATAAAAATTATGCAGCTACGTAGTCCTTTGCAGTTTGCAAAACGGCAGTGGCACAGCAGCAAGAAGCAAGAGCAACTCCCCGACTTTTTTAAGAAAAACGAGACTAGTTTATTGTAAGGTCTACTTTAAATCTCTAATAAAGCAACACTTTTTTTCTCGTTTATTGTTTCCTTCAAGTAGGAGTTTATTTGCTAAGGTTTTCTATACTTTATGGATGTGACATTTACTGTATACAGTAATTTCATTTTAACGTGGTCCCCGCTATGACACGGTACTTGGCATTTATCCCAAATCCCGTGTTCTAGCGAGGGTCTGGTGTACTTGTTGCCACCCTCTACTCTTCTCAGTTCATCTCACATACTAAGGAAAATTGACTGGAATAGTTATTGTGGAATAGCTTTCCATGTGGACACTCCATTCTGGAATACAAGTCACTTTAGTCTGGAATAATTAGTGCGCTTCCAAAGTGAAGTAATTATTCTGGCATAAAATTCCGTTTTTTATTCTGTAGTACAGTATCCACAGAGGGAGCTAGTCTAGAATAGTTATCGCAGAATAGCTTATCCTGGTCAATTTTCCTGTGTAGACAAGCCCCAAGACCCAACATAGAAGTTTGGGACAGGTTGAGAGGAGACGGTCACACAGTGAATCTAGTACCTTGCAGCTGGGAATTGTAATGAAATTGTTTTGCACGGGGCCAAAGGTTGGCTAGAACAAGACATACAACTTGGTTACAAATAAACCCTAAACCAGAGGAGGTGGGGGAGAAATATTGCTGTACCCTTTCTTCTCTCACCTCACAGCTGTTTCTGTATTTACTATCTCTTACACCATGTTCCAAATGTTGCTTTCTCACAAAGCAAGTTGGCTCTTGCCTCAGTGTTCAGTTCC
Source organism: Eretmochelys imbricata (assembly GCF_965152235.1). Taxonomy (NCBI): domain Eukaryota; kingdom Metazoa; phylum Chordata; order Testudines; family Cheloniidae; genus Eretmochelys; species Eretmochelys imbricata. The sequence goes on along the minus strand of NC_135576.1, from coordinate 105,286,601 downwards.
CAGGGAAACATGGTGGTGCTGGGAGAGTTATACATTTTTTGTTGTAAGAGTAATATCACATTGGCTTAGTCTTTTACTAGTGGATGCTTGGAGGTGGCCTGGTTCATAGCTGGCATGAGTTTTGTAATATTAGTTTAGTCCTTATAAAGCTTTTCCATATTAGTTTTCACAAACAAGCAAACAGAAACAACCATCAAAAAAAGGCCTTGCCACTTTATTCAGTACAGTTTGATACAATTGTTGATGAGGAGGTCCAGGGCTGAGGCTAAGCGTTGTTGTAGGTCAGAGCTTCGGCAGAGCTCTGTGGAGAAGCTTGACAGCACTTGACTGTCTCATGGCTTGTTTCTCTCCAGAGTTAGCCCGTCATCCACATGACTTCACTAACAATATTTTTTAAAGAAACCACCGACAAAAACAAAACCACCACCACCACCAACAACAACAAAAAACACCACCACCTGCAACCTCTGCCTGCCTTCTCCAAACACTTGTATTTTCACAGCCTAAAATGCCAAAACCCTGCTGTAGAAGCATAAGCAACGTAAGAGAAGAAATAGAAGTTCAAGGTTCACCTGCAGAACATATTAGTATGTTTATCAGGTTAGTTAAGGCCGTGACACACTGAAGGTGCAGAGAGAAGGAGCAGCAAGGGTTTCAGATTGTGTGGTGGGAGCGATAATGAATGTCACCTGGAGCAGAGACAGAACGTTTGGCACCACTGGTATATGTGTTTAGAATGAATGGGATGGTGTGTCTTTAATAACTGCAAAACACCTTATCTTCTCTTCTGAGCCAGCTTGCTGCCATATTTTGTGTGTTTACCTTTCTCTTACAGGCTTCCTGTAGATTCTGGGGAAAAAAAGGCATTTAGAAGCCTTATTTCACTTTTCAACTGGGAGGTCGGGGAAAAAATACTTTTCAGTGTCACATTGGAAAACGGTTTAGCAAAATAGTCTTGTGCAGGTCATATTCTTTCTCTTTCCCTGAGCCCTCACCTTTTTTTTTTTTAAATTACTATCAAACCCCCACTCCCTCCCCCTCCCCCCCCCCAGGCATATTTTATGGCTCAGACATGAACCTTAGCAGCCATTATATTTCCACTGTGCTTGTTTGCAGATGTCAAGTTAAAGATTTGCGTGGTACAAAGATTGCGTAACCCCTTCAGTCTAGTAAAAGCAAAAACAAAATCACCTCTTCTCTGAAAATGCATTTCATACATCTCCATCTTTGTGATAGCACTGAAGTCATTATGTAGCAGTTGGCCCTGATACGCTTGCACAGACACAAATTGAGTCCGACAGGACTGATGTCTCATGGACTTTGCTGTCATTTGAAATGCTGGCACGAAGATGGTAGCGATGAAAGCGGGGAGCTGGTGCCTTCAGCACTTTGCCTATGAAAATTTCTTGGATTCATAACTCTTGATAGTGGTAGCTGATTCAAGAGGTAGTTTTACAAAAGAGATTGATAACAGCAATAGATTTCTAACATCTGGTCATCTCTTTTTTTCTTCCTTGAATAGATTCTTTCAGCATTGCACTATAGTATAAAATAGGCTCTTCATGCTACCCACAAGTCTGTAAGATCCATCAAGTGGAATAATTAATATAATTCCCCCCCTTCCCTTTTGGTTTTTATCTTCACTGCATGGAAGCTACTCACGCAGGGTCATGAAAAAGATAGTATCTGGTTTTCTTATTGTGCTTGAGCTAAGTTTCAGACCTGCCAAAGTTATATCTTACAACTCTTTTGAAAAGTGCAATTAAATTGCAGTGTTATTTTAGTGACACAGTCATGCTATTTTGGGATATCTCTAATATTTCCTCTCAGAGGGAAGCATTTCTATGTTCTGCAATTTCTAATATTGCTTGGGTGGAGTGGATTTACCAAAGAATAAAATGCATTTCTTCTTAAAGGCCTGTATTGTTGATTAGTTCTTATATAACATGTTAAAGTACACTGACTGAACTGAATATGGGCTCTTTATTCATGATTTCTATATTGCATAATTTAAATATACAGGAAAATCAGAGAGGAAATGTAATCTTTTAGACATGTTGGACCAAAACTGAATATGAGTTTTGATGTGTTAATATGGGGGATCCAATAGGCTAGCATTGCAAAGCCAGTATTAGGAATAGTCTGAGAAGCAGATTTAGCCCTGTCATTCCTACCTGATGCCTGGAAAGCAGCTTCCAGTATGTCATTTGTTAGTGGACTCTTATCCTGGACGTTGAATCCATTCTTAAACCCTTCCTTACAGCATCAGTATGCCTCATTCTGGTGATGTATTAAACAAATAGTTCATTAGAAATGACAACTCATTCTCATGGTGTATTACTCAAAATGCAGTGCTGAGCCGGCAAAACAAGATCCAACACATGGGGTCGGTTGATCTGAACATGGGAGAAGAAAAAATGTACTGGGGACAGGATGCTCTGTGGCTGCAGCATTCTGGGTTCAGTACTAGAAACATCTGCAGCATCTCACTACCTTCCATGTATACAGTCTCCTGAAGATTCTTTTAAACTGTTTTGCCTCCAACAGTAAATATTGGGAAAAACAAAAACAACCCCCTAACCATATTTTGCTCTCTCTCTCTCTCTCTTTTTCTCTCCACCACTCCACAGGCTCTGAAAATACTTCATCAGAAATTTCAGACCGGACAGACTCATAGTGGCTTCTGAGCCAGTGAGACTGAGGCTGCCAAAGCATGCTGGTGCCAAGCTGTCGGATGATGCACGTAGCCAGGCCAGTGGTGGTGCTCCTGTGCTTTCTGCTTTCTGCTGATGCTGAAAGTAAGCTTTACTTTTCAATGGTCTTGAGGTTTTAGCCATAATGAACAGTTTTGTTTTCAGCTAATAGTTGCTGAGGGCCTCTGAATAAGTCTCCTTTTCAATAAATCTTAAAACTCTGTGAGATTCTCTGGCTCACAGCCAGTATTTGAACAGGTTTGTTTTTGTGACTCCCTTACCATTTTTCCTCTTAATGCCTCTTTTCTTAGTCATGTAACAGTTTCTACTGTTCTCTTTTCCTTTTCCTTTCTTTTTGCCTGTTAATTGGTAGAGATAATACTAGTGAAATTATATAGGCAAAATGAAGCCTAACCTTGTTTACCAAATGGCAAAGATCAGTTAGTTCCATTATGAACTTGTTTACTTCCTTGGATATTTCTTTTTAAGTTTAGTAAAATAAACAATAGACTGTTGAGTCCAATTAAAATTCCAGGCGCTTTGTAGCTGTCACAGCAGCTGTTCTAATGTATTATTTCCGACAGCTGTCGTGGAGTACAGTATTTGAACAAATCAAGCAGAACTGACAACTTTGGTCTGAGTGGGTAGTATAGGTATCTAGGTTCTGTGTATTGGACTCATTTTATGATACTGCAAGGTTTTGGTCAATTAGCTTACCAATTAATGAGAAGATAATATCTTCTTTTTAATTGGAAAATAATTAGGCCTACCTTGTTTACATGTGTTGTTTTTCCCAGCTGTCCTGTGGCTTTTTGCAGAAATGTTATACCAACAAGAAAAGCCACTTGCCTGGACCTGTTGACAGGCTGGTTTACTACAAGCTGTTCAGTTCACTTGGTACAGCAGCCCTTTTCTCTTGGATTTTCTTAGGACTATTAAAACATCAGCATTCATGAACTCCCCTCTCCCCCCACCCCCGATTTTAAAGTGGATTCTGATCTCCCTTACAACTATGAAAACACAAAGGGGCAACTCTGTTGAGATAGACAGAGTTACAAGAGAGTAAAAGTGGTGTGAGATCAGAATCGGACACTATTTTAGTGAGAATACATTCAGTTCTTGTTAAGGCTGTTACTAAACTCATTGTGGACTCCAAGTGCACTGAATTACATTGAGACAGCAGCTCTTAAAACATGGAAATGGAAAAAAATTATTAAGGCTCTGTTTTCTAAATATAGCCCCATGAAATTGAAATACATGAAAAAACAAGCATGCACAAAACATACATGTTTGTAGGGTACTGACAGTTGAGATTACAGTATTTGGGTTGTTTCCAGACTGTTAATGACCAGCTGGGATAGTTGTGTCTAAGGTGAAGCCAAGGACATTTTAAGACTTTAGCCAGCAAATAATTAACTGGGAAGTAGCTCAAGCACTAGACATTTCTGCTGTTTTAAAGCACCACCTATTTTAAAAGACAAAATCTATGCTTAGTGAACAACAGATTTTGGAATCTGGTATTGCTTTTCTGTGTAAAATGCCAGAGTACTGTACTTCTGGTGGAGCCGAAGTGAATTTTTGTGTGTGTTTATATTGCTTGTTCTTTACCAATCAGACAACAACAATTGGCAAAAGGACCGCTGCACTGTTGTTCTTCTCTTTTATAAAGCTTATGACAGAAGGGAATATACTCCGTTGAGGACTAATGTAGGATTTACTTTCAGACAGGCTGTACTATAAAAGCACTTTAATAAGGATCTTAATAGTGCTTTGAGATTAGTTTTTCAAAATTATTGTGTTCCTCTCATATTTCTTTAATACTTAAAACAAAATGTGGCAGCAGGCTCTTAGGCATTGTTGTGGGAGGAGGTTGCTTTGTTAATAAGTATCTGTTATTAGCATGCTGCATCAGCATGCAGATTAAGGGTTGTAAGGTTGTGCTTTAGGATTAGGATGAACTTTTGTAGCAGTTATTGTTGATTAATCTAGGCTAAACACTAAGGAATGGTCATGATGGGTAGAAAAGTGATGCAAAAATAAAGATTATTCACCTGTAACCAGAATTATTGCAGATGGTTTCTGCAGAGGTCAGGCACATCCCAAGAGTGGAAATCTGCAGAGGCCCTTTAAAGAAGATGCTTATCACATGTTTAGTTTCTTTGATTTTTGCACACTGACTTATACCATATTGTTGTGTCGTTGCTCATTAATATTTTACTGTGATGGTATTGGATAGCAAATGTGTCCTGATTGCTTTCAACGTAAAAAAAAAATTCCATCATGTTTCCACAATTCCTTAAAAAATAATCCACAGATCAGCCATAGGCCAGCTGAGTTCTATGACAGAGAAACTGACAGCTGATCCGCTACCCTTTCTGGAAGGTGTCCCTGTAGTTAACGGGCATTACCAGACAGAATTTCAGGGAACCAGGGCAGCCAGCCAAAGAGGGATAAATTAAGTTAACCACATCTTGGAGGGGTCGATAGCCTTAACATATCATCTACTATTATTGTGCACTAAACTATTTATTGCTCATTATTGTTGTTTGCCACTAGAAGAAAGAGAAAAAATTTGTATGTTTAGATCTATATTTAAAAGATTTAAAAACAGGAAAAATATATTTTTAATATCAGAAGGCTATCGGACATGTAGCTAAAATATCAGTATCAAACTAGAAATGGAATCATTACATCATTGAGAATTTGCTTCTCTAAGGGAAACTGAAATTCCTGAAACTAAACCCAACCATATGTATACTAGCCATGATTGTATCTTGGAGGGTCTGAGATGACATTCAAGAGTAATGAGTGGTTGGATAATTGTATTAAACAAAATAATATTTTTGGTACATGTGTTTTAAACATTTCCCTTTATGATCAATAGGGGTAAAACTGAATTGGGCAGTATAGCTTATGTTTTTTTATGGGGGAAATGCAGTTTCTAACCTGACCAATTTAAAATATTTAGTTTAGTTAACTAACAACATTCTAAAACCTTGCATGTTTCTTTAGCTTAATTTTCTTTTACTACTTTTGCTTTTAAATAAAATATTTACTTTTACTCCAAAGTGGAGTTGTGATACACTGAAAGGGAAATATGCTATGACTAATGAATGTAGAAAGTGGATAGATTTTTTAGCAGTAGTGGGTGATCCTAAAAATGATCAGTTCATATATTCAAGCTTTTATGAGAAGAGACTTTGATCTGAGATACCCTCTGCTGCCTGATTTCATTCTGGCTATAGGTATAAGGTCTGATCCTGCCAAGTGGTGAGTGCCCACATTTCCCAGTGACTTCAATGAAAACTGAGCATGCTTGGTACTTCATGGGATTGTCCCCACAGTGAGACCAACTCTTTGCTACTTAATTGCTTCCTCTTCTCAGGTCTGCTGGAGCAAGACCATGCAGACACAAGGGGGATAAAGGAGGGGAATTCAGAAAGTTAATGTAACATTTTGGTCATCTGAATATGTGGGTTCAAGTTTTGGCTGAAGGTTTAATTCAGTTTTAATTTGATCTGAATGGGCCCTTGGTAAATGTTACTGAATTAATGAATGTTAGCTAGATGCTCTTAGAAGTGTGTGTCTTGTTTTTAGTGAGCTTTGACTGTCTAATCTGAAGAAAAAATCCCTGTATATGTGACTCTATAAATGTTGTTCCCCTTCCACTTAGTCCCTCTCCCTATACAGTTAAGACTGAGATTTTTGAGTTTCAAGCAGTTAATGTGCACAGACTTTAAAGTGTGTGTGTGATTATATACATACAAACCAATGCAAGTACTATTCACGCACATTTTATTTAAATTCTTTCTAAATTACGAACAATAAAATATGCATTCTTATTCTGAATGAAGGTATTTGGCTCCACTTAGTCCTGTAGTTAACATTACTAAATACACTGTCAGTTTAGGTGGGTGAGGTAATATCTTTCATTGGACTAACTTCTGTTGGTGAGAGAGACAAGATTTCGAGCTCTACAGAGCTCTTCTTCAGGTCTGGGAAAGGTACTCTGAGCATCACATCTAAATTCAAGGTGAAACAGATTGTTTATCATAAGTAGTTAGCGCATATTCTAATAAACCATTCAAGTTAGAAACAATGAGGAGTCTTTGTGGCACCTTAGACTAACAAATTTATTGGGCATAAGCTTTCATGGGATATAACCCACTTCATCAGATGCATGGAGTGGAAAATACAGTAAGCAGTATAAATATCGCAACACATGAAAAGATGGGAGTTGCCTTACCAAGCGGGGAAGAAGGGGGTCAGGGGGGTCAGTGCTAACTAGGCCAATTCAGTTAGGGTGGATGTGGCCCATTCCCAACAGTTGACAAGAAGGGGTGATATCAGCAGAGGGAAAATTCCTTTTTGTAGTGCTAACGAGGCCAATTCAATCAAAGTGGATGTGGCCCATTCCCAACAGTTGACAAGAAGGTGTGAGTATCAACAGAATTATCATACAAAATTATTTTTTTAGTGACCCAGCCACTCTGTCTTTATTCAAGTCTAATTTGATGGTGTCAAGTTTGCAAATTAATTCCAGTTCTGCAGTTTTTTCTAAAGTCTTTTTCTGAATTTTTTTTTTTGAAGAATTGCGACTTTTAAGTCTGTTATTGAGTGTCCAGGGAGATTGACGTGCTCTCCTACTGGTATTTAAATGTTACAATTCTTGATGTCTGATTTGTGTCCATTTATTTTTTTGTGTAGAGACTGTCTGGGTTGGCTAGTGTACATGGCAGAGGGGCATTGTGGTACATGATGGCATATATCACATTGGTAGATGTGCAGGTGAACGAGCCCTTGATGGTGTGGCTGATGTGGTTGGGTCCTATGAAGGTGTTCCTTGAATAGATATGAGGACAAAGTTAACAACAGGGTTTGTTGCAGGGATTGGTTCCTGGGTTAGTGTTTCTGTTGTGTAGTTGATGGTGAGTATTTGCTTCAGGTTGGGGGGTGTCTGTAAGCAAGGACTGGCCTGTCTCCCAAGATCTGTGAGAGTGATGGGTCGTCCTTCAGGATAGGTTGTAGATCCTGGATGATGCACTGGAGAGGTTTTAGTTGGGGGCTGAAGGTGATGGCTAGTGGCTTTCTGTTACTTTCTTTGTTGGGCCTGTCCTGTAGTAGGTGACTTCTGGGTACCCTTCTGGCTCTGTCAATCTGTTTCCTCACTTCCCCAGGTGGGTATTGTAGTTTTAAGAACGCCTGATAGAGAGCCTGTAGGTGTTTGTCTGTGTCTGAGGGATTGGAGCAAATGTGGTTGTATCAGAGGGCTTGGTTGTAGACAATGGATCATGTGATGTGGTCTGGATAAAAGCTGGAGGAATGTAGGTATAGCGGTCAGTAGGTTTCTGGTATAGGGTGGTGTTTATGTGACCATCGTTTATTTGTACTGTAATGTCCAGGAAGTGAATCTCTTGTGTGGACTGGTCCAAGCTGAGGTTGATGGTGGGGTGGAAATTGTTGAAATCCAGGTGGAATTCCTCAAGGAATTCTTTTCCATGGGTCCAGATGATGATGTCACCAGTGTAGCACAAGTAGAGTAGGGGCGCTAGGGGCTGAGAGCTGAGGAAGTGTCGTTCTAAGTCAGCCATAAAAATGTTGGCATACTGTGTGGCCATGCGGGTACCCATAGCAGTGCCGCTGACTTGAAGGTATAAATCGTTTCCAAATCTGAAATGGTGGGTGAGGACAAAGTCACAAAGCTCAGCCACCAGGTTTGCCATGACATTATCGGGGATATTGTTCCTGATGGCTTGTAGTCCATCTTTGTGTGGAATGTTGGTGTAGAGGGCTTCTACATCCATAGTGGCCATAACCTGATGGTGTTATCAGGAAGATCACCGATGGAGTGTAGTTTCCTCAGGAAGTCAGTGGTGTCTCAAAGGTAGCAGGGAGTGCTGGTAGCGTAGGGCTTGAGGAGAGAGTCTACATAGCCAGACAAACCTGCTGTCAGGGTGCCAATGCCTGAGAAGATGGGGTGTCCAGGATTTCCAGGTTTATGGATCTTGGGTAGCAGATAGAATACCCCTGGTCAGGGCTCTAGGAGTGTGTCTGTGTAGATTTGTTTCAGTGCTTCTTCAGGGAGTTTCTTGAGCAGATGGTGCAGTTTCTTTTGGTACTTCTCAGTGGGATAAGAGGGTAATGGCCTGTAGACTATGGTGTCAGAGAGTTGCCTAGCAGCCTCTCGTTCATACTCCAACCTATTCATGATGACTACAGCACCTCGTTTGTCAGCCTTTTTTATTATAAAGTCAGAGTTGTTTCTGAGGCTGTGGATGGCTTTGGGTTCTGCATGGCTGAGGTTATGGGGCAAGTGATGCTGCTTTTCCACAATTTCAGCTCGTGCACATGGGCAGAAGCACTCTATGTAGAAGTCCAGTCTGTTGTTTCGACCATCCGGAGGAGTCCATGCAGAATTCTTCATCTTGAAGTGTTGGTAGGAAGGTTTCTGTGGGTTAGTGTGCTGTTCAGTGGTGTGGTGGAAATATTCCTTGAGTCGGAGACGGCAAAAGTAGGATTCCAGTTCACCGCAGAACTGTATCATGTTCATGGGGGGTGGTGGGGCAGAAGGAGAGACTCTTCTGCTGGGCTAAAAGTAGAGTGATATAGTGGCCTGTTAACACCTCTGCAGTCATAGGACAAAAAGAGGTTTGTTTCAGAGGGGTAGCCATGTTAATCTGTATCCACAAAGACAACGAGGAGTCCGGTGGCACCTTAAAGAGTAACAGATTTATTTGGGCATAAGCTTTCATGGGTAAAAACCCACGGGTTTTTTACCCACAAAAGCTTATGTCCAAATTTTTTACCCACGAAAGCTTACGCTCAAATAAATCTGTTAGTCTTTAAGGTGCCACCAGACTCCTCGTTGTTTTTGAGGTTTGTTTGTTTGTTTGTTACAGATTGTTGTAATATGCCACATATTGAATGTGTCTGTTCAGTCCATGATTTTTAGCATCTAGCAGAGTTATGAATTTAAGCTCCCTGGCTCATCTTTTGAAAGTGTTGAGCAGGTTTCCTTTGTGGATGAGGACTGGTAGGTGAGATAGAGAGTGGTCACTTTGTGAAAAGTCCTCATCCACAGGTGATGGAGTTTTTGTCTTTTATCACTTTGCTGTGTGAATTCATTCGAAAGCTTAGTGATTGTCTTGTTTCACCCACATAGTTGTTATTGGGGCATTTAGTGCCCTGGATGGGGTACGTCACATGTCATGATAGGTACGTGTAGGACCCCTGGATGGGGTACGTCACATGTCATGATAGGTACGTGTAGGACCCCTGGGTCTTGAAAGGTATGTTGTTGGGAGGTATTGAGCATTGTAGGAGTGGGGGTACCTCTGCTGGTTTTGCAGCTGTGGTTCTGGCAGGGTCTGGTGCTGCTTTGAGTTGGTGTATCCTGGTCTGTGGGGAGGTTGGAGTGTTGTTTGAAGGCCAGAAGTGGGGATTCAAGAAAGATTTCTTTCATGATGGTGTCCTCATCGAGTATGGATTGTAGTTGTTTGAAGATATCCCGTATGGGTTCCAGCATGGGGTGGCAGGTGACAACTAGGGGGGTGCAGTTAGAAAGGGTTTTATTTCTGTGGAAGCAGGTTCTCATGGAGTATTTGGGTGCCCCATACCATGATACAATCTACTTCTTTCATGGAGTGTTTTTGTTTGATAAAAGTAGTTTTAAGTTTGGTAAGGTGTCTATTCCAGACTTTCTCCATGGAGCATATTCTGTGGTATCTGAGTTCCTAGCTGTAGATAACAGATTTTTTGGAGTCTTTTAGGTGGTTATTGTATCTATCAAGGAAGGTGTGGTGATCTGTGGATTTCTTGTATATGGTTGTCTATAGGGTTCCGTTGCTGAATCTGATTGTGGTGTCTAGGAAGTTAATGCTAGTGTGGAAGTGTTCTAGAGAGAGTTTAACAGATGGGTGGTGGTTGTTAAGTTGTAGCAGAAATCTCTGAGGCAGCTTAAGTCCAGAAGATGAAAACATCATCTATGTATCTGAGGTTTATCATTGGTTTTGTGGTGAATTTGTCCAGAATTTATTCTTCAAGGTGCCCCACGAAGAGGTTGGCATATTGGGGAGCCATCCTAGTACCGATGGCTGTTCTCATGGTTTAGACAAAGTGTTTGTTGTTGAATGTAAAATTGTCATGGCTGAGGATGAAATGGATGAATTTGGCGATGTGTTTGGGGTAGATATCTGCGTGTTGTCCATTGTCTTGTAAATATTTGAGGCAAGCAGCTATGCTGTCATGGTGAGGTATGTTGGTGTATGGGGAAGTGACATCCCTTGTGTTCTGAGGGAGGTTGTTAATGCTGTGGAGTTTGTGGAGGAAGTCAGTTGTGTCCTGGAGTAAGCTGGCCCTTTGGGTGGCAAGTGGTTTGAGGATGGTTTCTATGAGTCCTGATATTACTTCAGTAAGAGTGCTGTGGCCAAATATGATGGGTTTGTGTATCTTGGGAAGCATGTAGAAGATCCCTGAGGTGGGTTCATGGGGGATGAGTTTACAGAGCTTGTCTTGGAGTTGTTTGGGGAAGGATTTGCTGATATCTTTAAGTTCCTACACTGCATATAGCTTACATTTGTGCAGTTCCATCAAAATGAAATAAAAGCATTTTATGGGAACTGTACTACCCTATCAGTTCACCTTCAGGTCTTTTGGGGGGGGAGGGGCATTTCTCCTCCTTGTTTAGTTGGGTTTATTTCTCTTCTGATCCTGTGTGCAACTAACAAGAAGCCCCAGGGGCATTTGTGGACCAGGTCGGGAGCAACACTGAACAGAGTCAGAATCACTGAGCTCTGTTCTATGCCCACATGTCTCCAGGAAGCAGTGTCTGACCGTTCTGCCTTTAGCCCCAGTGCTCCTCCTCCTGGCTTAGTGGAGGAGTTGGAGAGATTACTACCTGATGTGCTGCTAATCCTCTTCTTTGGGCTAAGGTAATGGGGGTGAGACTGCCTGCATTGCTGCCTGCAGCTGCTATTACTCTTCTTTCCCTAGCCTTTGGAAGGGCCTACCTCTGTTGCTGCCCCATGTGAGGGTTTCTCAGAATCACAGACAATTGGGGAAGGACCCACACTACAGCTGGTCACTCACTTGTCCTGTGAAGGAGTCCTGTGTGGGGCTAGGTGGGTGCACTTGCCCTCTTTGCTCTTCTTTACCATTATCCAACACGGGGGCCTGAAGAGTGCAAAGAGAGTCCCATAATTCCTTCTCCTATTGGTTTCAGTGTTGCAAGGCCTTGTGGAGAAATCAATGGAGTGGACAGGAATGGGGATCCCTCTTCTTTCCCTCCTGCTAGCTCTGGTGTTCTCCCTATTCCCAATGAGGGTTCTAAGAGTGAAAGAGGCTTCTGCCCTGGTCTGGCAAGGGGGTGTTGGAGGGTCTCCAGCCCTGTTCCTTCCCCTTAGTCCTTTGAAGGTGTTTAAGGGGGAAGAACTTTCAGTTTTATTTGTCCCCTGCCCCAGGGAAGGGTCCAGTGGGCAATTCTACTTTGGCTTTGTTGCACCCCACCTCTTTCCTATTCATCTGTCACTAGGTTCTGTTGCAAGGCCAAGGGGGTGAGAAGGGGAGAAAACTGGACTGATCTTGCTACTCCCTGTGTCTCTCTTCCAGCACTGTGCATGGGGTGAGGGAAAAGTACCCTTCCCAGCTTTGTATGGCGGTTCAGCGTGTGGGGCCTGGTCTATGCTACAGAATTAAGTCGAAGGAAGCTGCTTTAAGTCGACCTGTTAATGTATGTGTCTACACTACTGGGTCCTTTACGTCGACCTAAGTCACCTCTGATGTCGACTTCCGTAATTCCCCTCTGCAAGAGGCATAGCACTTAGTTCGATTTTCATAGCCCCCCGGCGAGGTAGTGCAGATGCAGCATTGTGTATTTCGACTTAATGGCCTCCAGGTGGCGTCCCACAATGCTTATCTGCGACCGCTCGGGAGATCATTCTCAACTCTGCTGCACTGCAGCCAGGTACACAGGAAACATGCCCTCCCCTGCTAAAACCCTGGGAACTTTTGAATTCCCATTTCCTCTTTGATCAGCATTGGGAGCCTGCCAGTTTGAGCACAGCTGATCATGGAGACTACACGTCCCAAATGTGCTCCAGCCTGGTCTGCACAGGAGATGGGGGATCTCATCGCTGTGTGGGGAGAAGAGTCTGTGCAGGCAGAGGTCCGATCCGGCAGAAGAAGTGCTGACATCTATGCAAAAATCAGTCGTGGACTGCAGGAGAAGGGCTACATGAGGGACACACAGCAGTGCTGTGTGAAAATAAAAGAACTTCGCCAAGTGTACCAGAAGGCAAGGGAAGCGAACAGTTGTTCTGGTGCTGAACCCCACACATGTCAGTTCGACAACAAGCTGCGTGCTATTCTTGGGGGTGAACCTACTGGCACCCCCACAAGGAACATGGACACCTCACAGGTGAGTCTAGGGACAACAAGGAGGATTATATGTTGGATGAGAAAGAGGAGGAGGAGGATAATGGGAGACAGGCGAGTGGTGGATCCATTCTCCCCAAGAGCCAGGAAGTATTTTTAACTCTGGAGCCCTGTGAGTCACAGGACAACACGGTGGCCGACTGTGAAATAGTCGGGGAAACAGATGATGCTAGAGGAAACAGATGAAGTTCTCATTAAAAGTGCTCTTACACAGAAAAAAGGGCATGTAGACCCACCACACCCACCCACGTTCTGGAACGCCGAACCATGCGGCTGCTAATGTGCCTTTATTGTGCTCGGCATGGGTCAGCAAGTAGTTTAAATGGCTGATAAGGGACTGGGGCCCCACATGAGAGATTCTGCAATTTGGGAGTGAAAACGTTCCCCTTCACCCCGTTCGTAAATAGCTTCCCCTGGTGCTATGGGGAAGGGCCATTGTTCGACTAGCTACCTGTGCTCCTGACATGAGCCTGCCATAAACTTCATTGAAAGTGCGGTCTACTCACCATAGAGATCTACTCACCATGGCTGGAGCACCAAGGAGGCACAGTGAACAGTTATGGATTCTGATTGTTATGGCTTGCACCTAGTGTAATAAGGTTTTTTTTTTAAATGAAAATGGCCTTGCTATGGAAACATTTTATTCATATACAATGGCTCCTTTATTTTTTCCCCTGACTGACAGCTGGAAGCGTGTCCTTCGGCAGGTCATCAAAAGCTGAAAGCAGACTTTCGGTGATTAGAAGGAGGAGAAATAGAACATGGGAGGACATGTTCACCGAGGTAATGAATGCCTTCAGGACAACTGACACAGAGCTGAGAGCATGGAGGATTTCACAGTCTGAGGAGTTAGACGTGGACATGGAGAGCAGGAAAGCTTCCAGTGAATGAGAGTGTGCGGCACAGGATGAGATGCTTCCGATTATGAGGGAACAAGCAGATATGTTGAGGCATCTGGTTGAACTGTAGCAACAGAAGCAGGAGGGTAGAGTCCCTCAGCATACCCTGGTGGACAGCCAGCCAGCATTGCCTGGTGCAGAATCACCCTCCCCAAAGCGTTCCATGTGGTGTGGGCGAAAAGTCCATTATCCCTTTTGCTTAACTCGGGGGAGGGGGCGGGTACAAGGAACAGAAGGCGTCCATTCACAGACCTTTGATGGTCTGGAACGTGGTGTTACGTTACACAGCTGAAAATGTTTCTCCCGTTCCAACTTTATAACCCCTTTCCCCCAAGATTACATTTTCTTTCTATTCTCCCTCTGTACTTACGTTTGTCAAATAAAGTAAATGGAATTGAGAAATAAATGTTCTTTATTGAGTAGAAGCAGTGGGCTTGGGTCGGGGGTTGGCTTTACAGTGACAGTGATACAAGCCAGGTGAATGTTTGGGAAAGCATAATGCAGACAAGCAGCTCACTTTACTGTGACTCATTATTGAAATGGCTTTTCAAAGCCTCGCGGATACACAGGCCCCTTGCTGTGCTTTTCTTATTGCCCTGGTGTCTGGCTGCTCAAAAATGGGTGCCATGTGATCTGCCTCAACTGCCCACCCATGTGGAAAATTTCCCCCCCCTTTTCCACAGATATTATGGAGCACACAACAGGCAGCTATAAACATGGAGCTGTTCTCCTCACTAAGGTCCACCCTTGTTAGTAGACTTCTCCAGGGCCCTTTCAAATGACCGAAGGCACATTCAACCACTATTCTGCACTTGCTGAGCCTATAGTGGAACCGTTCCTTACTGCTGTCCAGACAGCCAATGTATAGTTTCATGAGCCATGGGAGCAAGAGGTAGGCTGGGTCCCCCAGGATAACTATAGGCATCTCAACATCTTCAATGTTCATTTTGTGGTCTGGAAAGAAAGTTCCGGATTGCAGATTTTTGAACAGACCCAAATTCCTAAAGATGTGCGTGTTATGAACCATTCCCAACCATCCTACACTGATGTCTGTGAAATGCCACTTGTGATCCACCAGCACTTGCAACACCCTTGGAAAGTATCCCTTTCAGTTTATGTACTCTTTGGCAAGGTAGTCTGGTGCCAAGATGGGGATATGCCATCTATCGCCCCACCACATATCCCATCCCATATCCTATCGCCCCATGGGAATCCCATCACAGAAAAACTGTCCTGTACATTTCCTGGACTCACAACCCTTGGTAGCAGAAATCGATTAATGGCCCTGCACACTTGGAGCACAGCAGCTCCCATGGTTGATTTACCTGCTCCAAATTGGTTCCCCATTGACCGGTAACTGTCTGGCGTTGCAAGCTTCCAAATGGCGATCACCACTTGCTTCTCCACTGTCAGAGCAGCTCTCATTTTTGTGTTGCTGAACTGAAGACCAGGGGAAAGCTCTGTACAAAGTTACTGGAAGGTGGTCTTCCACATTCGAAAGTTCTGCAGCCACTGCTCATCATCCCATACCTGCAAAATGATGCAGTCCCACCAGACAGTGTTTGTTTCATGGGACCAGAAATGGTGCTCAACAGAGTGCAGCTGCTTTGTGAGTGCCATCAGCAACTGTGAATTGTTTTTTTCAATGGCTTGCAGCAGGGCTGTTTGCAGGACATAGCTATGTTCTGTGTGGCGGATCCTACTTAGGCTCTGGAAATATTGCAGGAGAAGGCGCGAGGTGTTTGAGATGCTCACAGCAAGAGTGCACAGCTGAGCAGGCTCCATGCTTCTAGGGTTATGGCGTACGCGCAGTAGTTTTAAGGCGTGAAAACCACTGGGTTGTTTGCTGTTGATGTGAGGGAGGAAGCACAGTGCATCATGGGATGCTGACACAATGTTCCCATTCTCCCCGTGACAATGTTTTAGTCCCGTGAGGCATTGCACAAACTTCCCAAAACACGCTGGGGCAATTTGCACTTTGGGATAGCTACCCATTGTGCACTGATCTGTGCATCAGTGCAGGCACTGCAGGTGAGGACGCACTCCATCGAGATAATGAGCATGGTGTGGCCATGCACAATCGACTTCATTAATTCAGGGACTCAAGGTTAAATTATATAAAGGTGACTTAATTTTGTAGTGTAGACAAGCCCTGGGAGAACAATGTCCTCCTTCCCTTCTCTGGCTCTATGAAGGGGTTCTGAGCTGCTCCTATTCCCCTCCCACAGCAATTCAGATGAGGGAGAGAACACCACTAGCCATGTCTCTGCCCTTCTCCAAGGCTGCTGCAAACCCCTAGCAGTAGCAACTCACTTTTTCAATGTGACAATCAAACACACTGTTGGAAAGTCTGGGGAAGAAAATGCACAAGAATACCCCCAGAGACATGCACAATACCAAATGTGCTATTGTATGAGATTATGGTATGACACTGGCCATCAACTCAGAAGTGAAACTGGCTGCCCCGTATGAATAAAGTAAATAAACTGGGCGGAAAAAGAAAGCTATGTTTTCCTCTAATCTCTTTCATTTATAGTAATCTCAGGTGTTACTTATAACAACGATAGCTAAGAAAAACCTCAGACAAGTGTGATTTTTGAGTTGACAGTGTCCCTTTAGGTTTAGAGTTTGACAATTCTCTCCCTAGGAAAAGATGTATTGTAGCAGTTTGTTCAATTGCTAGGAAAACAAAATAGTAAATCTAGCTCTCCTCGTTCAGAAAGGGGACTGTGCAGGTTCATCATGTTTCTCAATGGCCACTTTGTTCTAGTTTTCATTGTGCAGGTGGAGGTTAGATTAAAAGAGAACCTTGTATTTTTCCACTAAGACATTAGTAACATCAAATTATTTGTAAGGAGAAAAAAAATTTCAGCTATTTCTATGACCGTATAGTACTGCTGTTGCTTTTCTGTCACTTTCTGAATTAATTGAGCCCCCAGCAGAGCAGTAACTACCAAAAACACATGTGTTTCAAAAACACTGTATGTTTTTTTTAAACAATGGAATATATTTCAAATACTCCTTTTTAAACAAAGGAATATGGTATTCTATTATCTCTTTCCGACATCTGTAATGATGAGGTGTCAGGGTAAGCACTGAGCTAGAGGAAAGGAGGTACATATAAAATATCTGTAACTGGTCTCTCGGAAGTCTAGTTTTAAAAATTTAAGGGGGCTGTCAGTGTTGTACTGTACTGTACTTGTATGGTAGCATTAAATATCCTCTACAAATGTTGTCCCCACATTATTTCCTAGTGATTTTTATCAAATTACTACAAATTCCTTCCCCTTCCCCACCACGCCCACCCAGAAGAAGATGAAGAAAAAAAACCTGGCAGCTCTCCTGCTGAATTAGTCAGTTTTGTGATAGATATGGCAATTTCCTGCATATTACCGGGAGACTTTACATAATTAATTTTAGTATCTTTGGGATCAGTTGTATTGAATGCAGTTTATATATGATTGTGGGCCAGGAATTGAGTGTAATTACATGGGGGAGAGTAAGCACAGCTCCTCCAGGAACAAGGAACAGTGGGAGTTGATTATGCAAATTCATTCAGGTTGTAACACCTCCAGAGAAGTACCAGCACATGGAGTGGCTTATATATACTATTTCAATTTGGATCCTTTGGAGACTAACAAAGAAAGGACTTTTGAGTAAATAGCCTGAGTTTAAATTGATTCAGGGCCCTCTTTTGGATCCAACAAATACACAGGACCTTCTGTCCGGTGGGGGGAAGGAAGGAGCAATCCTTGTGAAAAGGTTAGAAGGACTTGACCTACTATGGTCCCATAAGACTGATGGATATAGAAACAATTATTGTTTTTAATATCTTTCCTCTGTAATGCTTTCATCTTAAGAAGAAATGTGCTTGCTTATAAAGAGCTGTGTGATAATTTGTAACTGCTAGCAGTTACACTGTTCCTAGCCTTCAAAGAGAAAGCAAAGTGCAGACACTGGCCTTGGTTAGGCAGACTGGCTTGCTGGAATATCACAGTATAGGCAGAGAATTGTGCAACCTGGAAAAATCCCTGTCAGGATGAAGTGAGGTCTCTGCCCAAAAAGAGGCGAGGGCTGGGAGCCAAAAACCTTTAAGGGGGTGCCCTTGGTGGACCATGTAGGGGGAATACAGGTGCAGTTACTTTGAACTGTGACAAGTTTGTCTTAATTCCTTTCATTCATCCTTGGCAACCTGGGTTTTGTTCTCTCTTCTGAGACAACCAAGGGGGGATATGATTGAGGTCTATGAAGTCATAACTGGTGTGGAGAAAGTAAATAAGGAAGTGTTAGTTACTCCTTTTCATAACACAAGAAGTAGGGATCACCAAATGAAATTACTAGGCAGCAGGTTTAAAACAAACAAAAGAAAGTATTTTTTCACACAACATACAGTCAACCTGTGGAACTCTTTGCCGGAGGATGCTGTGAAGGCGAAGACAATAACAGAGTTAAAAAAAGAACTAGATAAGTTCATGGAGGATAGATCCATCAATGGCTATTAGCCAGGATGGGCAGGGATGGTGTCCCTAGCCTCTGTTTGCCAGAAGCTGGGAATGAGTGACAGGGGATGGATCACTTGATGATTACCTGTTCATTCCCTCTGGGGCACCTGACACTGGCCACTGTTGGAAGACAGGATACTGGGCTAGATGGACCTTTGGTCTGACCCAATATGGCCGTTCTTATGTTCTTATGACTTTGCTCATCCCTTCTGTGTTGAGATAGCTCAGTGTAGCTTGCAAGGCACACTCCTCATTCCATCCTGGAAGCACAGTGGAAGCAACAACAGGAGACAGTAAAAAGAACAGACAAGCAGAAACATTAATAGCAAATGCTCATTTTGTAGTAAATTTACTCCTTCCCCCAATTTTGGTGCCCTTATTCTGCACAGTATGCAAGTTCTCACACCTTTGTTCCCAAAGTTGGTTCCTAATGGATGTGCCATCAGTTGGCATCATGCAACAACTCGAGAGCTATTTTACATCTTGAGTAGACTAGCATTTAGAAGTGTTAGCTAACATATTGCTAGCTAACACATGTTAACAGCTTAATGCAGACAAAACAGTGCTCTTAACATGTGTTAAACTGGTGGAGTTGAAGACCAGGCCAAATCCTAGTCTAGACAAGGCCTTAAAGTAAGGATGCTGGCAATCCAATTACAAGGAGAATACTGTTCTATCTACATTTCTCACTGAGTTTGTCTGTGGGATTTTCTTTATGAAATAACACTTACTTTTTTTTTTTTTGATTAAACATTCACACTCCTGACTCAAAAGCATTGAAGTTCTGTTTCAAGATGAGGCACATTGATACAATTCTCATAGAGCAATTTGACTCTAACAGTTTCTCTTCACTTAGAAATTTACCAGAAGAAATTTTCTGGAATAATAAATGTTCTGGAGTAGTTATTTCGATGGACACTCAGGTCTAATACTGAAAGAACTATTCTGGAATAGCTATTTTAGTAAACTCTCAAGTGTAGACAAGCTCTAAATAGAAATGCTTTTCATTGTTTTTTTGGGTAACTAGAACATTGTGATACTGAACCTTCACTGCAAGGAGATTATAGCAGTTATTGCTGATAACAAGCAATAACAAGTACTGTAAAATCCAAAAATAAAATCTTACCATTTTTAAATAGTTCATATCTTTTTCAAGATCATCTGTCATCAACTTTTAGTCTTGATATCATCCACAGTATGTCAAATGCAGCTCTTTGTTTACAGTGCTATTTCTCTGAACATTGGAGACAAAAGTGTGGTGCTGGAAATTAGTTTTAATATGGAGTGCTCTTTCTATTTTCGGGGGTGGGGGGAACAGCTTTAAATTTTGCTTTTATACTTTAAAAAAAACGTAGATGCTTTTTACAGTTCAACCCTAGGAAATTTTTCACTTGATTTTATGAAAATTGCTATATAGTATTGTGACAGTAATTTTATATTGTAGTTGTTAAAATTGACATTAAAATGCCTCAAGTAAAGCACTTGTATTATCAGTTTTCAAAAAAGTTTTCTTTTCAGTCAGAAATGGAACAAGAATGAAACAATTCTTTCACACTGCTCTACAAAGTGAGGGCCTTGGAATGCATATGAAGTTCAGGACAGGAAAATCATGGGAAATGAAAATGGTATGCTGATTGTTCTAAAGGCAGTGACTCAGTCATGGAACAATGGAGAATTCAAGGGGTTGTGTAAGCCAAGACTTATCAAACAGTTATTTTATCATGACTTTCAAAGTAAATTTGAATTACATAGTTCAGTCATCCTGATAAGATTCCTAGGGTGGACATATTTACTAAAGTACCTGACGTAAACTTCCTGGTACTGATAGCTAGATCTACCACTGAGATATCCAGTTGTAAGGCTTCCAGTAGGGTATCACTCATCCACGGCAATACACATAATGGTAATTAGCTTACAGTACCACGTTAAAAATTTGCTAACATTACCTCCCACTTAACTTTTTTTATAATATTAACTCTAAATTCATTTAATATAATTTAGAAAGATGTATTTTACTTGGAGAGGAGAATTTACCCTTTTATTTTCAGTGCATAGGCCGACCACTGACAGAAGTTAGAAAAAACCTTCCATTTCGGTAGATTATTCCACAGTCATCCAATATGGCTGTCTTGCATCTTTCTATGAAGCATCTGTTGCTGGCCATTGACAGAGACATAGTACTGACTGACCACTAATCAGATGATGCAGTTCTGTGGTGACCTAGAATCCTATTTTCGACGCCTCCGACTCAAGGAATATTTCCAACACACCTCTGAACAACATACTAACCCACAGAGAGCTTCCCACCAAGACTACAAAAAGAAGGATTCTGGGTGGACTCCTCCTGAAGGTCGAAACAACAGACTGGACTTCTACAGAGTGCTTCCGCCAACATGCACGGGCTGAAATTGTGGAAAAGCTGCATCACTTGCCCCATAACCTCAGCCGTGCAGAACACAATGCCATCCACAGCCTCAGAAACAACTCTGACATCATAATCAAAAGGGCTGACAAAGGAGGTGCTGTAGTCATCATGAATAGGTCGGAATATGAACAAGAGGCTGCTAGGCAGCTCTCCAACACTACTTTCTACAAGCCATTACCCTCTGATCCCATTGAGGGTTACCAAAAGAAACTACAGCATTTGCTCAAGAAACTCCCTGAAAAAGCACAAGAACAAATCCGCACAGACACACCCTTGGAACCCCGACCTGGGGTATTCTATCTGCTACCCAAGATCCATAAACCTGGAAATCCTGGACACCCCATCATCTCAGGCATTGGCACCCTGACAGCAGGATTGTCTGGCTATGTAGACTCTCTCCTCAGGCCCTATGCTACCAACACTCCCAGCTACCTTCAAGACACCACTGACTTCCTGAGGAAACTACAATCCATCGGTGATCTTCCTGAAAACACCATCCTGGCCACTATGGATGTAGAAGCCCTCTACACCAACATTCCACACAAAGATGGACTACAAGCCGTCAAGAACACTATCCCTGATAGTGTCACGGCAAACCTGGTGGCTGAACCTTGTGACTTTGTCCTCACCCATAACTATTTCACATTTGGGGACAATGTATACCTTCAAATCAGCGGCACTGCTATGGGTACCCGCATGGCCCCACAGTATGTCAACCTTTTTATGGCTGACTTAGAACAACGCTTCCTCAGCTCTCATCCCCTAATGCCCCTACTCTACTTGCGCTACATTGATGACATCTTCATCATCTGCACCCATGGAAAAGAATTCCTTGAGGAATTCCACCTGGATTTCAACAATTTCCACCCCACCATCAACCTCAGCCTGGACCAGTCCACACAAGAGATCCACTTCCTGGACACTATGGTGCTAATAAGCGATGGTCACATAAACACCACCCTATACCGGAAACCTGCTGACCGCTATTCCTACCTACATGCCTCCAGCTTTCATGCAGACCACACCACATGATCCATCGTCTACAGTCAAGCTCTATGATACAACCGCATTTGCTCCAACCCCTCAGACAGAGGCAAACACCTACAAGATCTCTATCAAGCATTCTTACAACTACAATACCCACCTGGGGAAGTGAGGAAACAGATTGACAGAGCCAGAAGGGTACCCAGAAGTCACCTACTACAGGACAGGCCCAACAAAGAAAATAACAGAACGCCACTAGCCATCACTAAAACCTCTCCAGCGCATCATCAAGGATCTAAAACCTATCCTGAAGGACGACCCGTCACTCTCACATATCTTGGGAGACAGGCCAGTCCTTGCTTACAGACAGCCCCCCAACCTGAAGCAAATACTCACCAGCAGCCACACACCAACACAACAGAACCACTAACCCAGGAACCTATCCTTGCAACAAAGCCCGTTGCCAACTGTGTCCACATATCTATTCAGGGGACACCATCATAGGGCCTAATCACATCAGCCACACCATGAGAGGCTCGTTCACCTGCACATCTACCAATGTGATATATGCCATCATGTGCCAGCAATGCCCCTCTGCCATGTACATTGGTCAAACTGGACAGTCTCTATGTAAAAGAATAAATGGACACAAATCAGAAGTCAAGAATTATAACATTCAAAAACCAGTCGGAGAACACTTCAATCTCTCTGGTCACTCGATTACAGACCTAAAAGTGGCAATACTTCCACAAAAAAACTTCAAAAACAGACTCCAACGAGAGACTGCTGAATTGGAATTAATTTGCAAACTGGATACAATTAAATTAGGCTTGAATAGAGACTGGGAGTGGATGGGTCATTACACAAAGTAAAACTATTTCCCCATGTTTATCCACATCTCCACCCCCACCCCCCACTCTTCCTCAGACGTTCTTGTCAACTGCTGGAAATGGCCCACCTTGATTATCACTGCAAAAGTTTCCCCCTGCCCCGGCTCTCCTGCTGGTAATAACTCACTCTCTTGTTACAGTGTGTATGGTAACACCCATTGTTTCATGTTCTCTGTGTATATAAATCTCCCCACACTGTATTTTCCACTGAATGCATCCGATGAAGTGAGCTGTAGCTCACAAAAGCTTATGCTCAAATAAATTTGTTAGTCTCTAAAGTGCCACAAGTACTCCTTTTCTTTTTGCGAATACAGACTAACATGGCTGCTACTCTGAAACCTGTCTGTATGTTGCTCAAGAATTACATTTCTTTATAACAGATATAAAATTACTAGTGTGTGAATAAAAGTGTTTCTGCTGAAGCAGTTTGGTGAGTTGGGGAAGCAACATAAAGATTCCAGGCAATCTTAGTGAACACCAGGTTATATGAAACAATTAGGAAGATCACTGCCCAGTTCTGGCCTGCCCTGAACAGTTAAAGGAATTATATGACAATGACTGACATAATAGGACCTCACTGTAGTAAGTACAGGTTTCAGAGTAGCAGCCGTGTTAGTCTGTATTTGCAAAAAGGAAAGGAGTACTTGTGGCACCTTAGAGACTAACCTATTTATTTGAGCATAAGCTTTCGTGAGCTACAGCTCACTTCATCCGTGAGTAGCTGTAGCTGTAGCTCACGAACGCTTATGATCAAATAAATAGGTTAGTCTCTAAGGTGCCACAAGTACTCCTTTCCTTATTGTAGTAAGTAGTATCTGTTTGAAGACATATTCATCAGTTAAGTGAAACTTGGAGAATGCTGATGTTCCTCAATGTTCCGCCTTTTAAAATTTTCTGAACATACACAAAACTTTAAGATTTTCCACTAGGTTCATCCAACTATTGCCTGGATTAAGCAGGTGTAATATCCACAGAAGTCTGTGATCCAAAATCAGTGGCAATATGAATGGTAGAGTAAATTGTATCTCAATTTTAGGTTCATAATTAGGGTGTAAGTAGCAAAGTAATATAAAGCCCCAATTTGTTATTCAGTGGGTGTGCAAAAGACTGTAATTTACATAAGAATAGGTGTAAGGGTATCATAGGCAAGTTTAACGTATAGTAGGCCTTCTTTACTTTAACATTTAATCTGAATTAGAAAAAGAATTCAGGCGTATTCACATGGAATGAAAATTGGTTGATGGACCATAAACAAAGGTTAAAAATTAAACAGCAGTGTATTGAGGGAGGCTCCAATATATTGTCACACATGGATGGGTGATAGGCTCTGTGTTTTCAGTATCTTCATTAATAAGTTGTTTTTGCAGGGATTAAAACAACACAGAAATAAAATGAGAGGATAATGCTAAATAATGTGGTGTTGACTCTGTACAATCTACCTATCTTGTGCACATTACCTGTAGTAAATGCTGATGATAGAGAAATAATATCTGTCTCTCTAGAGCGTGAAAATATCAATAGTCAATAAGAAAATAAGTATAACTTTGTAAAATGCAAGATAATAAATCAGGGGAAAATAATTAAAATCTCCAATCACAAAGTGAGATGGAATACCACATATGCAAAACAGTAATTTCGAAAATTCAAAAAAGTTCTGATAAGTATTGGTAGGCAACAAATTAGATATGGGTTTACAATACAACAGTATATTTTTGCATACATATACAGAAGCCTCACCATGTACACCAGCAAGCTGATAGAAAGTCATGTTATGCTAATGGTGAGTCCACACTTGGAAAGAATACATTCATTTCTGGGAGATCATTACTCCTGAGAGGAATTCTGCGCCACTGCACATGCACAGAATTTATGTCCCCTGCAGATTTATTTGCTTTCCCACAGAAAAATTACTTTCTGACAGGGAAGCAAAGGGACACCACAAGTGTAGTTATGTGACCCTTCTCAGCAGTATGTTTCAGGGATCCAGGGCAGCCAGCAGAAAAGTAAATCACTGTGGGGCAGGAGGCAGGACTGGGGAAGACCCAGCTGGTGGCTCCTACCCTGCGCCAGGCTCAGCTGCTAGTCCCGGCTGGGCTGGTGAAGACAGGAATTCCTCTTCCCCTGCACGGCACCTGGGGCCGAGTCAGACCCACCCCCAGGTTTCTTGCCTGGCTGCAGGAAGCTGTGCAAAGTCCCCCCTCCCTCCCGCTTCCTGTACCCATCACTCTTCAGCTGCAGAGGGCGGGATCCCTGTTCAGGGAGCTGCTCCCACATCCACCCAAACCCTATGCGCCCAGACCCCCTTATACCCAGATCCTCCAGCTGAGTCTCTCCCCCCTCACTGAGCCCCACTCCCCCTGCACTTGGACCACCCCGACGATCCATCTGCACCTGGATCCCCATCCCACCAAGCCTCAACCAGCTTCACCTGGATCCCCACCCAACTGAGCTCCACTGAGCACCATTCCCCCAGCATTTGGACCCCCCACTAAACCCCCCACACCCAGACTCTCCTGCTGAGCCCTAACCTTTACCTGTACCCACCTGCAGAGTCCCATTACTGTTCACCCAGAACCCTCCAACAAGCCCCTGTGCATCCAGATCCCCACCCCTCTGAATCCCCCGCTGAGCTGCCTGCACCCAGATTGCCCCTCACAGAACCCTCTCAACCCACACCTGGATCTCCCCACACTTGGATCCTGCCTTGCTGAGCCTGCCTGCCTTCACCTGGTAAAGATGGCATGACTCTGGGGTGTTTCTGGTGCAGGCCTGGTCCTTGCACTGTGTCAGGGTTGGGTGCAGCCTCACCACTGAGTCAGTGTCCTGCGGTGGGGGGAGATCCCCCATCTCTGTGCAGCCACTGGCCTATGCTACTCAATACCGTGCTGGAGCTTCCACATTTATTTGACAAATAAAATTTTCAGAATTTTAAAATTGTGCATAGAAATTTTTTTATGCAAAATTTTTAATTTTTTGGTGCAGAATGCCATCAGGAGTAGATATCAAAAAGGCATTATAGATGAGGCAATATTTAAAATAATTAAGGGCCCCATCCTGCAAAATCATCCTCACATGAGTAGTCCTTAATAACATAAGTAGTCTCATTAAATACTTATCTTATGGTTTAGCACCATTAGCTCTTTAATATTTTTGTTGATTTTTTTCTGATATCCCTCCTATTTAAAAACGTATTTTTGGCATCCCAGAAATAAATGGGGCAAAACTGCCCTTTGACGGAAGTGGCACCAGGATTTCACCCAATGTATTAGCAGCAGGTTGGACGATTATATCTTGAGCCAAATCCTATATATTTTCCTTGTGTAATTAGTCCCAATACTTCGGAGGCACTACTTGTATGAGAAAGGCAAGCAGGATTGACTTTTTCATATTTGTGATTCTGTGAAAATGATTAATAAATGGTTGTTATCTAACGTGTACTGTAGAAACAGTGAGAAAAATTATAGCTGAAATTTTGGCCGTGAAATATTATTGAACCACTTAGGAAGATGTCATATTTACTATATCAAGCCCTGTTTTTCAGATTAAATCCAAAAAGGATATTCCTAAAAAATACGAACAGTGTGTGATTACTATTTAAATTAAGTATCAGAGGGGTAGCCGTGTTAGTCTGGATCTGTAAACGTGGCAAAGAGTCCTGTGGCACCTTATAGACTAGCAGACGTATTGGAACATAAGCTTAGGTTAAAAACTTTTCCAAGGCACAAATTCTACCTTGTCCTCAAACATGCATCCGACGAAGTGGGTATTCAGCCATGAAAGCTTATGCTCCAATATGTCTGTTAGTCTATAAGGTGCCACAGGACTCTTTGCCGCTTTTACTTAAATTAAGTGTCCCATAAGGAATTCATTCAGATTCAGTGAAATTTATTCTAAAGTATATTAATTAAACATCAATTTGTTATTAAAGGCATGTTTATTAAGAGTTTGAGTACTGTATTCATGAAAATATATTTATAGTATACCTATTAGAACCTCAATAAATGTTTTTAATCAATAGATATTTAATTAACATACATTAGGTGCAGGAAACAAATGTCTCTCTTTGATTTAATAGGGGAATAATTGTACATCAAGTACCAATTGACTGTTAACACCATATTATATTGGTTTTGAACATCTATGAAATAAGATATGTGTCCATTATTCTACAACAAGAATTGCAACAGAGAACATAATTTTAATAAAAAAATTTTAAATGCACATATTACAAAACTATGATGTTATTGAGCTCCATTCACATCACCACAGGGAAAACATACTCTTTTTTGTTGTCAGAATTGTAATTAAATCCCAGGAAGTTTTGCAATAAACAGGTTATTTATAAATTTGCTTTAAAATATTGCATATACCTATTCCATGTTTTAAATATATTATCTGTGAATATTTTTTATAAATGACTTAATTTAAAGTAAACTAACAATAATGTTATGTTTTTCCTTTTGTACCTTTCTCTTTCCATTCCCGAAAATTTATTCAGAAAACATCGACCACCTCCTGGGTTGAGCTTGTGTATGCCAGTTATCAGCTTGACATTAATTTTTGCAGCTAATTTATAGACTTCTAAAACAGTACTGTGTAATGGAAGTGCCAGGAGAATTAACTGTAGTGATGGGAATTATGTTACTATGTTAAGGTTAGTTTTTAGCTTTATATTTAAAAAAATGAGATATTTCCAAGGCAGGAAACTTTTAGAAGACTAAATGATGTTTTTTTCCCTCCCTTCACTGTAAGATGTTATGATGCCTGTCAGTGTTTGACAGATTTATTTATTTTTTTCAATTCAGTGGCTTATTTTTGGTATTTCAAAAGTAAGATGAATACTTATGAAATGTCATGATTGATTTCAATTAAGACAATGGATAAGTGTTAAATCTTGGAATTTAGACAGTTAAGTGGAGATTAAAAGGTCTGTATC
This sequence comes from Eretmochelys imbricata, assembly GCF_965152235.1. NCBI lineage: Eukaryota > Metazoa > Chordata > Testudines > Cheloniidae > Eretmochelys > Eretmochelys imbricata. Next base: position 105,258,841 of record NC_135576.1, on the reverse strand, counting down.
AATATGATCCTTAAATCTTTCAGGTGTATTCTGCTTGTCAAAAAGTGTCAGACAGCTAAAAAATCTGTTTATAATTATATTAGCCACAGTTACATTTTTTTAAGCATGCTTCCATTATAAACTACCATCTCCTCCATCATCCTTTCTGAGTCCAGCTAAAGGGAGGCGACAGAGGAGAAATTTTAGCCAAAATTTGAAGTGAATTTGCTTAGCTGATTCCGAGATGTGGAAGTTTGACTAAGTAGGCAAATTGTTATAATGTTTCTTTATCACATCTTGAAAATAAGAGTGAGGTCTAGTAACTTCGAATGTAGTTTTGAAGAACACTTTTCATGCCATTTTTAAGACAGGCTTGTACGGATTTGGGATGAATGAGGAGTATCAGAATGGTCTGCAGTTTGGTGAACATAATGGAAAATTGTCTATTGATTGGTGGAGAGCTAACCCTGCATGTTATTTTTTAAAGGAGTCTTGTGTGATGTATGTATGGTTACTGTATAAAGAATTGTACAAATGTTCTTAAAATGTGTTTAGCAGGTAGGGCTTAAGCCTAGACAAAGGAATGTGGTGCTGCCTGCTTGAATGTGTCTTCCGTTTAAACTGAGAAAGGAGTAAAGTGACCATATAGCAAGTGTGAAAAATTGGGACGGGGGTGGGAAGTAATAGACACATAAATCAAAGCCCCGAATATCAGGATTGTCCCTATAAAATCGGGACATGTGGTCTCCTAGCAAGGAGAGACAATGGAAATACATTTCCATAAAAGTTGAACAAAGTCATCCACCCATTTAGCAAGTGGGCAAGATAGCCACTTATCTCAATTGGGGAGGAGACTGCAAAATATACACTGCTTCAGCTCCTGGTCGACACAGCAAGCTGAGCCCCCATGAGGGCTTCCTGACTTTAAAAACAAAGAGAATCTTTGACAATATAAGGGGGGGCGGGGAAGGAAGGGTGGAATTGTTATATTCCTTCAACGGATTGCATCTCCTTTCTGAATTCACTCTCTGAAGTCAGAGGAGACAATTTTACATTCTAAAGACTTAGCGGTTTATAAAATAACATCCACCCAATATCCACTGCCCGGAGCTAGTCTTTCCAATTTAAATCCCTGTGCTCTACTGCCATATTTGTCTTCAAATACTCCCAATATAAGAGATGCTAATTTAAAAAAAAATCCCTATTTTTCCAAATGTGCTTTCCGCATGTTGCCAAGAAACAAAAACTCCACCACCTTGTTGTGTCAGTCTAAGATCAAAAATTGCTCCTGTCTCTGGAATCCTCCCTCACGCTCTTTCATGCCATCACCGTACCAGCTGACAGTCTCAGTTTGGCTGGGAAAGTCCCCGGTTCTCAATATCTATCCTGGGCAACAGATGTCCCTGTCAATGTCCCTGGACTGCTGGCAGGCTCACCCTATGCCTCCCATTCCCCCTCAGAAGAAGAATTAGCAGCTCAAGCTACTCTGCTTCCCCCCCGGCTTTTCACCCTGGCCAGTAAAACAACTCGTGGCTGCAGTTCAGCAGGGGATGTCTTGTTCCTGGACAGGACTGTGCTAAGAGGAAAGCATATGTGTCCTTACTTCTGCTGTTTAGCTGAACTGTGCTCAGTTACATGAGGCATCGCCATGCGACAGCACAGTTCCAGCAGCAGTTGAAGCACTAGCTCCAACAGCTGCTGTCCATCCAGTTCTCTACAGCACAAGAATTGTGTCCCCGCTCACTGCCTACCATGCAGTGACGCTTGGCCTCCAGGTGTCTGCCCTCTGTCTCACACAACTCGTGCAGGCTCCTAAGCCCGCAGCCATGTACCCTTCTTTTGCCCCCTTCTAGCCCTCTTCCAGCCCACCTATTGTCCTCTCCTCTTCCCATTCTGCTTCCTGCTAACTCCTCCTTCTCTCTGGCAAACACCAGTGCCATGGTTACTTTGCATAAATGTCCCAGGGAAATTTCATTTGAAATGCTGACAACAGTGCATCAGAAAGGAGAAGCCAGGATAAAAAAGGAGCATCCATGTAGACATAAAAGACTGAACATTTCAGCAAATTTCACCTAAATTGTGGAGATTTACAAAGCACCATTGTAGGAAAAAAACTTATACATTTGCAGCCTTGCTCCTCATTCCATGCAGATGTGCTTCATTCCCCCTTTCACTCCCAATTTTTGGACATTTTTCAATTGTTTTGGTTTGAGAAGAGGAGCAGAATATCTCCAAAAGTAACACATGGCCTTGCATGCTAAGACTGACTGACAGACAAAGAGCTTTTTCTTTTCTTTTCTTTTCTTTTCTTTTCTTTTCTTTTCTTTTCTTTTCTTTTCTTTTCTTTTGAGATTTTAATGAAGAAATAAAGTGTGAGCTCTCATTTCTAGCATGAAAAGGAACCAGTGGCTAATTTATTTCACTTGTTGAGGCCATAGGGACCCTCACGAAGTGGAATTTGCTCTTATTAAGTTTCTGTTCACCTCTTCTTCCAAAAAAATAAAAAACCCAGGGGCTTGAACTCTGAAACAATATAGCATTTCCCTCCTTTTAAAATTTTTCTTTTTTATATGTTTATGACAAGTGGAATTAAGAAAATAAAGCTTCTTTATTTTTTGTTTTCTGCATATTTTGCATCTGTTTCAAACGGTCCCATAGCAGACTAACTTGCAGTTGCAATAGATTGCAAGTTTTGAAAGTTTGTTTCCTCAGTGCATATTTACATTATTTAAAGTAGGTCTTTGCTTTTCATTTCTACATGACTATGTGGTATTATAGCCTTCACACTTTATTTTAACAACCCATGAAAGCAATTTATTCTTCAAGGTCCTATCCTAAAAATAGAAAGTTTGGTTAAACCTAATTGATTGTAGGCTTGCTGTTGTTCATTATCTTAATTAGCCTAGGTAATTAAATCATTAATTGATTGGAGTTGATCCCTTGTTAACAAACAGTAAAGCTTAGTGCTTTTCTGCCTGATCCCCTAAGACCTGCCATTTCAGTTCTTCATGCAACTCTTCATTTGTGGTATTTGTGCTGTCAAGAAGCATGAAGTTGTGGCACAACACTAGCTCTCCAGCATGAACAGCAGCAGGAGGATTAAACTAACTCGTGGATGTACTTTCAGAGAAATCACTGCTTACAAGACTCGCTTCAGTGAAATAGAAATGCAATAGCAAGTTGGCTGTGGCTAATTAACATTGGACAATGAACCATGTAACAGGAAGTTCATTATAAGATCAACACTGGCACCCCGCCCCCTAATAATTTTCATTGTTCATGGTTTTGTTAGGCACTCTGTTGAGGATGTGGGTTTCATTGTTAAAGTGCTTTGCATACAGAATGACTGATACTCTGTTACAGTGATATTAGGTTAGACCTTTGCTTCCATGTGCAGAATTACCATTCATCTGCCAAATTCAGTGACTCAGAAATGATCCCTCAACTTCTTAACTCTGTTTCAAATCATTGGTCTGAGAGTTCATAACTACTTAATTAGTATTTGCTGACTTATAAGGTTGCTAGTGAGTTGGCAAATTTGTTCCTAACCAGACGGTCCTAAAATACGACTAGTAAATAAAACAGTTTATAAGAGTAGAAAGTTCTGATTAAAAATTATAACAACCAGTCTGATAATCCATGTGTCATAAACCTACAGCTAAGGGTAGCATAAAATCCCTCCTTTACCTGTAAAGGGTTAAGAAGCTCAGATAATCTGGTTGGCACCTGACCAAAAGGACCAATAAGGGGAGAAGATACTTTCAAATCTGTGGGGGAATATTTTTGTTTTGGGCTTGGGTGTTCTCTCCGGAGACAAAGAGAGAGACCATGCAAGTAATCTCACTCCTACTGAATGATACATCTAAACTTACAGAAATAGTAAGCAATAGCATGGAAATGCATTAGAGTATCTTTTGTTTTAGCGTGTGAATTTTCCCTGTGCTAAGAGGGAGGTTTATCCCTGTTTTTTGTAACTTAGTTTTACCTAGAGGGGAATCCTCTATGTTTTAAATCTTATTACCCTGTAAAATTACCTTCCATCCTGATTTTACAGAGGTGTTTCTTTTACTTTTTTTTCTTTATAATAAAGTTCTGTTTTTTAAGAATCTGATTGGTTTTTAGTGTCCTAAAAACCCGGGGGCTGTTCTATGCTCACCTGGTTTATCTATTTGGTTGGTAGATTATTCTCAAGCCTCCCCAGGAAAGTGGGTGAAGGGGCTTAGGGGGATATTTTAGGGAAACAGGAACTCCAAGTGGTCCTTTTCCTGAATCTTTGTCTAACTCACTTGGTGGTGGCAGCAGTCCCATCCAAGGACAAGGAAGGATTTGTGCCTTGGGGAAGTTTTTAACTTAAGGTGGTAGAAATAAGCTTAGGGGGTCTTTCATGCGGGTCCCCACAGCTGTACCCCAGAGTTCAGAGTGGGGAGGGAACCCTGACACCATGTGTGATTTTTTTTTTTTTTTTTTTTTTACAGAAACATAGTTTTGTCTTGCTTCCCTGGATTACTTTGGGCAGACTCATGGTTAGCATCTTTCTAGTGTTCATTAGCAAGGAATGATGGCAATGGAGAAATTTTATATATTTGCTTTTCTAAGCAGACATATTTAAAAATTAATATCTCAGCCTGAAAGTACTTTACAGTGCTTTTAACATTGTGTTTCTACTGTTGACATTAAATTGTAAAAGTAAAATATTATGATACCTTAAGAAAATAGATGTGAGAATGGGAGCTGCATATGCTATGGAAGACCTTTAGAAAGACAATTCTCTTCTCTTTAGTTGTGGGGAAAAAGTAAACGTTAATAATAGATTATAAATATAAAAGTGAATAATAGATTATTGCTATTGTGTAACACTTTGGCATCTTAATATGCACACAGCAAAGCCAAGTAATGCCACAAGTATCTCTGGATATAGAGGAAAAATGAGTAAGAGAACTAGGCAGCTTCAACTAAATACTTTGGAAAGCTTGTTATGGAGCCTTCTCTTTAAGGCCTCTCAAAATGGGACAATACTTGGCGTGTTAACATTGATAACATTATATATATAATACACACACTTCACTGTATGCATCACTGTGACTTTGGGCTGATCTTCCCAGCAAAGCCCATGACAAGTGTTACAACATCAAACAAAATGGGGTCGTGGTCTATGACTGGGGCTCCTAGGCACTATGGTAATACAAATAATAAATAATGATAGAACACCCCTTGACTTCAGTAAAAGAAAGAATGGGCTGTTTGTCAGACATGCATTGTCTATATTTGATTTGAATGTTAATTTTCTTAGGATGGGCACTGTGGGTGAAATCCTGCCCCCCTTGAAGTTAATGAGGAAGCTCCATTGACTTAAGTGATCTCCCGATTTCACCTTATATCTTCCTCTGCTAAATCTGTACTGTGCTAAGCACATTGTCAGTGCTCAATAGATAGTATGTAAAAAAAATTAAATGCATTAATTTTCTTTGTTTAAAATAAAAATTCTATTTTAGTCACTAACTGAATAAAAGTTTTTAAAAAAGATAGCAGCATCTTACACATCTCTTTCAGTAATCAGAATATATTTATTATATATTTAATTAATATATTTAACCATCTTTATCAGATTCCCACTTCATCAAAACCTCTATCATCTGAATTGTGCTCATATCCTCTATATATTTACTTTCTCAACTATCTGAACTGCTGTTTATCCAAATGACTGGATGTCGCCAAAAGCCTTAGGCAAAATGGTATTGCCTGGTATTTTTCCATCATTTCATTACATTTAAAAAATTGTATATGAAGCAACGTGAATATGAAATATATCCTGCAAAAATACCACCATCTTCAGTGTTTGGTTTCCTGAACTCATATTAGTAGGGCAATAGTTAATATTCACATTTACATTTTATTCTGAATTTATATAATACAGTTTGCTACTTAATAACAGTAAGAATGAACTGCTTTCTTCATTAAAAGTTTCCAGCCTTTTTTGCTTTTTTGGTTTTTCTAGTTAAGTTCTGGATAGGAGAAAAAGCAATGGTATTTATAGGATGGTGACAAAAATAATTATGTTTATTTCAGATATCAAATCAAACCTTGAATAAAGGTTACTAAAGAGGTGTTGTGTCAGAATTGTGCAGCTTTATTATTTTTTGTTTAGTGTATGGAAATAAAGAAATCAAGTTTCTGTAATTACCATCCATAAAAATATTTTTTTCGTTTGTTCGCTGCTAGATTAAATTGCCAATCTGTTTTCACAAATGAATGAGGGAGCTGATGATGACTGAAACTCTATAATACAATGCTCTCTCACTAGTTAGAAATAATAAAAGCACATCACAATACATCTTTGCCATTAATGGCCAACCTCTAGTGTGCAGTGGAGCCATTTAATTGAATAATACCGTTTGTGAAGAGAGCGAGTGATTAGAAGAAATGGAATTTAAGTACAGCAAAACAATAAGGCAGCTGCTAGATGATTGTGAAAACAACTCTAAAATGGAAAAACTGCCTTTGATCCCCTTGGGCTGGTGACTTTTCTTTTGCCAGAAGGAATTTGCAGGCCCATTACAACAAATGTAAATAATTGTGCTGCATTTCTTTTTGATGGTGGCACAATTTCATAGGTGAAAGTAATAATGCACCATAAGGATAACATTATATTCTTAACATTAAGTTATACATCAACAACATGTCACACACACAGATAAAAGAAAGAGATAAGTGTAGATAGTGCAGACCAGTTGAAATGAGGTATTGGATAATAGGAGATTTTAAAAGCCTCAATTATTCTTGCTGCACAAAATAGTAATCTTTGAAGTACAGTACAGGTAGCACTCTCACTCTCTCTCCTTTTTAAAAAATGTAGTCATTTCAAACCGGGATAGGTGTTCAATCAATGTTGTTTACTCAGACATCAGTAATCAATATTACCTAAGGCCATTCACAAAAAACAAAACAAAAAAAAAACAACAACCCAGCACAGACTTACTTTCTAGCTCACCAGACATTTGGTAGAATTTGATAGATATCTAGAGCAGAGAAGACAATGTTCTTTTAAAACCAGCTTAATTTTAAAAACTGAGGAAGATGTCTGGGTTTGAGTCAAACTTGCTACGACATGAACTAAGTTCAAGGCTTCAGATATGATCTAAAGCTTTTTAAAAAGGTCTCCAAATGCATACTTATAGCCAAATTGTCATATTAAGTTTCAAATTTCTGAATGCAGATTTTATGAATTCAAATAGGCTTTTGTGTGTGCAAATCAGTGTATTGCATACCTACTGTAGCCACTTATTTACATATGTAAGTACTTATTTGTGCACTAAAGATGTATATGCAAAGGCTGTAGAAGTCAGTATTGAGGCCCATTAAAATGTGGCCCCAGTGCAGGTTTAGTATGATGCTTGCTACCTATTTACATATTAGTGGTTTCTTAAAAACATATTTATTGAGGTTAAGTATCCTTGTAGTAGGTTCATAATTTAACAAAACAGCTATTGTATTGAATAGATACCTGTAGATTGTTAATAGCCTACTGTATATTTGAGCATTAATAGTAATCTTACAAATGCACACTGCAAGTGTCTTTCCCAAAAAAAGTTTTTATTAGTCCACTGCTGCGTACCTAATACCCAAACCATTTTAATAAATCAAAATTTAAATCTACTTTTGGTAACAGTAATAAAAAGCAAAAATGCATTGCATGAATGTGAATTTTCCAGTTCTGTTCTTTGTAGTTCGCTTCATGGAAGCGTTGGGTCCTGAGAGGAGTCCGACCTGGTGACATTTTTGGATAACATCCTTCAAAGCTCAAATTATTTGGTATTCCCTTGCAAATCAACTCTAACTGTAATACGCAAATGTCACATGACTAGGTAAATGTTACCAAATGAAATACACTTTTTGATTTTGTTAGACTTCATATGTTGATTTTCCCTGTACAGACTATGGCATGAGTTCAGCTACCTTGTTCCCTGTATGAACTGGCTTACATGAATTATAAATGAGTCCTTGTGAACTGAAATCTTATCTGAATGTTGAGGAGATTTCCAGGAAATGTGCAGGAAATAAATACAGTGATGAATGCTGAAAAATAGAGAAGAATGTTGTGGTGATTCACCTGTTAGCCAGATTAAAGCATATTCTTTCCTTTTTGTTTTTAAATTTATTCAGTAAATTGACAGAGTTTCTGTCTCTCTTTTCTTCTGTCAGGGCTAGGTCAAAAAAGCCTTAAAAGCAGCCCTTACCCCTTCCTCCCTAGAAACTTGATTTAATAACTTGCTAGTGCAACTGTTTAGCATCTATCCTCAAGGCACAGAGCTGAACTGATCGGCTCCATAAAGAAAACAAGGGATTATTGTACAGTTCATCTCAATTCCATTACTTGTTAGAAATTCATTCAAAAGATCATAAATTCTGTATTTTTCATTAGTTAGAAGTTATGAAAAAGGGATCAGTATTTTGTGTAAAAAAAACACAAACAAACAGAAAAGTCCAAGGGTTAATATGTTTTCTTTCAATCAAGAGAAAAACACTGCATGCTCTCAGAAGTGTATGCTGCTTCTTACATGCTCTATTTGCCAGCATTTCAGTGTCTTGTTCTTCAGTAGGTACCCATACATAAAAATTCCTATTTTGTTTTCTGACTTACCAGTTGTTCAGAAGAAAGGAGAAGCTAGAAAGCATCTGAAACTGCTTCAGAGTAAGCAGCTGTGTTAGTCTGTATCCACAAAAAGATAGATGGCACCATAGAGACTAACAAATTTATTTGAAACTGTGTGATTACCTTTTCAGTCAGATGTCAAAATGTACCACATATCCCCAAGTTAACCTTTTAGAGCATTAATGTTGCACTTGAAATTTTTGCTATTAAGGAAAAGTAATAGCCCAACAAATCATTTAGTGTTCCATAAATATACAGTATTGATCACTGAGTTCAAGTAGTGTTCAGCAAAAAAGGATATAGAAATGCTACAGCATTGGAGAGGAATTAATTAATGATTTTCCCTTCGTCTATGATTGCAATTAAAATAATAAAATAGTCCCTGATACAATCTTTTCTCATGAATTTCACTGAACTGATGGTCAACGATCAAAGTTTTAACTTAGATACTCAAGGATACATGAATTAAGATTGGGTTCTAAATGGCTCCATATTTGCCTGTTTCGTGTACAAGACCTCATGTTCTGTCTTAAATGCCACTTTTCTTTGCCATTTCCCACTCTTTGCTATTCGGATGAATGCCTGCATCACTGCTGAGGTTTCAAGAGCTTGCAGCATCCTGCCATCATAAGATGTTGCTGTGGTGACTGATCAGTGGGTGGATATTTGTTGGGAATTGTCAAGGTTCCTTCCCCACGCTGAACTCTAGGGTAGATGTGGGGACCTGCATGAAAATCCCCTAAGCTTATTTTTACCAGCTTAGGTTAAAACTTCCCCAAGGTACAAACTATTTTACCTTTTGCCCTTGGACTTTATTGCTGCCAACACCAAGCCTCTAACAGATATAACAGGGAAAGAGCCCACTTGGAAACATCTTTCCTGGGGAAGGCTTGATAAAAATCCTCACCAATTTGCATAGGTGAACACAGACCCAAACCCTTGGATCTTAAGAACAATGAAAAAGCAATCAGGTTCTTAAAAGAAGAATTTTAATTGAAGAAAAAAGTAAAAGAATCACCTCTGTAAAATCAGGATGGTAAATACCTTATAGGATAATCAGATTCAAAACCTAGAATCCCTCTAGGCAAAATCTTAAGTTACAAAAAGACACAAAAACAGGAATATACATTCCATTCAGCACAGCTATTTTATCAGTCATTTAAACAAAACAGAATCTAACACATCTCTAGCTAGATTACTTATTAAATTCTAAGACTCCATTCCTTTTCTGTTCCCGGCAAAAGCATCACACAGAGAGAACCTTTGTATCTCCCCCCAGTCCAGCTTTGAAAGTATCTTGTCTCCTCATTGGTCATTGTAGTCAGGTGCCAGCAAGGTTATCCTAGCTTCTTAACCCTTTACAGGTGAAAGGGTTTTTCCTCTGGCCAGGAGGGATTTTAAAGGGGTTTACCCTTCCCTTTATATTTATGACACCCCCGCCCCAAATCACAGATAGGGTGAAACACTGGCTGTGATTTCTTCCTGGAGCTCTCAGGGAAAACAGAGTTAGTAAGACACATGCACCTCTAAATATACTACCAAGTATATAAAGACTAACAATATTTTCCACATCTCAAGGATGATTTTAACTAGATGATTCTGGAAAACTTCCATGGGAGAGTGTATCAGCCACTTTGTTATAAGCTCCTGAGATGTGTTGGATGTCGGAATCTAAATCTTGGAGAGCTAAACTCCAACGAATAAGTTTTTTGTTATTTTCCGTGGCAGTATGAAGCCACTGTAGCACAGCATGGTCTGTTTGCAGGTGGAAATGCCATCCCCAAACATATGGGTGTAGCTTTTCCAGAGCGTAGACAATGGCGTAACATTCTTTTTCACTGACTGACCAGTTGCTTTCCCTCTCAGACAGCTTCTTGCTGAGAAACACTGCAGGATAGAATTCTTGATCTGGTCCTTTCTGCATTAAAACTGCTCCCACACCACGCTCGGACACATCTGTGGTTACTAGGAAAGGTTTGTCAAAGTCTGGGGCCCTTAGTACAGGGTCAGACATGAGTGTCGCTTTAAGCTGGTTAAAGGCCTTCTGACACTCTTTGGTCCACTGAACGGCATTTGGCTGTTTCTTTTTGGTTAGGTCTGTCAGTGGGGCGGCGATTTGGCTGTATTGTGGTACAAATCGCCTGTAATATCCGGCCAAGCCTAAGAAGGATTGGACCTGTTTCTTTGACTTTGGGACAGGCCACTTTTGGATAGCATCCACTTTGGCCTGTAGGGGGTTGATAGTTCCTTGACCCACCTGGAGTCCAAGGTAAGTCACTCTGTTTAGGCCTATTTGACACTTCTTAGCCTTAACAGTTAGTCCTGCCTCCCTTATGCGCTCTAAGACTTTTTGTAGATGTTCCAGGTGTTCTGCCCAGGAATCCGAAAATACGGCCACTTCGTCAAGGTAGGGGACTGCATATTCTCCCAATCCCACTAGGAGACCATCTACAAGTCTTTGGAAGGTGGCGGGTGCATTCCGCAGCCCAAAAGGGAATACATGAAATTCATACAGCCCGACATGTGTGGTGAAGGCTGACCTTGCCTTGGCAGATTCATCTAGCGGTACCTGCCAGTACCCCTTGGTTAAGTCAAAGGTAGAGATGAACTGGGCCCATCCCAATTTCTCCAATAGTTCATCTGTGCGTGGCATTGGATAGTTGTCTGGGCGAGTTACAGCATTTAGCTTAGTCGTCCACGCAAAAAATGTATCTCCCCATCTGGTTTGGGAACTAGAACCACTGGAGATGCCCATGCACTGCCAGAGGGGCGGATTACACCCATCTGTAACATATCCTGGATCATAGAATATCAGGGTTGGAAGGGACCCCTGAAGGTCATCTAGTCCAACCCCCTGCTCGAAGCAGGACCAATTCCCAGTTAAATCATCCCAGCCAGGGCTTTGTCAAGCCTGACCTTAAAAACTTCCAAGGAAGGAGATTCCACCACCTCCCTAGGCAACGCATTCCAGTGTTTCACCACCCTCTTAGTGAAAAAGTTTTTCCTAATATCCAATCTAAACCTCCCCCACTGCAACTTGAGACCATTACTCCTCGTTCTGTCATCTGCTACCATTGAGAACAGTCTAGAGCCATCCTCTTTGGAACCCCTTTCAGGTAGTTGAAAGCAGCTATCAAATCCCCCCTCATTCTTCTCTTCTGCAGGCTAAACAATCCCAGCTCCCTCAGCCTCTCCTCATAAGTCATGTGTTCTAGACCCCTAATCATTTTTGTTGCCCTTCGCTGGACTCTCTCCAATTTATCCACATCCTTCTTGTAGTGTGGGGCCCAAAACTGGACACAGTACTCCAGATGCGGCCTCACCAATGTCGAATAGAGGGGGGCGATCACGTCCCTCGATCTGCTCGCTATGCCCCTACTTATACATCCCAAAATACCATTGGCCTTCTTGGCAACAAGGGCACACTGCTGACTCATATCCAGCTTCTCGTCCACTGTCACCCCTAGGTCCTTTTCCGCAGAACTGCTGCCTAGCCATTCGGTCCCTAGTCTGTAGCGGTGCATTGGATTCTTCCGTCCTAAGTGCAGGACCCTGCACTTATCCTTATTGAACCTCATCAGATTTCTTTTGGCCCAATCCTCCAATTTGTCTAGGTCCTTCTGTATCCTATCCCTCCCCTCCAGCGTATCTACCACTCCTCCCAGTTTAGTATCGTCCGCAAATTTGCTGAGAGTGCAATCCACACCATCCTCCAGATCATTTATGAAGATATTGAACAAAACCGGCCCCAGGATCTCCTGTTCTATAGCAGTTTTAGTTTGAGGAGACACCTGGCAAGGTTGGACTTTAACTGGGTGAGCATTACCTGTGTCAATGGAGTGGTATGCCCGTTCAGTCAGTCCTGGGGTGGCTGAGAACGTCGGCGCATAGCTAGTGTACAGCTCCTTGATCTGCTGTTGCTGCATATGCCCAAGGGTCGTGGAGAGGTTCACCTCTTCCACGCCATCAGCACTTTTCCTTTGTAGTGGACACCTTCAGGCCACTCAGCGTCATCTCCTTCCTGAGCTGTAAACTGACAAACCTTTAATTCTCTGGAATAAAAAGGCTTTAGAGAATTAATATGGTACACCTTAGGCTTTCGGTTGGAGGTGGGGAATGCTATGAGATAATTAACAGCTCCCAGGCGCTCCTGGACCATGAATGGCCCTTCCCACGATGCTTCCATTTTATGGGCCTGGAACGCCTTTAAGACCATGACCTGGTCTCCTACTTTGAAGGAACACTCTCTGGCATGTTTATCATATCAGGCTTTTTGCTCCTTTTGAGCATCTTGTAGGTTTTCTTTAGCAAGGTTCTAAAGAGGTTCGGAGAGTGTTTTGTAGATTGGTTACACAGTCCAGAATGTTAGTTCCTGGAGAAGGTGTAAACCCCTCCCATTGCTGCTTCACCAACTGTAATGGCCCCTTAACCTTGCAGCCATATACAAGTTCAAATGGTGAAAACCCTAAACTGGGATGTGGTACAGCTCGGTAGGCAAAAAGCAACTGCTGCAACATTAGGTCCCAATCATTGGAGTGCTCATTTACGAATTTACGTATCATGGCCCCCAAAGTTCCATTAAACTTCTCCACCATGCCATTTGTTTGATGGTGGTAAGGAGTGGCGACCAAATGATTTACCCCATGAGCTTCCCAAAGGCTTTCCATAGTTCCTGCCAGGAAATTAGTTCCTGCATCTGTGAGGATGTAGGAGGGCCAGCCTACCCTGGCAAAAATGTCTGCTAGTGCCTGGCACACACTTTTAGCCCTGGTGTTGCTTAGAGCTACTGCTTCCGGCCTTCGGGTGGCAAAATCCATGAAAGTCAGTATGTACTGCTTCCCTCTGGGTGTCTTTCAGAAAAGGACCCAGAATATCCACAGCTACTCGCTGAAATGGAACTTCAATGATGGGGAGTGGCTGGAGAGGGGCTTTGACCTGGTCTTGGGGTTTTCCCACTCTTTGGCATACCTCACAAGACTGGACATAGGTAGAGACATCCTTGCCCATTTCCTCCCAGTGGAATGACCTCCCCAAACGGTTTTTGGTCCTGTTCACTCCAGCATGGCCACTAGGATGATCTTGTGCTAAGCTCAAGAGCTTTACCCAGTACTTAGTTGGAACTACCAACTGTCTCTGAGGATGCCAGTCTTCCTAGTGTCCACCAGAAAGAGTTTCCTTGTATAAAAGTCCTCTTTCTACAACAAACCTGGATCGATTAGAAGAGCTGAGAGGTGGTGGGTTGCTCCGGGCTGCCGTCCAAGCTCTTCGGAGGCTTTCATCTGCTTCTTGTTCGGTCTGGAACTGTTCCCTTGATGCTGGAGACATCAGTTCCTCATTGGATTGTGGACCTAGGCTTGGTCCCTCTGGAGGCAATGTAGGGGATGGGGCTGTTTCTGTTGACTATGAACCGCTCTCCGCTGATGCACTATGTTGGGGTTCAGGCTCTGGCTGAGCCTCTGGTGTAGGGTTATCGGCTGCTGCTGGTTCAGGTTCGGTGGGTCCCTCTGGTGCTGGGGTTGCAAGTACTGGATTCAATGCTGGCAATGGGTCTGGTGCTAGTTGTTCTGCCGGTTCCGGTTCTGGGACTGGCTCTGTCTGGGTCTCTGGGACTGGATCCACTACTGCTGTTGCAGACATTGGCCTGGGGTCTGGGTCCATCAACTCTGACCGGGTCCTGGTAGAAGTTTCCAGAACAGAGCTAGGTGTGATGGCTTGTTTAGCCTGGCTGCGGGTGACTATTCCCACCCTCTTGGCTAGCTTCACATGATTGGCCAAGTCTTCCCCCAACAGCATGGGGATGGGATAATCATCATAGACTGCAAAAATCCACATTCCTGACCAGCCCTTGTACTGGACAGGCAACTTGACTGTAGGCACATTGAAAGAGTTGGACTGGAAGGGTTGAATTGTCATTTGGATCTCTGGGTCGATTAAATTGGGGTCCACTAAGGAAGCATGGAGAGCTGACACTTGTGCTCCAGTGTTGCTCCATGCGGTGACCTTCTTCCCGCCCACACTCACAGTTTTCCTCCGGTCCAAGGGTATCTGGGAGGTATCTGGGTCTGAGGACCTCTGGTGTGATTCCGGTGCAATGAACTGTAATCTGTAATAGCAGACAAATGAAACAAAAGTAAAACTAAGGGCAACATTGCTATTTAACAAACACCCTTCAAAAAAAAAAGTTGATGCCAGCCTTTCCTGTCTCTTGAAGAAAGACCATTTGTTTTTTCGATACTTCCTTATCCCATTTCGGTGCTTGCTCTCCCTAGTTAGTTCACACTCTTTTCAGGGCATCTGTGACCGGTTTCATTTGGTCCACCGAGCCACTAGGGGGCAGTGGGGAGCTACTGCCTCACCGGCAGGCCTTGGTCACACCTTTCTGTTACTAGGGAATTAGCGGAGGGAGATGTGCCGGCCAGAGTCAGTGGCGCACCCCTCAGGCAGGGGGAGCGCTGGCGAGAGTCTGTAGCGTTGTTGGGATTCTGCTACCCGAGGCTATCTGTTGGGATTCGTTGTTGGCTGGGGTAGGGGAACGCAGGCCCCCCCCCCAACTCCACTGCGTTCCAGCCCAGGGCCCTGACAGTGGCGGGAGGAGAGGGTCCCGCCACTGGGTCAGCAGGGAGACATCCGCAACATGCTGACCAAATAGACCAACTGCACTATGCAGTTCTGCCCCTGAACTACTTCCAGCCCAGTCTCTGGAGCGGGTCCCTCTGGTCCCTCCGTCAGGGTATTCCTCTGCTGGTAGCTCCAGCTCCCCCTCCGCATCAGGCTCACGCTGGCCCAGGTTACTGCCTGGCTCCTCCAGTTCCTTTGGGTACTCAGCGGCCGGCAGTCCTGATAGCCCCAGTCCTTCCTCCAGGTCAGGTTTCTCCTGGCCCAGGGCCTCCCCTGGCTCGGCAGCAGGGTCTGGAGGGAACAGCCTGTGTCTGTCTCACTCCCTGGTGCTGCCCTGACTGGTCTAAGGGCCCTGCCCTTTGTACTTTCTGTTCCACCCCTCCCCTTCCGGGGGGGTGGAGTAAGCTTTGTCTGGCCCCACCCACTCAGGCTGAGAGAGTGGCTCTTTACCCTCAGGAAACCACCCTGGCTCCCTAAAACATCTTTTCATGGTCTACCTCAATGGCTCAATCTTTCCAGACTGTACCCTTTTCTGGAGTTGGATTTGTCTTGTGTACCCCCAAGTTACACCTCACTTAAAAATTACTTGCTTACAAAATCAGACATAAAAATACAAAAGTGCCACAGCCACACTATTGCTGAAAAAATGCTTATTTTCTCCTTTTGCCGTATAATTATAAAATAAATTAATTTGAATATGAATATTATACTGACATTTCAGTGTATGGTGTATAGAACAGTATAAACAAGTCATTGTCTCTATGAAATTTTAGTTTCTACTAACTTCACTAATGCTTTTTATGAAGCCTGTTATAAGACTAGGCAAATATCTAGGTGAGTTGACGTACTCCCTGGAAGACCTCTGCATATCTCCAGTAACCTGTTTTATGATCTTTTTAAGCCATGGCGTAATTTATTACATATCACCATAAGCATGCATGACCCTTGAAAAGCAAATGATATAATCCCTATTATAAGGAGTTTACAATCTAAGGGCCAGATCCTGTAAACACTTAAATTACTAAGTGCAATGCTTAGTGACTTTATTGGGACTACTTTTGGTAGTAAGCACAATCTCCTCCACACTATAAAGGAACCTTCTTTCCTCATCTAGCCTCTTTGGCCACCCATCCTAATCTATGTTTTCTTTTGCCTTTTTCCCTCCTCTCAGTCCTGGTGACTCTACCTCTCTCCTTACCTTTCAAGCCTCCTCAGCCAGTCTTGGTCATGGAAATAATAAAAAATTCACAGAAGCCTATGACCTGTTACTTTTACTAACAATATCTGTGACAAAATCTTAGCCTTACCTATTACTTATTTATTATTGTAGTACCTAAGAGCCCTAGTCATGGACCCCATTGTGCTACGCATTGGACAAACACAGAAGAAAAAAGACTGTTCCTGCCCCAAAGAACTTACAATCTAGGTATATGATCAGAGACTACAGATGGGTGCAGACAGGAAGTACAAGGAATGCTACTTCCCTGGGTGGCTGTTCCCATTTCTAGTGGCTACAGGAGATCGCTGATGGAGTTGGAGGACAGCAGGCAGGCAAGCATACCAACAGTTTCTAAGGAACTGGCAATTTCTTTCTTTGCTCTCCATGATCAGCTGGAACTCCTTGAAGTGAGAGGCAGTTGGGATTTATTATTTTCCCCCCATCCTTAATGCCCTTCTTCTCTCACCTGAGGCTGTTGTGCCTCCTGCCGCTACTGCTCTAGGACCTCTTCAAAAAGCCAATGACGGTCAGAGGAAAGGGCCAGTCAGCAACTGAAGTCTGGCTCTTCCTCCTACAGCAACAGTAGCTCCTGCAGGATCCCTTGAATTTGAGTTCCACAAGCACCAGTAAGGCAACCCGATGTGCCAAGGAGCTGCCAAATAGCGAGAACATGTTACAGAACTCAGAGCAGCATCCGTGTTAGTCTGTATCCGTAAAAAGAAAAGGAGTACGAAAGTTTATGCTCTAGTAAATTTGTTAGTCTCTAAGGTGCCACAAGTCCTCCTTTTCTTTTTATGTTACAGAACTATGCTTCAGAGCAATATGTTGGATTTGTCCCTCTCCCTAAAGCTAAGTTACACTGCCTGTAGGATTTCTTATGGCCGCAGGGGTGAAGGTAGCCATAATAGGTGGCCCCAAGAAAGATCGGCAGATTCAAGCCAGCTAATAAAAAACAGAATAAAAACCCCACAAAAACCTTTGGTATTAACTTTGGAGACCTATAAAGCTTTTGTAGATCAGCAGCCACAGAGGCTGATTTGTACTAAATAGAGTCCCATAATCAACAAAAACTGAATTCTGCTATGAGAAAGCAAACAAATAAAAAAGGGTTGAATATCAAGAGCAACTAAAAGGCTAAGCACAGAGAAATGAGGTTACACTTTCTATGTTGTCAGCAGGAATATATAATACAGATATAGAGTATATATTGCACAAAAAAATCAAAATTTAATCCTTGAGCTTTTTGTTTACTGAATTTAAGTAAGAATTCTAAATAAAAGGAAATAGTTACCTGTTATACTTATCATATGAAACACACTTCTGATGCAGTTTATTTTTTATCATACTGTATTGTTTTTCGTCATTTTTACCTTTTGCCATTTTTACTGGAAAAGAGAGACTGTTTGCAGTGAGATGTTCCACAAATCATAGTTTCTATGAGACTTTTATTTAGCATTTGTTGTTACAATTTTGCTTTTTTTAATACTTACCTTTTATTTATTTTTTTTCTTAAGGACATAAGAAAAAAAATTGATTTAATACCCAGTCTTAATGTTAATAAGTTATGCTGTGATAAAGTTTGGGATAAAGTTTCAAAACATCTGCATAGGA